>NW_020271727.1:0-255145 GCF_003268045.1 Sipha flava
GTCATCTTTAATACCATTAATATCAATCAATAATGAGAAATTTTTAGCTATTACTGGATCACTCAGTCGACATGATACACCACTATTTGCCAATATCTATATCACCACATCAAGGACACTCTTCGCAGGAGCATTTCTGAAAAAGATTATTGAACAATAATTGTTGTATATGATGAAAGGAGAACATAAAATAGTTTAATGGAATTTTTTACCTTGGAAGTTATAAAAAATATATATATATATATTTATTTTCTTATTTTGAATGGAAGATAAAGTTTAATATTTACATAAATTACCTCAAGTTGCCACTATGTTGAAGATTTGACATTTTAGTGGTTTAAGTAAATAAAAAATGTAATAATAGGGTGTAGAAGGAATAAGATGCAAGTTCTGCCATACCATGTGTGACGTATCGGCATTGTTCCTCTTCTTTTGGCCAAAAGGTACACTTAGTCACTGACCTATAGAAGGGCCACTATGAAACATTGTTGGACAACAAGATTGATTGACAAGGAAACAAATTAAAACGGTGTTTGAAACATCACACCAACATAAACATACTATCAGTGTTCACGAAAAGACAACAATTTACAGAAGAGCCCTCATGATTATGGATGTTGTGATACTACTGATATTAAAAAAGTATCGATACATTTCTTTCGATACAAGTACTTTTTGTATCTATCAATACTTTACTTGTATCGATAAAAAAATACTGGTATCGAATGTATAGCATTAAATCATTTATTAACCGCCATAATGGTTCAAAAATTAAAAGTACTCGAATGGTCGAATGGTATCAAAGAATAATTCTTTTCTAGAAAAATTATTTGCGCGCATGGTAGAGAATTTGTTTATAAAATTCGGTCATCATACTAAAGTCTATACTTTATACGACTGTATTTGTTATTTCCATGAACCAGAAACTATAGTCCACAATACAATAGTGTCAATAGGTTTATAATAAACCTTTTTATCATAAATTATGTATACTGAGTTCATTTTTAGCCATGGAAATAGTAAAAAGTATTGCACAAAATATACAATATGTTTAGATTTACTGATTTATATACCGATTAGATGAAATATAAATTACAAATAATGATATAGGTACCTGGCGGAAACAATTAAAAATTTGTTTACATACAGCATTTTTATCTGTGGTTCATGAACCATAACTAGTTTTAGTTAAATATTAGTAAAATGGCATATTTTAAGATATACTAACATTTTGAATTCATTCTTAACTTAGAGAAAGAAAACTTTAAAATATGAAAATAATTTTTCATTTGATACTTATTTATATAGGTCGTTTTCATATTTTATTTTTATCAATATTTTAATTATATTTGTTACGATGATAGGACTAAGTAAAAGGATCAATATTTTTTTTTCTATACTCATACCGGTCGTTACGTTTCGTTATTTTCATTTCATTCGTTACCAAGTGAAAGTATCGATACTTTTCTTTCGATATCATGTTTCTACCTGTAAAACCATAGATAATAGTTAGATACTTCTTTGACTGTAGAAAATAATTTTTTTATGGATAATACATTACATGCTTTTATTAAAGTTAGATTTAGGCGGTGCGATGCACAATGAGTGTATATTGCCTTTGGTTGCAAATTTAAGATTTTAGCTTGAACTCCGCGGTATTTACCAGACATATTTGCTCCACCATCATATCCCTGCCCTCGTAAAAATTCCAAACTTAAACCAATTTCTTTTAATTTTTGGACGATTGTATTTGCTAAATTTTCACCAGTACATTCATAAACCGGAACAAAGCAAATAAAATTTTCTTTTATCAAGCATGATTTTAAATCAACATATCTAATCGATAAACTCATTTGCTCAATGTGTGATAAATCAGAAGTTTTATCACATAAAATTGAAAAAAATTTACATTCATTCACCTCTTTTATTAATTTGTCTGTGATAATCAAGCCACATATATCGATTTTGTTTAGGTGACCACGTTTCTTTTAAATATTTGTAAAGCATATTTGGATCGTTTCGAATTTTTAGATTTGCATTTTCTTCAATAGCAAATGGGATATCATATTGACTGTTAGAATCGACTTCACACGAATCAGAAAATGTAGCTGGCTCTGACTCTGTTGGTAACATGCTTACATTTTCTATACCTTCACTTGGAGATGGATTATTTTTGTCACTTGTTTTCAACTTTTTTAAAAAAAAGTTTATTTCACTTTGTCGTTTTTGTGACATTTTAAAACAGAATAATTGAACACGAAACTACAAACGAAAACACTACGGACAACAGCAGTACAGGCGAGTACAGCACGAAATACGAATCACACACGAGTGACACGACGTCTGTAAAATTACTAACATTTTAAAACAATAATAGCAATATAGAAATGGATTAGTGAGAATCGTCTTACAAATAAAATAAGATAAGATAGCGATGGCCAGTAGGAACGATACATGGCAAAAATAGCTGGTCTGCCGTCTGCGTTAAGGCGAAATGCCTTTATACCCGCATAATAAAAGTAATAGTAATATGTTTGGGAGAATTTCTTATATAATGATAATATAATAATAATATAAAATATATGTAATGATAATATTTCTTAAATTATAATATAATGTGTTTGAGCGAAACAATATAAAAGATAAAATTATAAAAATTAATAATAAAAAATAATAAAACCTAACTTATGCCAATGGGAGGGGGGGGCAAGGCCCTTCGGGCCCCCCTTAAAACCGCCGCTGAATACTCATAAATGAAATGATACGTTGCCTGTATTATCTTTAGAGGATACATGACAAACAATGCAAGTACGAACTATAGCATGAAGACAAATGATAATTCGTACAGAATCGGGAATACTTCAATTTGTAAAAATGTTAAATAATTTTAAAATAAAATGCGTTAACAATAAAAATATTTGTTATCATCATAGATATCTTCTATTATCATTATGAAATAAAACTAATGATAAAACCCCTTGCTAAAGTGAGTGCACTATATAAAAGCAGTCTATCTCTCATCCACATTCCGGACCGCGACCCCTTGTATTGTTAATATATGATTGGCCTATCCATTCTTCTATTATCTATGACAATACTAGATAGCGAACTCCTGTTATCAGGTAAAGCGTGTCACTGATGTAGCCGCCATTTTTTCGGGAGTCAAAATAATTCTGCCATAACCTGGATATAATACAAATATTACGAATATACTTACATTACAATTTATATTATTTTTGTGACAATAAATGTTAAATTATATATTCAATTAATAATCAAATATGCCTTATTCGTGTGTTGCGTACGGCTGTGCAAATAGGGCTTCACCTGAACAGTCTACACAATTTTTCCGGTAAGTTTCCTACGTATTTGAAAAACAATTGACAATTATTTACTGTATAATACTAGTATTATAACCATATTGTATTACAACCATAACTTCACTGTATTTTGTTTAAACTATTATTTATCATAAACTAGATTTCCACATTCCAATGAGGAATTGATGAAGAAGTGGATTGAAGCTATTAAAAGAAAACATTTCAAACTATCGCAGTACAGTAGAATTTGCAGTGATCATTTTACTAACGATGACTTTCAAATACTCCCAAATGCAAATAGACTGTTATTAAGATTGGATACTACTGTTACAGACATACATGAATGTTGGTCTTTACGACCAACATGACATAGGGAGACCCCATAAATTACAAATAATAGAAATCAAGGAAATTATATAGAAAGGAATCATTAAAATAATTACAGGACCATATAATTCATAGAAATCGGGAAACTATATAAAAAAGAATCATTAATATAGGACCTGAGGGTAATACAGACACGTACACAAATATGAGTTATAAGACTACAGTTTAAAGTAATACTAAGAATGTATTTAATAATAGTAAAATAGGGGATATGTGCGAATAATAATATTAATGAGGTCGCCAAAGTAATAAATCATATATGTGGGATCAGTAGGAATAACGTTAGATGAATGTTAACCTTAGGCTCAATATATTATAACGCAACAACAAATTACAAACACTTAAAAATAAAGTATGTAACAACTAAATTACTCTTCACAATGACTCGTTGGGCGTCACAACATCACTGCCCCCTCCAGACATGTCATCACACTGCCTTAGATTGGCTTGATCAACCCTAGTGTTACCATCCCACATTCTTCCACCTTGAACAGCGTCCGCCTCGAAAGCTGTGTCTTCATCATCTGACTCCTCGGCTTGATCTTGGTCAACGGAACGCCATGGTTTCATAAACTCAGCGCAGGTATAGCTTTGCTCGGGTCCCTTATGTGTACTGACTCTTAGCACCTTATAACATTTGGTACTTTCGCGTCCTATTATTTGATTAGGTCCTAAAAACTTTCTACATAGCTTCAAACTTGGTAAGAACTGTGTTTTCTTGATAGCCACTAGATCCCCTAGTTGGTAACTGACAGCATCTTTTCTGAATTTGTTAAACGCGTGTTGCTGTTGGATCTGTGCCTTCTGGATCTGTTTCTTTGCGAACTGTCTATTTTCTTCCTGACCTTCATGACACCTGACATATTCAATCTGCACTGCCTCTTTGATGGACTGATACTCTGGGTGGTTCATCTCTACTCCGAAAACTAGTTTGAATGGAGTCATCCCTATGGAATGCTGATATGACCCATTCAAAGCTATCTGAACTTTGGGTACCTGACGATACCACTGATCAGGCTTAGTCATACATAATTTTGATAATACATTTATAATAATGGTATTCAGTTTTTCCATTTGACTATTAGCCCTTGGTACACCTGTGGTTATAAGAATGTGATGGATCTCTCGTTCTGAACAATAATTACTAAAGTCTTTTGAAGTGAATGCAGTCCTTCTATCTGACACTAGTTTTTCTGGATTACCAAAAGTAGCCTCCATCACTGTCAACTTATCGATGACCTCTTAAGCTGAGACACTTTTAGTAGGAAATAACCAGCAGAATTTGGTGAACCCATCGATTACAGCCAGAATGTGTCAGTATCCCTTCGGTGTTGGTGTCAGTTGCCTAAGGAAGTCTATATGCCACATGGACAAAAGGGTGTCTCCTTTATCAATGCTGTGTAGGAAGCCTTCTTTTCTGCCTTGCTTCCGATTAGCGAGTATACAAGTGACACAATTATTTATCACCTTGCCAATTTTATTCCTTAAGTCAGTGATGGAATAGTCACGTTGGATCAGGACTTCAGTCTTCATTATCCCATACAGGCCCTCAAAATGTGGGATCAGTAGGAATAACGTTAGACGAATATTAACCTTAGGCTCAATATATTATAACGCAACAACAAATTACAAACACTTAAAAACAAAGTATGTAACAACTAAATCACTCTTCACAATGACTCGTCAGGCATCACAACATCACTGCCCTCTCTAGACATGTCATCACTCCGCCTTAGATTGGCCTGATCAACCCCAGTATTACCATCCCACATATATATTTATAATAATCAAGAACAACTTTTACATAGTGTAGCACAATTGATTTCCACAAAACCTGAGTACATAAGGGGGCTGCAAATAGACCAATATTTAGATATTATTGTCCAAATCTAGCAAGCACCTTCACGCCAGTTTAATTTTCAATTTAATTAAATACTTGTACTTAGAAAATATTTCAGTAAAACAGTTTAACTTAGTCTGAGTACTTTTATTAAAATTATCCTGGTAACATCCTCATCCTAATGGTTGAACTGACGGCACGCAACATTGCTCTATCTGTATTTTTATCATTCCCACTATACTACCAAAAAGTAAAAAAACACAGAAAAAATCCTAAGACGAGATAATTCCTATATCAGTTATTGATGGTATTAGAACCGTTTTAAATTATATCATTATTTTTTTTTTATTAATACATTTTTTTTCAGATAATATTCCTGAACCAGATGATATTTCAATTAATGAGTCACAGTCTACAAGAGATGTAGAAGTTCAAACTATATATAGTTTTATCAGTGAAACTGAGTTAAAACATAAAATAAAAATTTTAAAACTAAAGCTTAGGAGAAAAGAAAAGAAAATTAATAATTTAAGAGATCTCTTAGATTATTTATGCGATCAAGGTTTAATTGATGGTAAACATGGAAGATTAATTGAAAATAATTTTATTGGTAAGAATTCTTAATCATTTAGTTATTTTATAATGTTTGCTATGGAATGCCTTTTCTGCCAGGATCAATATTAGAATTATTTAATAATGAGCTTAAAAATAGCAATAAAAAAACTGGTTGTTGCTATTCTAAAGAAATAAAAGAATTTGCATCAACTTTACACTTTTATTCTCCTAAAGCTTATAATTTTTGCTGGTAATTAAACACTATTATTAGTTATTTGTGTGCAATTTTCTTTTTTCGAATTTATTTTATGTGTTTATTTGATGTTTGAAATCAAAGCACTTTATATATTATGTATTTAAATATTTCACTAATAAAAATATATTACTGCTATTGCAGAACTATATTAAGCCTACCACATCTGTCATCTATTAGCTACTGGACTTATTCTGTTGATGCTAAACCAGGTTTCTTCGATGAAGTATTTGAATATTTGAAATGTATTCCACACAGTGACAAGGATTACAATTTAGTTTTTGATTCTATGTTAATAGAAAAGAAATAATGTATGATATTATTGAA
The DNA here is from genome assembly GCF_003268045.1 of Sipha flava. NCBI lineage: Eukaryota > Metazoa > Arthropoda > Insecta > Hemiptera > Aphididae > Sipha > Sipha flava. The sequence goes on from NW_020271727.1 coordinate 6,683, forward strand.
AATAAATTTCTGAGTTATTGTAATTTTGGAGGAATTCAAGTTGAAGCACAGGAGACCCTAGCAACAGAAGCATTAGTTTTCATGTTAGTTTGATTGAATGGAAAGTGGAAATATCCAATTGGTTACTTTTTATAATCTTCAAGTACTGCAATTATAGAGGCAGGTCTTATAAAAACTGCAATTACAATGGCAAATAATGTTGGTGTTTGAGTTTGGGGTGTAATATGTGATGGTACCAGTACTAACTTATCCACTATGTCACATCTTGGATGTAAACTTCATGGATCATATGATGAGTTAGTAGAATATTTTTGTATTCCTGGCATAGATTGGTAGGTAAAAACTGTCAATAAAAAAAATCAACACTATAATTTATTTATTTTATTTAGATTTATTATATACCAGAAGAGTGTCACAATATTAAATTGGCAAGAAATGCTCCTGGTACTTACCAGAAATTTAGAAGTGTTGATGGCATAATTGATTGGAAATTAATCCAAGATCTTAATAGAGGTATATTAAAAGATAAATCTAAAATTGAGAAAATTTACTTCATTTCACAAATATCTGATTATATAGTGTATAGTATAGTATAGTATAGATTCTGTGCTTCATTGATATAGCTCAAGAGAATATAGGGTCTCATTTGGCTAATAAATTAACATCTGCTCATATTGATTGGAGAGAAAATATAATGAAAGTGAAAATGGCTGCACAGACCTTGAGCTCCTCAACTGCTGATGCAATAAAATTCCTTCGGATGTTAGAAGAATCAACATTTAAAAACAGTAAGTTGTAATTATAATCAGTAATTCAGTATAAGTATAATTTTAATTTGTTATAGGTGAAGCAACAGAACGGGTTAGTTATTATGCAGACACTGATAGTAACGTAGGCTGCCGTTACGTACCTTTATTTTATACCTATACACACGCATGCGCGTGACATTAAAAAAACCAAATGTATATCTAATTTTTTTAAGTCAGACTTATTACTTCTAAAATTACCATATTTATAAAAATGTATTAATTTTTTATTACTTACTATTACTATTTAGTATTTACTGTATATTACATTTAATTAAACTGAGATATTATTATACATGCAGAAATTTGTGATTTGTAAAGCATGAACAGTGGTATTTTAAACTTAAAATAAAAAAGTATAGGCAGATAATTTTAACGGGCAAGTATGCAAATTTTTAATTTTTCCTTTACTACATGGATAATATTAATTTCTTACTGCTAGGATCCTCGAAAAATCCATTTGCCCAGGGCATCCAAAAGTCTAAATCCAGCCCTGTTTCCCTCCCTTTATAGGTCTTCTCATTTTGATTACTAAATAATTCTCTGCAAAGACAAATAATAAAAATGAAACCTCTACGACAGTAACTGTAGATTGTACATTAATAGTGTGATATCACCATAACTGTAGTCGAGGAAGTTTCACTTCTATGACCTGTGCCCGCACACAATTTTTTTTCTAAAATAAGGCAAAGATTTGGTCACAATAATAATCCTAATGTTTTGGAATTTTGAACAGTTATGAGAAAATTATGTTTAAAGAATTTAATAACTTCATATTATGCAGCAAACTGCATTCCATTAGATAATTTATGTTATGACAGCATTTTTGAAATACGTTGGAAAAAAAGAAAGTCTGAAGAAATTATTGAAGATGATGATGAAGAAATACCAGAGACTTCCTTTCTTTTGAAAATGATAGTCTAATTATTCTTAAAGATAGTATTTTATACTATATTAATGGATTTATAGAAGAAACATTTTTAAGAAAATATATTGCCCTATGTATATTGAAAGTTTACTAGAAAGAAAAACTACTACAGACCATAATTATAGTTATACAAATTTTTATTTGACTCTAGTTAATATTATAAATATGAAAGGATTAGTACGAAGTTCAACTGATGTATTAAAAATTATTAAATTTGTTGAAAATACTCTTATTCAGCTCACAGAAAATTTTAATCATCTAAAATTGAGCTTATATTCTAAAATTTGTATTTATACCAAGAACTGTGTCTACAGTAATAATGTGTATAAAAATTTAAGTTGTTTGGATGATTGTTTTCTTGAAAGCCATAAATTAAATTTAATGCCTTTAATTTGTAAGGAATATCTCAAAATACGTCTGCACTTTATTGCTAAATCAAAAGACAGACAAGTTAGCAAACGTGTGTTAACAAAGCTGATTTTATTTAATAATCAATACATAACTGTGTAAAACCTTATTAATAATACTTCATCATTTCATATAATATAACTATTGTACCTATTTATTTTGTATTAATATTTTTATATTTTTATTCTACACATAATATTATATTCCTATTTCTATTCCATCTAAATAGTTGGTGGTACAGGACAGAAGTAAAAATGGAGCTTGTGAGTTTATATTTTATATAATACATTCATATATATTAAAATATATGTATATTGGAATTAAAATGAGTATCTTCTTTTACCCGAATTACAAATATTAATAATGAGTATGATATTTAGTGGTTTATATATAAACTAAATTTTTTTAATATATTATTATTATTAACTAACATTATTTCATAAAACCACAACATTCAAGTTTTAATAGTTATACACTTATATTACTGTAAATCCCAAATAGTTGCTATATGCATTTATCGATCTCTATATTTATTATTTATATAGTTAGTGTTGGAAATTTAATGAGTTTTTAAATTTAAATCTTTTAATACTTTGTGAACATTAAATTACATTGTATATTTTTCATACACTCAAATCATTGTTTTGCCCCCTCAAAAATATGGCGGATGCGTGATAAGCGCGCGCCGCCGAGCTTCACTAATGTCAATGTAAAATTCGACTAGTATCTGTGAGCTCCTGTAACGTTTCTAGTTCGGAAAATTAATAAATGATAATTGATAACTGTTACTCAATATTTTCATGTTTTTGTTATAAAATATAGTGTTAGGTATTGTGTTACTGTTATCGATACTGTTACGAGAAAAAAAAAAGCTGCTATCGGCTAGTGATGATATAACAATTAATAATTACTGTTATTTCATTATTCGTGATTCGTTTTTATATATGTAATCACATTCAGCTAGTTAAGTTTGGTTAAATAAATAATTTTATTTCCTAAACTTACTACCTATTATGTAGTCAATGAAATTTCTTTTCTTTTTATATATGGTTGAACAGGCTACAATAGTATCAATCAATTTGCCTTTATTTTTAATTTTCATGAATACTGATGACATTAATATTTTATTTAAAATCGAGGAATACAAAAATCAAAAGTGTATAATACTTATATATGCTATTTATTTCTTTTAAAATGATATAACAATAACTTAATAGCAATAATATAACAATAACAATTAAAAATGCTGTATTCCATAGACGTGCGTAGACCTGCATTTCAGAGGGTGCCTGCAATAATTTAACACGGGCCAAAAATGGCACGTCGACCAAATTTTAATGGCACGCGCAAAAAATTGAAAAATTGTAAAAAAAAAAAATGTTTACTACTTATAAAATGTTGGTTGTAAGAAATTTAAATAAACAAATTATATATGTTTTAAAAATGACAATATTCCTTATGCTTTCATATTTTTTTGTCAACTTATGTTTGTGAAAGCTTATTCGCCGTAAAAAATGTAATTAAATTGAAGGAAAGAAAGGTTTTGACCAACGAAATAATTGCTGCTTGTGTTTTACAAAGAATGAGTAAAGTTTAATAAAAATAATGTAATAAATCTGTAATTTTGTTTATAGTCTTAGAAAATATAATTTTCTTTGGGCACGTAAACGATTTTCAAAATCTGAAAAGGAAAAATTTGGCACTTGAACCTAAAAAGGTTCACCACCCCTGGTATATAGTGTATTTTAATTTCCCATTATCTTCAATATACAAAGTTTACAGATCATATAATATACCTATAATGTATAAACCATGTTTAATTTATACTGATTTTTTAACATTATTAATTATTATTATTAAATAATGTATTTTTTTATAACATTTTACTAACAAATAAAAATTGATTTCAAATTATAGTACCAACCTATTATAGTAAGCCTTTGTGCAGAATTTGTGTGATGTGTATATAACTATTGTGACTATTACTATAGTTATTAACAGTAATTTGTTGGTATTGAATTAAACTATAATTAGAGAACAGATAAAATACAAATTTTTGACCCTATAAAAATTTCTGGGTACGCCCTTGGTTCATTACCTACAGCTCATGTTCCTGTTGCTCATTCAAATGAATAAATAAAAATACAAGTGCCAAATTGAATTAAATATTTATTTAATAAATATATTAAAAACCCATTGCATATAAAATAAGTATTAATAATAATAACAAAAAAAAGTTCTTATATTAAAATTGTACCTTCAGTCTGAATCCTGTATAAAAAAAAAAAAAAAAAAACAATAAATAATCATAGTAGTAATAGTATCTATTAATTATTTTTTAAAAACTTTAAAAAACAATTAAGATAGGTAACTTAATTTAACAAATATCTAAGTAGAAAACATAAGGCTGGCAAGTAGTCAAATATTTTTTACTTATATTATACTCCGGATATTTCGGAGACAATTCAAGTGCCTCTGTTTTACCATACTCGAATTGCCTCCCGTAACAATCGATGTAATTCACATCGATTTCGATATTTTGATATTAGAAATTAAGTGATAGTTAATATATTACGACAAAACTTGTTCTAAACTTTAAACTTGTGATCGAAGACAAGTAAATTGTGTGGTTATTTGTGGTTGTAACAATATTTTGGCAGCCTATACGAATACGATAATACGTATATAAACATGAGTATAATAGAGATAAAAGTGCCACATTTTCGTACTTACTGCTCGCGAACATTGGTTTTACCAATTGCCATTAGACAATAGCGGAGTATGATATAGTAATATAATGTTGCTTTTACTAGTTTTTAATTTAAAACTACTGATTAACACCAAGTACTATATCTGCACTATCGCATTAGTGTACGTTGTATACTGTATATATTATACAGTATTTATACATTATTTATACATTATATACTGTATACAAATACCTATTTGTATTATAATCAACTTATAAATGTATTATTGTATAAATTGATAGTTCATATCGATTATACTGATTCGACTAATGGAAAATTTTCAAATGGGAGGCAATTCAAGTAACATTTTTTAAAATTATTTACAGGATGCAATTTGAGTGTCCTATAGGCGCAACTAGAGTTTAATATCTGGCTGGACTAAATTTTAATGATATCAGCAACCCACAGGGGCTTTACCCCCCACATCCCAATATTGATTATCAACATTAAAATTTATATTTATATTGAATAGAAGTCCTTACGACCTAGTCGTATACTATACGTATACGTAAATATAGTCGTTAATAGATTCTTTCGAAGTAAAATTTTGTCACTTAGTCACTTTCTACTTACAGACTAGCTACCTAAATAAATATGATTAAGAATGATATACATATATAATCAATAAAATATACAGTTCATAGCTATTAAATTTTTATTATAAAGCCTAATTAAAATTAAAATTACGAGTATTTTTCTATTTTTTCCAGCAAATTTATTTACAATGTCATTTTCGTCTAAGATTACATATACCTATATTTAAAATAGATAAATTTTTAAATCGATCTTGAGCCATGGAAAATCTAAGCCAATGTTTTATTGGTTTCATTGAAGAAAATAACCTTTCACAGGTTGCTGAACTTATAGGAATAGATAAAGCCACTTGTAAAAGTTTAAAAATGTTTGGAAAAATTTGTTTTTCGGCAATTTCTTCGACATCATTTACATTGAAATCTTTTTTTTTACTACTCAAAACATAAAATACCATTCTTATTTCTGCTGAGCTACTAGCTACTCTTTGAAATATGTAGTAATTCCTATAATTATAATTATTAAAATTAAATAATTAGTTATCATTAATCTTTCATTATCATAAATATTTTGTTATTTATATTTGTAAATTTATTGTGGTCAAAAAATGTTAATGTTTGAAAAATTTTCTTATTTTTAAATAATTTATTAATTATTAAACGAAAAATTTGTATTCTATACAGCTCTAGGGTCATTTTCTGCAACTTCATTATCCAATAGTTCTGTTCTCCTGAAATTTTTTTTACCTGACGTTTTCGTTGTTCAAGTAGTTTAGTTTCATAATATTAGTATTTTATTGCACGGTATTTATTTTAAAAATACAATGCGACTACCTACTACGACTTAAGATAATATCTAAAAAAAAAAAAAAAAGAGGCTCAATAGGATACGGCGGCAAGGGCCCAGTTAGCCGAGGGCCCAGACGGTGATCGCCGACTCGCCGACCTGGCCAGGCCGCCACTGATCCTAGTTGTAACTCGTGCTGTAGCGCTACATATAGTGAAATATTGTGTCTAATCGGATTTCACGTAAACATCGTTTACGTACGTTGTGATCCGTTGCGCTTTCCGTATCCGGGTGCTATGATATCGATTAGAGGCCACTTCAAAATACGTTTGAAAACGCAATACTTCATGTTTCAATTGTTTTAACACTCGCGTCATGTTGATTAAATTATTTGAAATAATTTTTTTTTTCATTTTTATTTTTTTTTTTTATTTTCCGTAAAATGCGGGTTTTTTAGCATTAAAGATTGGCTCGTATAAACATCGTTAACGGCTAGACAACACTACGGTGACGTCAACCGTTTTTGGCGCGGCTCGTGGAAATTCGGTCGAAAAAGTTCAACAGTTTCTTGTCCGACGTTTTCGTGCAACCCTTCTTCCATCTTCGTGACGGACCACTTTGCACTCGTTCGCGTCGCACCGGCGTGCACTGTCGTTGTTGCGCTTATCGGACGTAGCCTCGGCCGCTGGAATGTTCAACTTGGAGGCGGGCGTGCATCGGTTGCACGGTTGCCGCAGTCCGAAGTCGTAACCGCGATGATCGTACTCGGTGTAGGCTGCGGCGGCGAAAGTGGGGCCGACGCGTCTTTTGGCTCCGGGAGCGTGTCCCAGTGGCCGCGGAGCGTAGCGAACCGGTTGACTTATAGCCGCGACCGCGGAATTCCGTACCCGGCGTTCCCTGTTACGCAACATCCGCTGCCGCGTTTTCTTGTCCGCCGGCGGCTTGGCCCACGCGACGTCGAGGCACACACACCCAAAACCGCGTCCCTGAAACCGTTCAGCGTGCCCATGGCTGACTGCGCATCCTCACGCCGTTCAAAGTGCACGAACGCATAGTTCTTTAAGTTCTTCACGCGCTCCACGACCCCGTATCGGTCAAACATCTTGACCAGCACGCCGCCGTATTGCTTGACGAACAGTATGCGCACCTTAGCCATCGTGTCCGCGTCAACCTGCGGTTCCGGGTCCGCCCAGTCCACCTTCGTCTTGCACCCGAAAACCTTTTGCTTCGACAGTGCCCGCTTGGCATCTGTAGCCGTGGCCATCGACCCGTAGTCCAGGAAGCAGAAGCCCCGGTGCATCGACGGGTCGTCAAAGTTCTTGTACGTGATCACACGCACCAGATGACCGCGCGTTATGCGGCTCACTTCATCGAATATCTCTTTTTCCGTCTTCACCTTCGGCAGATTGCCCACGTACAGCCTGCATTTTTGGTCGACGTCCTTGGTGGTCGAAATGCTCTCTGAACGGTTCGTCGTCGCGATGACTATCACGTGATATTATCAACTGTAGGTCTTGAGCGTGTTCGACGATACGATGCGTGCGTGGTGGTGTCGCGAATTCCTCGTTTATTGATCAATTTTTTTTATTCTCTTCCTGTCCACAGTGTTTCCGCTACGTTGTCTTGTTAACAATGAACGTTCGATTAATATTTCGTACTTGTTTTGCACTCGTTGAAAACACTCTCTATGGGTTATATGATATTGATTTTGTATACATGGCCAACTGGCTATTACATAGCACTATTTGTAATCGATTGATTTAGTGCATCTTTTTTTTTTTCATCCGTATTTCGCTGAACGTGAATTTGACCGATATCGGGTCTAGTTTGATAGTAGCAATAAATAAGTCTGAATATAAAATGATCGGTGTTTAAAAATATATTTCACGGTTATGGCAGCAAAGATTTTATAAATGAATTTAAACAGTTTTTAAGTTTTTCATCAACGTCTTTATTATTAATTACTACGATCGATAATAAAAATAAGAATATTTTGCTTAATACGTATAAGATGATAATTAATTTAAATGCGTCTGAGAGTTTTCCAAATGTTGAAAGGATATTACGCTTATATCTTCCTCTATATGTACCAGCTGTACTGGAAAAAAATTTGTTTTCATAAGTGTTATACCGTTTATCTTGAACTATATAAATGGATATATAGCCTATAGCACGGACTTACATACAAGGCTGTGATCTACAGGAAGTACCTATTATGTATATACGTTGTATACATTTCACGCTTTGATCCGTTTCGTGAAATGGATAGACATTTTATCCAGTTCACGAAATGGAACTATTTTTCTACACACCGCGCAATTATTAATCAATTATTATTTAGTAGTCATAAATAAATATTATGACCAAGAGTAATTTACGTAGACATCACGTATTAAAATAATATTGTTAATGAACTCCAAGTTTCAAAAATATAATGTAAAGGCCCGATAGCGAACGTGCGAAGCATGGTTGTCGAGCACGTACACTCATCCTTTGCAAGCCAAAATTGTTCATGTATGTACGCGGAGTCGAGCACCGAATGTCGTTCACAACGTGAACAACGAACGTGATCCGATCGTTGTCAGTATTCTAATGATTCTTGGAGAGATTACATACATGGATCGAGGTTCCGTGTGGACGGATATTTTCAAAACTACAAATCATTTCGCAATCGATACAACAGTTCGTGTACATCGACGTTCGGCGAGTAATCGATGAAATATTCGGAATTTTCGTTTGACACGCAAATATTTAACTGTGCGTAGAATTTTTGTACAAGCGTTCACACGGAGCCCCGAGTAACTATGAACGAGCAGTCATGCTCAACAACCAAGCGTTGCACAATTTGTTCTCGTACGTTCAATTCTATAACGATTATTGATTAATACGATTCGAGATGATGGATAAGTGGACAGTTATTAATTACTTATTATTGTGTTCTACGAGTCCAAGAATGAGATCAGACATTTGTGACTGACAGATTAGTAGAAAAAAATAATACTCGAGAAAGTTATTACTTAAAGTAATAAAAAAAGTTTAAAGTTCGAGTTACTTGTATTTTATTATTCATTTTTTTATTATTTTTATTTTTTTATTTTAATTATTTTCCAGTAATTAGTGTTTGATAAGTAATTACAAAGCAGTTATAGTGCAGTTTTTCATATTTTTGAAACAATTAAATGCGTTTAATACATTTATATTATCTGGCTCGATTGAAACACGATAAACATAATTGAATTTCTCCTAAGTACAATACCAACAGACTTGTTTATTTTTATAAATATTAGATATTCTAAAAATTTGAAAACAAAATTTTACAATTACACTTTTTTGTATACACAAAAAATTCTTTACGTATGTAACAACATATTCATTAAGTATATTATTATAACCTACAAAGTATTAACATTTTTACATGATACTGAATACATTTTAAAAATCTATAGTAAAAATGGTAAATACTGGATTATGGTTCTATTGGATAACGGGATGGAATAGAAACAAGGACACCGAAATACAACAAGAGGATAACAACACCGGATCCTCGGTAAACACTGTTTCTACATGTGATAGAAGAACGGAAGAGGTTAGAATCTTAAAATGAAATAAAAGTGGTGGCTCAGGTGTTTAGGTTCTCACTTCCTGTGATTGTGAACATGTTACATATAATTGGCCAGAAAGATTTCACAACAACTACAACGTACGTATGTTTATATTAGGACACAGTCCTTCCCCTAAATTATAGAAATATGGTCACTCTGCTGTATGAATCTACCAAGAGCCACCACTGCGAATTAATAATGTTTGTTGCTTAAAAAAAAAAAAAAATATTCGTGCACAATGTAATTATTATATCCTATAAATTTCGCGTTAGCGATCAAAGTATAGAAGAAACGGAGGTGTGGTTATATTCGAAAAACCTTGATGTGGACAGCAGAACCACGAAAATGACCTCGACAAATTCAGGTGATTTTCGAATCTTACAACTATATTCGATAAATAATTATGAGCTATACAATGTTAATTACTGATGGCTACGAGTAAACTTGATTTGATTGATATAAATATTAATTAGCAATCATTTTCATTCAATTTTTAGAAGACGAGTGGAAGAAAGAAAATATGTTTTTAAAAAAAGAATTGTTGTCGATGCGAGAAAACTTCTACATAATGGAACAAAAAATAAAATCAGTGGATGGTATAAAATTAATATAAAATTATAGTATTAATTAAATTAAATTAAATTAATAATATAGACACTAAACACCTAGGAATACATTTTTGGATATTTTTTATCAGAGTTACTATTAAATCAAAATTTCAAGTTAAAAAATATTGTAGAAAAATTACAAGTTTGTGTAGAAGTATCGACATCATCGGTGAACAGATATGGTAATCATGTTTATATTATTCTAACTGTAAATTCCGTTACTATGAAATGTATACTTGAACTTTTAGTTGAACTAGAAGTTGTGTACAATAAAACAAACAGTCGGATGGAAAAGCTTGAAAATGTTGTGGACGCATTAAAAACCGAAAAACATTATTTCGTTCAGGCGAACAGAAAGATGGCTAAGGATATCAGTAAAATGTATTTTAAATATATTTTTTTTTTTTGTATTTATCAACTACAATTAAACAAAAATCACTCGTTTCTAGATAATATATGTAGACGTTCTGTGAACAAAAAAGTTTTTAAAAAAATTAGGGGTTAAATGAAAAAGAATGTTTCAAAAAAATGCTAATAAATTACAAAATAGAAATCTGCGTGCCGTTAATTTTGAATAGTTTTCACATTTTTAATGTATTTACACAATTCATTGTGTTATTATTGTGATTTAATGAAGCTAAACATGAAGTAAATCGGTACTAATGTGTTTCCTAAATTTGTTTGCTTCAACTTTACACAAACAAAACGTTTTAAAGATAATAATTAATTTAATATTTATTTTGTTAAATTATTTAAATTTTGTGAGGTTTTATTTTAATAGAAAATATTTTAAATACCTAGGAAATATATTATAAGTAGGACCAGGATTTAAATGCATAAAAAATCATTTTAAAATGCTTTAAAAACAACCAAAAATACTCTTAAAAAATGACAAATAGGTATATTTTATTAAATGTATTTTTATTAGACATAAATTATTAGGTAATTTATAATTCTAATTTTTAAATAATAAAAAAAAAAAAAAAACGAAAATTGAAAATTTGACTTGTGACTGTTGAAGTTAGTATTGACCGAGGAGTCGTATTTCAATGATTAATTAGACACTTTCTTATTTATTCCACACAAACCAAAATATATACTTAAGATTATGTTAAATTCTACGTTAAGCTATTCTACCTTTAGAAATGTTGAGAATTGCATTGAAGAATAATCTACTGTCTAATATTTCCAAATACCAATGATCTTCTATTGCCCGAAAGTATATTTTTATGTCAAAAAATTCATTTCAACGTCTATGGATGTTATAGGAGTAAATTTGAAGTGACTAATATTGTCTGGTATCAATTCTTCTGATATGTTTGTTAGAGAAGTTTCCTTACCTTTTAAAATGTGTTAATTGTAGTATAACCACAGTTCTTTTCTAAGACATTTTTCAATTTTTATCTATATTGATTTTCAAATGTTACTTTTATTATTTTAAATACAAGTTATGGCATTATTTACGATAAAAATTACATCAAATAAAGATATTTTCATAGTTGAATTTTAAGAATATCAAATTTGATTACATTTCTGACATTAAATGTGACGCTTTTTTTATAACATAATTTTCTTAAAATTTATTAATGACGGTTTTGTTAAACTGAAAGTATTTATAGTAATATTTAATAATGTAACTTTTATCCAAGTTTCCCAACGAATCAGTATTGGTTTAAGTGGTAAAGGAATAGTTAGTCCCATTAATTTAAACATTAAAACTTAAAAAGGTGCTTTTAAAAAACTTTCTTTACATTTGAAATTTATAATATGTAAAAATTCTATGTATTACACTCGTATATTATACGCATTTACATTTCAACGAATAAAATTACTAAAAAATGCAAAATGAATGTCTCGCCTTTGAATTTCCTGTTACACGAAACAAATTATGTTTACTTGTAAAACATTGTCTAAAACAGTGGTGCCCAATCCATGGCCCACGGACCACATGTGGTTTGCGAACTTATTCAATGTGGCCAGTTATAATTTTTTTAAAATTAAATAAAATGATTATAAAATACCTTTTTTTTTAAATATATTTATTTTATTTTCAAGTATTATCAAATAGAAATCTCACGATATAACCCGTACACTTAAAAGAGCGTACTGATCAAATTAATGTGTACCTACAGCTTGTATCTTAATCCGTAATATTTTCAGTAATCAATAAAATATTTGAAAACAAATTAAATATGTACCTACCAATGTATACCCACTACGTATATCAAAATAATATTATTAGATTTATATTTATATTATTCGTACTTTTATATTTAGTGGCCTGTTCAAAGATAATTGTTTACCAAAGTGGCACACCGATGAATGAGTTGGACATCACTGGTTTAAAATCATCCAAGAACAGAAATTTTTTTTATTTATATCTGGGTCCTATAAGTAATATTTTTTTTCTCAAGTATACCCAATTTATTCATTGTAAATATAAATGTTTTGTATATGACATTATTGGTGTTATATTGTTGTTTATTCCTACATTTTCAAAACATGTTTACATTTTCGTTAAACAAACGTCATGTCCATGAAAACGTCACGAGCCGCATCGAGCGGTGACACTATAGTAATATATATAATACTTTCAGTCACATTTCATATGTGTTATTGTTCGTAAATTTTGTTTTATTGTATATGAAGCATGTATGTATCGAAACCAACTGATGTCTCTTAACGCATTTAAATTTGAATAGGTATATTTTTTACGTACCATTATAGTACGTAATATTATTGATTACAGAATAATATACATAAATGCCTTCATATTGCTAATATTAGTGACGCTTATGTGAGTGCAATCACTAAACGTGGCTGAAATCGTTTGCGCGTTTGATGAAAACAGGTTTTAAACGCACTTGAAGTAATACCTCACGGTGTTCTCAAGTGTCGGGTCTATTTAGCTGATTTGAACAATAAAAATAAAAAAAAGATGTTCAGCGCAACAAAACATGATTAATACAGACAGGTAGTGTTTCTATTGTCGATAATCTATATTTTTATCTAGTTGAATGCGCAAACGATTGCAGCGACGTTCAGCGGCTTCGTCCACGGTGTAGGCGTTACTAGTTTTGACAATTGGATGAAGGCGTTTTCGTATACTTTGTAAATCAATGATAATATTATACCGCGGGTATCATGATTATAAATAGAGCATAAATTATGTGAATATTATTATTATGTTGTCGACTGCCGGAGTGCAAGTAGCATACGTGTAAAAACATAAATATTATATAATTCATATAATGTATACCTATATCCGTGTTGCGGACACATAATAATAATAATATGTTTGCATACAGGTAAAATATTGGTGCACAAGTACAAAACGCGTTATTATAAATTATATATTATACGAGTATGTGAAGAATACAATTCGAACAGTGTTTTCTATATAACGTTTAAATCCATGTCGGTGTAACACAATTTATCCGCACGGTTTTTTTTCTCACATAATAAAACAATTACCTAATGCTAATTTTTTATGGTAAAAAAAACTTAACTGTAATTTCTTAGTTTCATCCGGTCAAAAATACATAAAAAATATGTATGCAACGAACATCAAACGATTTATGTACAAAAAAAATAATATATATATATATATATATATAATATGTATATTTATGTCATATATTCTTTGTGATCGATTATATCTACACGTTAATATTAATATAATATATCAATAACTATAACAATAAAATTACTCTTTTAAAACTCTATATTAAACGTTTAACATTTTTTATTATAACCACGTATAAATGTGTACACAATACAGACTGGCTTATTTAATATTAAAAATCACAAACGCCTAACGAATATAACAATATAACGTAAGTTATCATCGTTGCCGTTAACTACACATGTAGCATAAAAAAATATTATAACATGAATATGTATACAGATTCGACGAGTACACAGCAATCAACAATGTGGGGTATGTTTAACAAGACTAGCTCTGTAAACTGCTCGTAATGGATTTATTTCCTTTACACTTGAGATTTTTAATATATATATATATATATTATTTTTATTTGATTACAACTATTGTAGTCTCGCTAATAACATTATATTCAAGTGGATTCACACTTCATCCGGGGGCGATATTATAATTAATCTGTTATTTGTACGCGCCAACAAAAGAAGGAAAAAAAAATCGACGAAAAAATGTTTTTTTCCTCGAGTGGCGCGTGCACTGCTATTTCACGACGGATCCGAATAACGTGTTAGGCGCATCCCCTGCGTGCGTCGGAGGTTCGTCAACGGTAACGTCCTCCTACGCACAATATGATCTGGTCGGTCCCGCAAACGGCTTGACCGAATCAAGTAATGTGTACAGATCTCTGCACGACTTGATCAAATGAATTTTATTTTCACTAGTGCAGTAGTGTTCAGCGGCTGCATGACGATTCGCTTTCGTTTAACTGCAGTTTCGTAACCATAAAGACGAATTACAATAAACAACGTTAAAAAGCCAACTGATATGCAAAATCTGCCTGACGGTGTTACACACCATACGATTTGATCGAGTGGTTGGACGGAACGGCCGTTAGCAAGACCCGACAGAATCGTAGTCAGATGACACGTCCATACACGATCTGATATGACACCCGACCAGACCAAATTGTCCTGTCGGCCCGACTAGATTATATTGCGTGTAGGGGCTTTAACGACCGGACGCACTTGTTGCACGTCCCGACCCGACAGAGGCGCGTGGGTCCAAATGGATTTACAGTGAGATCCCTACGACGGATTTGTGTGGTGTTCGTTATTTGTTGTTTACACGGTGTTCCGGGGGAACCTGCACGGTCGGGTCAATTGAAACCCGGTGGTGCGCAGTGCACGTTGCTCAGCGCACCGCGGAGTGTTCAGTAGCGTGCATAGGGGGGGATGATGGGGGATATATCCCCCATGGATTTTTTTTTAGTCCTAAACATTAAAGAAATACGACGCGGCAGTCACAGTTTAATGGATTGGCGTTAATGAACACATATCGAGACATTCCATTATCTACAGAACAAATAATTGATGAATTTAATGTAAAAGCCAGATGGATGAATTTCCGCCTTAATTGAATTTTTTTTGTATAAAGAATAAAGATTGAAAAAAATACATTTCTGTGTATGACATCTCCCCATATCAAATTCCTGCACCCGCCACGGGCTATGTTAGCCCCCCCCCTCACCCGGGGGGCCGTGGAGATCCGCCCGATGATCGCGTACGAGGGTGTATTCTTTGAACTTCGCCCGACTGTATCGGGAATGGAACCGTACGCGATGTCCGATTCGTCCGATCGACCGTTTCGCTGTCTTGCTGACGACGACGCGTTCGATGAACACAGTTTTTAAATCGGATCTCACAATGTTGACTTCCAGTTTTTCACACAGTCTCTGTGTAATTTATTAAATCAAAAAATATTTTATTTTGCATAGAATCCGAGAAATTTATTGTTTTTTAATTTTTTTTTTTTTTTTTGGGTAGGCGGGAGTTAAAAATGTAACAAACTTAATTCTTTTGAATCTAGAACGAATTTTATTGGGATTATAATTGTTATTTGATTCAAGCCGGCGTCCTAACCTGAAAGTTATTTTATTCGATAACAATACGAGTATAGTTAACATTTCCATTGTATTTTATTTTGATGTTATTTGAATATTTAGTAATAAACATCTACCCTTTTGGATTTAATAATATTACTGTGCGAGGTTCGACGCGTTACTAAAAGTTTAAGTTATGTTTAGCGTGTGATGAGTTAAGTACGGTCACGACGAGATGTAAACAGTTTGTGCATGACGTTTCTTTTTATATGCCAAAGCAGACTCCCAATCTGAGATCGTATACTAATAGTGGAGGTCATTTTTAACAAAAAAGAAGCTAATAGTATATCATATAATAGTATAATATATAGTATATAATAGTCAATCATAATAGGACTAATAACTCGGAGGATTGAACAACGACGACACTCTCGTTCGGCGACCGGAGAAGAGGTAACGGTTGTCAAAAGTCCTCAAACCCTATTTCTATCCGCCATCTAATCGCCGAGGTCATACACGGAACGTGAGTGACTTTTCGCTTTATCTCTTAGTAGGGCATTATAGTATTAATATTATGAACTCGTATAATCCGATTTTGGGCCCTAAAGGCAGGCGTTAATCATGTGGGTGATATTAAACGATACGCATGGTAATAAAATCGAAACGGAGTGGTAGCGACGTAAAAATCGATACTCGAAATGCTTTTAAACGGTAATTTATTTATTTATGTTTTTGCAAAAGTACTCCTCGACGATATATTTTACATGTGACGTGTATTTGAACAGACGATTGGATACGAACAGAGTCAAAAGAAATTATTGTTATTGTACAGTCAGAAGCTTTTGGAATAGGAAATAAACGAAAGTAAATTGTTACTGATGGGTTGAAAGTACGATATTGTAATGAACTGATGAATAACGATCAACAAATTTAAAACAAATATCTACAAGGAATGATTAGATTTCGTAAAATAGCAATCGATTAACGTTAAGATGTAATTTTTGCGAGTTTAGCATCAGGGTTCTTGACATGACAGCGGTATCCTACGAAAACGTTTCAAGATGTTTTGCCCATAATGATTTAACGGCCGATCATCGGAGTTGTTTCAGATCTACTTGACGAGGTTAGTCCGACCAATAACGTGCTCGAGAGGGGGACTGAGTGTGTTTTAATGTGGGATTCCATCAACTTATTATTTTCTTTTTGTATAAGTTTTCTGAACAGACTTTTGAAAAAATTGAACGGTTTGATACGTTATCGAGTTGTACCTAGAGATGTGTAATATCTCCCAGAGAAGTGCTTAAATGGAGCGATAATAATCTCAATATTACTAGTTTTTTTGTTGAATTTGAAAAAACATTGCGTATTTCATTGAAAAAAAAAAAAATCAATATTTAAATGGTTTGATTGATCAACAAATTCACTAATAAAAGGTCAGTATTCAGTGGTACATGTATGCGAGTGTCGTTGTGGGTGATAGTTATTTATAAGTAGGAAATAAAAGTTGAATGGAATACATATTGCGATACGATTGATATCTCCGTTACCGATTCGACAATTTAGCGCCCGAGTACACCACTGATGGGCGAATCGATAATCGCAACCAGCACCGATTTTTCTGCTTACTATGTATATTGTTGTCTAGTCACCTATCGTGTTTTGGCTCTCGTTGTACTTGCACTCGCTCTTTAGGTCGCACAAGTTTGCTGCGGTTGCTTTAATAATTTTCTAATCTCGTCTGGCTGTAAAGTTTTCCGGAAGTGTATTATTCACCCATGGATTACGCTCCTCCTCGGTTATATCCGTTATCCCACGGGCTTTATGTAGTTTGGTTTATCCCAGATCCATCGTCGGACCGGTCGCCTCGAATAAGTAATCGCCGGTGACTGAACTAAATACAGTCTAACTATATATATCTGATAAATCTGACTACGGGTGGACCAGTTATGATTTTTTAGTCCGGTAGATGGGAACCAAGACACCGTAAGTAAGCTTTTTTTCAACAAAAAATTGGAATTTTACACAAAATAAAAAGTTCTAATATATGTAGTTAATGTAGCCCACACGAAAGCGCTTAATTTGAATGATGTATTATTGTTTACACTCTTATCGTTCGCCGTTACGAGTTGTCCGCACCGATGCAATAATTTATGTCGTGAAATCGTACGCGTGCACAATATTTAAACGTGTATAGGTAAGTACGGAGAAGATGCTGCGCGGTATATGGCACATTCGTGTGGCATCGCTTACCCCGGAGTAAGCTAGAGAGACGTATTATTATTATTATTATTTTGAATTCGAACAAGCAATATAATAAATTATCGCGTTCGTGAAACGATCCCGTGCGCGGTTCGGTTTACCCGAAAACGGTCGGGATTCTATTTAAAACCACTGCGTCGTAAATCTCACCGTTTTTCCACTGCGATCTGCGCGAACTATTCGAAAGATAAAAAATTTAAATTTCAAAAGTACCTACTATTCGGGTGTGCGCGTTGAGTCACCAAAAAATGTTATGTTGGACTTTTCGGTCCCAGTTTTATTCGACATTAAAGTAGGCTGTTTTTAGAAGAAAACAACTAACCGTTTAATTCCTTTGATCTCCATCCGAAGAAATCGCATAAAATTTTTACGGTACACCGCGACACAAATATTGTAAATTGGGTTCGTATGTTGGAATTACGTTCAACCTATGCATTTTTAACTGTAACAAAATAAAAGCTGTGTGAATTTTTTTAAACTTTAAGAAATCTTGGAATTTACAAGAAAATGGTATTATAAACTATCCGTATATTTATTACAAATGATATATTTTGTGCATAAATTAATGTTAAATTTAATTAATTTTTACTCGGAACAGTTGTATTTGGAAACTTAAAACTTCGGCCATTTTTATTAATTTTTTTATTAATAAATTATTTTTTACAAACCAAACGAACATAAGAACAGTAAATATTGTACAGTGCGCAATGAATATGCTTGATAACTGTTTTAATTTTGGGTATTTTAAGTCTTCCATAAATTTAACGAAAACGTATCTATTTAGTGTATTTATTTTAATTTTTTTTTTTAATGTGAAATGTTTGGCAATTTTAAAATCAAATGTATCGTAAAATCTTAACACTACATCTTTCTTTTTCAAATAAATTAATAAACCAACAAATAAATCGTACGCGATTCCGAAGTAACGTTTGTCCATTTAAAACACGATTTTTTTCAGAGTTATAATAAATTATTTTTTCGTTTCGTTGTACGCATTTATCCGTCGTATATATTTGTCAATGTTTCTTAAGACTACCCCGAAATCAAAAATAAAAAAATTATTGTTTTCCTACAATAATCCACCTTTGTCGCTTAATAAAATATCTTTACACAACAAATATGTATTTCAATTGACAGTCGGTTATGTTTATAACAATCCGATTAGGAATACACACTAATCACTGTACGGTTCGTATCAAGCAGAGGCGTACGGATCCAGTAGGTGGGGCAGTCCGTCCGTTAAACATCAGGTGGACTTGAGTTTGCGACGCCTTCGAGCCCACGAATTCTTGGGCACGTTAAACGATCTCCTTGTCGCGTACGTCCCGAACACTGTCGACTGGCTTGATGACGAATTAGAGTCATTCTCACCATGCGAACCCTGTTGATCCTCATATTTTGAATCAGCTCTGAAAACACACAACATCGCTATCAAACAATGATTCGGATACGTATTTCTTTATGGTTTATTTTTCCTTCTAAATTTGATAAAAATTGATAAAAGCATTCGTATTGCGTTGAAAATATTATTTTCCCTCGTCGTACATTCACGTATAATAATTAAGCGATTCTCACACGGGTAGAAAATGTGTACTGCATGTTTTATAGGTGCGTTCATCATTTGAAAAAGTCGACGTGAAAAAAGTGTCAACAGAAATCTAATACATTTTACATAGATACGGTGTAATAATTTTCCTACAGTTCCTATAAAATAGACATATTCTTAAAAAAAAAAATTTAAATATAACTTAGGCTTTTTATAATTTTTTTTTTTTTTTTTTTTTTTTTATTCTAAAATGTTGTAATGTTGTATTGTATGTATGCTAAAACTTTTTTGTACACATAAATATTGGTAAACATTGAAATTATTCTAATAATAATCCCAGGTATAAAGAACATAAATTAAGAAAATTATAAGTATTACACTCAATTAAATTTAAAGGTATCATTTTTATTGAAAATTAATGATTTAATAGTTTACAATTATTTAATAAACTAGAATAATTATTGATTTTATAATGATGTATTATTGTAATGTAAAAATTGATATTTCTGAATAATATCTATAATATTTTCACATGAAGTATTGTTCAATTATGAATTAAAACGGAATTTTATTTTTAACTCATCGCTAAAATTGACATTTTAAATGAGTT
The DNA here is from genome assembly GCF_003268045.1 of Sipha flava. Classification (NCBI taxonomy): domain Eukaryota; kingdom Metazoa; phylum Arthropoda; class Insecta; order Hemiptera; family Aphididae; genus Sipha; species Sipha flava. The sequence goes on from NW_020271727.1 coordinate 27,057, forward strand.
GTTATAATTAAGTTAATACATTTAACTTTGAAGCGGTTGTCACCAAAATTGTTTGAAAGTAATTTCTGTTGATTTTAGCGATTTATTCTAATTTTATAATGAATATAATGGAGTTTTTCTATAACTTTTATTAAAATTAAAATATTTTTATAAATGTTAAAATACGTTTATGAAAAACAAAAAACATTTTGTTACGGGGAATAATTTATTTATCTCAGAAGATATAAAACGATTATGAGTAACACCAGCACTGGTAAATTTTATCAACTTTAAAGTAGTGTAATTTTATTATAAATTTAAATGTGTACAATTGAAGGGCTAAAGAAAAAACCGATAATAGTCAAAAGAAGAAAAAATCTGATAATTGTATCATCTTGTCATTTATTAAAAAAAGTAAATTTAATTTTTTTTATTGATTAAAAAAAAAAAAATTAGTTATATTTCCTCAATAATTTTTTTTTAATTATTTCGAACTTAATCTTTTAGTTATTGAGTTCTAAAACTTTTAAAATGCATTACTTAACAGTTTACGAATATTGACTATTATCGTTTTTTCTCACAGCCCTTCAATTCTGTTTTATCATACCACTAGTTTTTAAGTAAATTTGGATCACGGGACTTTGCATTAATTACGAGAGCCTTACTTATAATTATTCTTAGGGATTTAGAGAAGTTCGCATATTTTTAATAATTATTTAAAACAAATCTAAGTGATATACAAATTTGTTTCATAGTACTAGGAACTTAAAAAAGCCAACATTTTTATTTTGCACATTTTGTATATTTAACTTTTTTTTTTTCTTTTTTTCCCTATAAATACATATTTTGCTATATTTGTACTTTAAATATATATTTAATTAAAAAAAAAAAAAAAATTAAAACAATACGTGACATAGGTAATAATATTTTAAAAATTACAAAAAAGAAAAAAACAAGCTATTAGCTATTTATAAAAAAAAGTAGAAAACGTACTCTCCTAAAATATTGGTTTTAAAATGATTGAAAACAATTTCTCATACTATGAATGGATTTAGTGGAAAATGTTTAAAATTTGTAAAATATTTAAAGTACTTTAAATTAACTCTAATAAAATCTGTTAATGTTGAGTGTTCGTTTTTAAGGTATAAAAATTTACTAACGAACAATTGTCGTTCATTTAAATTTAAAAATTGATAGTTACATAATGCTTTAATTTGGGTAAGATTTTACAAATTATTAAATCAAAAACACGAATAGTATGCATTTATAAATGGAATTTTGGTTTTTGTTTTGTTTAAAGAAGAAGAAACTAAAATAATAAATAATAATAATTAATAAATAAATTTATAGATTTTGGGTTTTTAATATAAAGTAAAGTATTTTAAGGAGCATATTTTAGAATTTGTACGGACATAAATGTATGCATATTTTAAGGTATTTTAGTACAGTGAGTCTCTAGCCCTACATAATAATACACGTATGAGATAATAGGATATATTTATCTGTTGTTTGTACATAGTTAAGGTAATATATGCATAGCTCAGTGATAATTACTAACTTAATTAATTGATATTATCAAAACTGAGGTTGCCATGGTTAAAAAAGAACCTAAAGTATTGAAATATTTCTAATATAATAAAAATTTTGAATGGAATAACTAAGTATAAAGAGTGGTAATTGTAATTGCATCCAGATACCAAGATAAAAACGGTCGTAAGATTCCATACACACTATTTACTCTGTAACTTTTTTTTTTATACACGCGCACTATTTTATTTGAAAAAAGAAAAAAAAATAATTAATCCGAGATTTTTGAAACACGAAACGAATTTGTGGCAAGCATAAATTGTAAGTCCTATAATTATATTTCACAATTTGGAATCGTTAGCTTTAATACAAGTATTTGAAGTTTTATTGCAGTAAAACATTTTTATTTTATTTATTAATTTTGTCATGACTATTTATATGTATGGTACTTATTGATTGCAATATGAATCATTAAATTATATTTCAACAATTATAATTTTTACTATAACGACTGATTAATAAGAGAAATCAGATGAAAAATTATTTAAGCTATTTTATATTTACTCTTCATTTTCCAGTTATTAAATTAGTTAGAAACAGTAAATCCACAATAGGGAAAATTAAATTGTAATTATTTAACGTAGTGTGGTTTCCAAATTATATTATAATTTTCTTGCTATACTTGAGATTGGTTTGGGTTGTAACAAAAGGAAAATGCGTGCGATTTCGAAACGGTAATTTGGGTAATTCGTATGGAACTGTAAAGGTAAACTAATTAATAATATTGGAAATACTTTTGTAATTATTCAATCATATAGTTGTTTTATAAATGAACCTGTTAGAATAAATTAATTTGTAAATTTATAAACAGTTTTAAATAAGCTTTGTAGAAGTCTATTTCAAACAAAATAAAAAAAAAAAAGTGAGCGGTATTGAATGATACAAAATGTTCGATTTTGAATAGCTATTCTCGTTAATTACTGAATTAGGTATCGAACTTGGATAATTATTGAGTTACATACCCAACGGAAATTATCGAGTTCCTTCACTAACCCTATTTCCAGAACAAATTGATATTACAGTAAATATTAAAAACCGGTAATTATCGTGAACTAATCAAACTAACGGTTATTACTTTAAATTTATTAAAAACAACATTCCGGTACTTAACGCCGCCCACTAATAATTGAAAATGTTTCAAACAGAAGATATATTATACAGCAATCAGTTTGAATCGCAGCTCGATAATGCCGTTCGTCATCAGTGGTAAAACTTAAACGATAGGTACGTAATAAAAAAAAAAAAAAATGTCATCTAGTCGGTGCCTATAGATAGAAGTTCCAACATTAGAGTGTCCCTTAGAGATTTTTCACAAAAACGTGTTTATTAAATTCTTATTTTCATTAAAAATCATTTGCATACGTTTGTGCGTATGTATTGATTGCGACAACAAATCGTCGAGGAATAATTAGAAATTGCTAATTCGTTGAGCGGCAAACGTCATAAAATGTGATTTGCACACGTACGGTGATAATGGTAACAATTATCTTGAGGAAGTCGAATGGCACGTTAAACGACCAAATTAATAATCACGATTAATACGGACGTGAAAATGCTGATCGATCGACTGATTGCGCTGATTATAATATACGTAATTGGTAGTAGTGAGCTTCTGAAACGCCATTGGGTTGCACAGTGCGAACACCGATGGATCTCGGTACATTTACATTTAATTACTTCAAAATTGGATTCTAAGGAACTCCGGCGTCAATGGGAAGTCGAGTTGCATATAAATTATATAGCTTACCGGTGCTCTAGATGTCTGCTTGGAATTGTGCGGTCCCGCCTGAAAACATTAGAAACCACCGCCGAGAGGTAATAAGAGCACCGGCGGTGGTACCGTAAATTTTTATTTTATAGATTCGATTTTTATATTTACTTTTAAGATTCGCGCGTGCGTGTAACTGCGAACGGAAAACTGTAGAGAAATTACGTAATTTATTGTGACCGTCAACCGTGAAATAATAGTCTTGATGTTTTTACATAATTCATCGCACGTGATTTATCGGCACCAGTTTTTGTTACGGGATTTTTTTTCATTTCAAGGGGATAACCCGAACAAAAAATTATGAACGGACTTGATTCGTACACGTGAAATGTGTTCATGTCCGAGTGTTGGCGATAAACCGTACGGTCCGTATTGTTTGACCGAAATTCACGGGTAACATATACATCAGTGTCAATTTTATGATTTTTAGGAGCACGACGTTTTATTTGCTACATTCGATACGAATATAAAATATTAAGATTTGACTATTATCGTATCATCGTGCTAATCACGGGCTGGGGAACAGTGTTTTGAAAAACCGCAATAGATAATTTTTATTTATAAACTAATGTAGATATCGGATATACACCTCTATTTTTTATTTTAATTATTATCCATCCAGATCAAAATAATATATATATTTTTTTTTTATCAAAAATGTATTAGGTTTTGGGTAAAATAATGTTAGAACTATTTGTCTAGATAATCATTTAAAAAAAAAAAAATAGATTCGATAATTGAATGTGATGGCAGACAATTGCGCTATTTGGTGCATACGCTTTCGTAATTTACGGTATGACCATGGTTTTCGTTAGTACACGCGTTGAATGAACGTATCGATTTCCGTCAATTACACCAGAAAGGACGACTAAATATATGAAATGCATGTTTTTAAATCAAACCATCTACAATAGAGGACGAAAATCTAAAATTATTCGAGTACCGAATCGAAAAGGGAGATGGGAAGAGGGGAAGTTTAAACCGTTAATTTTCCTTTGATCCCGTCAATCTACAATCCTCCAGTCGCTGCGTCCAACCGCAACGTTACGTGCCTATATACACCTCAAAACCGGTCGAAAGATTGCAGTGGAAGGGTGGCACATAGTTTTACGCGATATTACATATCACATGTGCGATTATCAAGACCAGGTGCGTAATTTCAGTATTTTTTTAAGGGTGTGCAAACAATTCTAGATGCTAATATTTTCCCACCACAAATCGTTAAAAAAGCGTCTTTTGTATTTTCACTATAGAATTTTTCTATCTATAACATGTTTTCCGTGCATAGCACGTTGTCTACCGCGGAAGAAACGTTCTCTCCAACGTTGAAAAAACTATTTGCCATTACGCAATTATAATATTAAATTTATTCGGGATAAACGAAAATTGTTTATAAAGACGTGTTTCATTGTTTCAGAAATCGGAACAGACTTACAACGAGAAAACGGTTGAAGTCGGCGAAAAGTTTTTTCGGGTCGCGTGCACGTTCACTTTCATGCTGACACGATAGTCACCGTCGGACCGGTCGAAGGTCCGATCCGAGCCGGAAAAACACGTCATTCGCTCCGTTTCGGGGGGGGGGGGGGGGGGTGACGAGCCTGTGAGACCTTTTCACGATTCGCGTCACGTAACCATCGGTGACATTATACTCGTATTTGCATCGTTCTCCGAGCCTACACGCGATATTATGTTTTTCAATCCCGTTATGTGCGATAAGATTTTTTTTTACGAACATCGATGGTTGTAACTTGTAACGTGCCCGCAGCGTAAATGAATTATTCAGCATTGACCGCACACCACAATAAATTAGTAACTCGGTCGAAACTCGGATATTTTTATGCTGCGTATTGCGAACACGTATAACACCCGGTCGTTTTCTTATTATTGTTATCGTGATAATAATAGTACCGTATTCAATGAGATACTGTGATCTGGATTCGATCGTACGCCATACAGCGTTTATCAAGCATAAACTTGTAATAGTAATCACAGCAATCGTAGAAGTGTCATCTAATAGCAAAATATTATAGTGTTTAACGTCATACAAGTCTCGGTCGGTAATTCGTTCGCTATTTATGTTACGATTCACTTGAAATGGATGACCGTCAACGTTTTCCTCTTTTAGTTAGAACTCGAACGTTATTCGGGGGTATAAATATTCTATTGCGCTTTTGAAACTCATGGCGGTAAAGCCCGTTATAAAAACTATTCTGGATTTATCAAAATATTTTTTCTCCTCCGAATCCCACCAGCTTTTCAATCGTGTTTCGTTATTTATTTTACGCGAGTATTATGTACCGTTTACATAATATATTTTAAACAAAAAGATAAGCCGAAATGGTCAACTATTAAAATATAAATAGTTCCATAATTTAGTTTTCTACCAATTTACGAATAATTATTTTATCAAATATACTTATAAAAATGTATTATTACTTATATTATATAATAAATTTAAATGAATATTTACGAATTTCTTAAAATAATAAATTAAAAATTACAGGAGTTAAGTAAAATGTTTTGATTTTGTTGGCAATAGTGGTATGATATAATTTTAACTCTTTATAAAAATTGTCTATTTGCAAGATGTGTTGTTATAATGTATACCTAACCTAAATCAGAAGTAGACAAAATATGCTCTTTTACCGAAAGGAAACTTTTGAAACTGTTTAGAAATAAAATAATCTACTCTTTAAAGTTGTATATTTCAATAAAAATAAAATTTTTTTCTTTAATTCTTTATACTTTAGTCATTTATTGTGGGCTAGGTTTTTTGAAAATATGTATATGTTTGAAATTTTTAAATTTAGTACATTGTTAGAGCGGTTTGAATAAATAATATATCAACATAATAAAATAAAAAACTTATAGGTTTGGGTGGACTGAATTCTAGTTAACTGTAAAAATATTTACATTGAATGATATTTGACGATTCGTATTTGTTCCTCCAATTCGGTGATTTTTTCATTGAGCTTGACGTTTTGATTGTAATATTCGGTCACGAGATTTGACAACCGTGATGTTACATCTTTCATCGTGCTATCTGAAAACATAAGACAATGCCGTGATCCAGATCATTAGAGCAGGCGAAAACGGTAACTATTGTTGTTACTCTATTGTTGCACTTATATAAATAAATGTTAAATTAGCGTTATAATGGTATTAATATATTATGTGTTATGCAACATTAGTCTGGTCTGTTATACATATATATTACTTATTTGCAGTAGTTAAATTCCGCAGTATTAGTGGAATGCGTTTATTATGATATTCGCGTACACAGGTATGAATTTCAGGGACGGCGGACTTTGTTTTTGATTCGAAGTCAAACGACACTATCCGTATTTGGTTTAAATAACAGACTTGACATTGAGTTTGTACGAATGCGCTAAACAACCAATTGCGTTTATATACAATAGGTTTACGGTAAAAACCGGAAATTCTCGACGGATCGAGTACTGTGGTCCCTTTGAAATTATATTAAACCCTATGATGTAAAATTTCGATCATTCGAATATCGTTTTTAATTAAATGCCCGTATTGCTCGAGTCGTATATTGCTACGGCTCGATTTTATTATACGACGACTATGTTATTTTATCGCGATAAAATAATATGTCAAGGAGGAGCGATCCCGTTCCAATGATTTTGTTGGCTACTGCAGCCCGCACTTAAATAGAATTAACAATTTACAATCAAAATGTCCACTATGAACCCTCCCCCCTAACAGTGTTGCCCACGTACCATAAGTCTGCCATCCCTGACGCATGCGGTGGTGTAAAGGTTCTCAATATGACCAATAATATTAATATTATAGTATATATATACAGTGATGTTCCGATCAATTTTGTTGAGAGTGTACTACGCAGACGAATTTTTGAATATGAATATTTTTATAATTTAAATGGTGATAATGATTGTGAAATAGGGTAATAAATATTAACAAAAACTTGAAATTTTTATTTTTTACAGAAATATAATTTAATATTATTTAAATAAATTGATATCATTGTAAATTCATTCTATGCTGTCATTAATAACTTCATAGTAATACATTAATCGTCTGAGTGTAATCTGAATATCTATTATAAAATAAGATTAAAACTAAACTCGAAAAAACTAATTACATTTAATACTTCTTCATGAAGAGCTTGAGATCCGAGAGTATATGCAATATACCCGTGAATTTTCTGTTGAAAGTATACGGCATATATGTAGTGTACCCTATGGGAACAACACTGCATGTGTATTTATATCATTGTCATTGCATTTCGTTTTAATAACATTTAACAACAACCGTAATAGTAGGCGATGGGTATGAAATGTTAAATCGAAAGCTCGCGACATAGTTACGTACAATACGTGCATTATGTTTGAGGTCAGTGCGTGTTTTTACCTATTATTCTACTGTTCTATTCAAATTTTGATTACATTTTGTGAAATTAATTATTTTCGAAAACATTACGGAAACGAGGGACGGCTGAGCGTCAAACGCGGTCCGACCCAGCATCATTACTGTTCTCCAGTAATGTTATTTATGTCCTTTTCCATTTATCAATTTCTTACTATCCCTACACTAATGCACAACGTCTTGTCCCGTTTCTCGACTGGAGCTGTCGTGAGAAATTGCGGGCGAACTCGGTATATGCATAATGATACAATTGTCATTACTACGTACAGTCTATTGGGCACAAGCAAGCGAGCCGTAAACGGAAATAATAATTAAAACTAGCTTATTGTTCAATCTTTCCAAGTGTTCGAACCCATAGTTTTTTTTTTTTTTTTTTTTTTTTAAAACTGACTTATCAAACGTTAATTTATTCAAAAATATTTATATAATTCTCATCGTTATTTGTTCGAAGCATACATTTATGCTCTTTTTTGTCGATGAAACGCTTTCATTGTTTCAATCGATAAAAATATTTTGTGTAATTAGCACTTTAAAATGGTTTCCTGTATGAAAAATCACTAGAAAAAAACGCGAAAAGATGGCGAAATTGACAACATTTCCATAAAACTGATTTCACAGTTTCAAAGTTCAACAAGTATTAACCTATAATATTTTTAAAAGTTGAACAAAGTTCTAGCAATATGTCATATTACATACATAATAATAATAAAAATAATAATAATAAAAAATCTATATATAGAATATGAAATTTTAAAACTTTAACAATATATACTTCGATTAAGCAGGTAAATTTCATTGACGTTTGTTCACCACCTATCTAACCATAAATATGTAATAATTAGTTATTTTACGAGTAGCAATTTACTGAGTTATGCTACAGCAAATTGAATTGTATTCAACATTTTACCTAGAGTTCTGTTTTGATTAATAATCATTAGCTCGACGGATATCTTTGTATCTTTGTATTGTCAGTAAATTCTCCACGCTCAGAAGAAGAAAGACCACGTTTCTTACACATGACACTACATAAATGGATTTTCGGTCACCAGTTAGGAACTCGAATCACGCGCGTCAAAGGGCACATTCGCGTTGTCGGTGTTCGCTCGACCAGGGTCTGTGATATTATTATGTTAAACACCACCACAATAACCTTCACCCAGATATCACGCGAGTGAGCGGACGTTCATGCTGCTGCTGCTGTTGCTACAGACGACGACGTACAAACTTGCGTGAACTGTTTCTTATTCGGTTTGATTAGGTTCGCTGATAATTTCGATTTGCGCTTCGGCTGCTTCCAGTTCGGCGAAGGTGCAGTTGGCGGTCGCAAATTTCGTTCGTCCCTGTCGTTGGCTAATCTAATATATCCTTCTACCCCTCGGTTCGGCAACACCATGTGGCTATAGTCTACATACACACAGACATGGACAACCATACACACGCACACGTTTTGGGCACGTGGGTACGGAAACCGTATGTTATTACGTACAGGGCCGATGTTATGGTGAGGAGGTTATGTACCCCCGCCTATGAATGACCTATTTATATGGTCGATGATAATCAACACACTAAGCAATACTGGTATTGTAGAATTTCGTTTTAGAAAGTATTGGGCAAATTTATATATTTATAACCCACTCCTTCCCATCAATATTTGCTTACGCCGCGGTTAAGTCGCGATGGACCTGATTATAGGAAACTGTTATGCCGATGAAGATAAGATGTTCATCAAAATCATGTCTCGGACGCATTTTTGGTAACGCACAAATCGATCGTCTTGTACGGAAATGTAACGATATCGTGTTTATCCGGATTGAAATCCGCGGAAAACAATTTGGCTTAGGCAAAATTCAAAACATTATTTTCAATTGCATTTTAAACATAATAATATCGTTACAGTAATAGTACCATTGCAGTAAAAACATTTTTAAGCAATATAGGTTAAAGGGAAAAAGAACAAATGCTCGTTCATATTTACTTATTGTTACATAGTTAAGTAAATGTTTAAGAGTCCTCTACAATTGAAAATATTTAGTTGTAGCTATGTTTTATTTTATACACGAAAGTTATTGTTTTCGTTGATATGAATGGTTTTATGAAGGAGAACGTTATGTGTTTTTATTAATAACTATAGTAATATGCTTATACATACCTAATCTAGATACAGCTTCATTGATGGTTTCATTTTGCGTTTGAGCTTGCATAAACGCGTCCTCGTCTAAAAGCCTATCTTTTCGTAGTAGCTGACATCCACGTTGCATTAGACTGTGCCTAGCTTCGGGATAGTCTCTCAATGTTTCCCACAGATCTCTTTTGGATAGACAAAAAAGATCGGAGTACCCTAAACTCCGGACATTGGCCGTGCGACGATTGCCAGTTTTGTTACCGGCTATTTCTAGTACGCTAACCTAGGAAATGTATAACAAAAATAATAATAGTACCTAATAAAATGTAACAATATTATTATTTAAAATTTGAATGTGAAATAAAAATAGCATTTTTATGTCATGTGATTTTCTAAAAAAATTTATTAGTGGGTAATTTTAAATTACACATACGTTCAATTATATCAAAATAATATTAGATACAGTTAAAATAATTTAACCATTTATCGTGTATTTAATATTTCACTAATAGTAAAATGATTTGAGTAATCTTCAATACTCTGAATTCTAACCTTAAAAATTGTGTTTATCTATTACCAAAGTATGTCTTAAACGATAAAAAAGATACAACCTGTTCTTCAAATAATTTAGTTGTTATCTAATTTATATTTTCATATTGTCATAGTACAATTTTTAATGGTGATTTGATATGACTGTATAACACATAATTGTAAACCCTGATAACCTTTTTTATATTAATAATAGAAGTTATTATTTCTTCTTTTTTAAGTTGCTTAATACTTTACTGCTGACCTGATACAGTCTTATACTACAAGATTGTTATTTTATACACTGAATATTAATTCAATGTTGTTTAAATTTCGAAAAAATATTTAAAAAAAATAAAATAGGTTAGATAGAATTTGATGAAAACGAAATTAAAGTTAATACAGGTATTTTTATTAAAAGGAAAATAACATAAAAAAAAAAAAATGTTTTCTTTTATTTAACCCATAGTGACATTTAAGCATCAGAAGTCACATCATGAAAAGACTTATTTTTTGACAGAAGCTGTTTTACTCTACACGTATTGTTATTATACTTAAGATACTCTTAAATAATATGATATTTTAAAGAATATTTTATCAAATGAGTTAATATAAATTTATTAATTATTTAATTGTAAGTTACGCGAAATGTTCGTGTGCGTGTTTTGTGTAACATGGAACATAATAAAATGATTGGTATTATATTTGTTTTACTAAATATTATATTATATTTAAACTGTCTATTAATTTATTTTATTTTGTCATTTTGGTGTGATTTAAGTATATATTATTAAAAATGTAAAAACTTTAAAGATAATAATATTTTATACGAAAGTTATTTCATTTTTATATAACTTGAAAGTATAATCCAGTATACAAGTACTTAAAAACCAGTAAGTTTCTCTCCGAGAAACGAGATATCATATTCAAACTGTGCAAAATTTATATTTTCATGATCTATCAAACATGAGTTTCGGAATTCAAAATTAAGTACCTACTGTCCATTTGGATTTATTCATTATACAAACATTTAGAGTTATATAACCTCTTATCTTACATTTAAAATGATTATAGTTTTATCAGTTTTATGGCATATTAGGGTATCAATGCCATTTGAATTTCTTGGTATCACCAATTTGCCTAATCAAAATCTAAAAAAACGTTTGACTTTAAATTTTGATGCAATGGTTGTTAATATACGTTATAAATATTATAATACATTATATATAATAAATAATTAATTATTTAAAACCGGCGTTCCCTAAAACCAAGCACGTAATGTATTTTCAGTACGCCCTTTAATAATATTTATATAAAAAGGTTTATTTTATACATCTTGCCATAAAAATATGTCATGTTTATGCGTGCATTAGAGTTCTGGATGTTGCTAGTTTTGTAAAACACATCTTGCGTTAGTTACAAATACTACGGTAATGTGTTTTTTTAGGAAAAAATTAATAGTTTAATCAATCAAATAGCCAAAAATAACGTCAAATATAAAACATAAATAATGAATCTTATTTTATTTTTATCTACTTAATTTCGTATTTTTTATATTTTATATTTTGTATTTCAAAGGCACGTTGATGTGGAACTAAGGTGAAATTCAAAGAGGGGTTTTGTTTAATTGGTAGCATTTGTATTATTTCTAATTTAGCCATCTGTGCACGTATATAAACTACATATACTCATAGAAACAAACACATATTAATATATCTTTCACTGTGTTGATTTTCAAAGCAATATCTCGAATGTCTCTGAAATATAGATTTTCCATAAAATTGTTCTAGAAAAATCATATAATGGATTCGAAATCTAGTTTAAGCTATAAAATTAAATTATGGTGCATATTTAATTAATATTAGAATATTGAAAAGACTACGAATGAAATAATACATTTGTGTTTTTTTTTTTTTTTAATTATTTTGATTTAACCTTTTAGATTTTAGCAATAATGTTTATTGCTGAAATATTAGATCCGACAAATAAGAACATAATAAATGATCGGAGTCGAAACATTTTTTACCTTAAAAAAAAAATCATATGTATACAATGCAGATAAGAGAATAATGATTGTTGATATTAAAAATATATTAATACTAAAGTTAACATTTTTATAAATTAAATTTATAGGTGTATAATTTTTTTAATTAAATTGTAGTTTTTATGATATTTATTGTTTTTGTTAGAATTTAATATTAGTTAAAATAGCTTTTACTCTACTCAATGCAATTTTGTTCTTTGATAATTATAGATTATAAAAACAATTAAGAGATTGATTGAAATGATATTACTCTTAATATACTATAGTTTCTCGATCATGTCAATTTTGAATGGTATATGAGAATATTAGAATAATCGTGTCTTGAATTTAATGAGTTGTATTGAGTGCTTTGAACATTTTTTACTCTCCCGAAAGATAAAAAACCAATTTCTGACAAGTGTTCAATATTATACTATCTCACATAGTTCCACATTTTCTAAGTCACTTAAAAATCATTTAGTTATGATTACTTTATACATTTTGTTGGTTACACATTTTCAATAAATTTAGATTTTACGGCCATATAATTATATAATTATTATATTTGCTTTACTAGTACAGTTTGAATGAAGACATAATTTATTAAAATATATTATATAAACTACTATCATCGCCCAAAATCAATACCATATTGCAGGCTAACAGTTTTAAAAATTAACCAGTAACCCGCAACATATTATGTAACATGGTTTCACAACGTTGTTCGTACATTAGACAGTGACAACTATTAAATTACATCGAGACAATATTCTATTAAGTGTTCAATTTGATAATAATTAATTCAAAATAAATTTGTGTTAAGAAATGTAACGTCTACGAAAATTTGATGTACGTTAAGTTATCAATTATTAAAATGGAAATTAATGAAAAATTTAATGGGAATTTCATTGATTAGTAAGTTAGATTTGCGATTGAATATTTAAAGATCCAGACGATAGTATAACGCAGCGCGTGAAAAATAAGTATTTATACGAATATATGTATTAAAAAAAAACACCAAAAAACACATCATCCAAGTATAATTTATAACTGACCTCTCCGAAGACACTTCCGGCGCTTAAAGTGGCAATTTCGGTTTTTTGGTCGTCTGCGACTACGCTAAGAATGCCTCTCTTCACTATGTACATTTCTTTTCCGACGTCTCCTTTACGGCATATGTAGTCTCCAGGACTGAACACCTAAATGACCGATAAACGTTGTGAGTTATATTATTATCAGATATTACGAAACAGAATTGTGCAATTTCTATTGTTTACTCACCTGAAGTCTGAGCTTGAGCACGAGTTCTTCCAACAGACCGGGTTCGCAGTCCTGGAATATTTCGACCTTTTTTAATGTGTCGAGGTGTACGTGTATAGCAATCTCAGCTTTTAATTTATCTGGTAAAGCTGCTAATACACGTTCTTCATCAAGCGCCTATTGTTAAAAAAATGTACCATTATTAATTTTATATGATTGCGTTTCGGAAAAGGACGTGAACACGTGTTCTAATAGTTTCAGAAATTTTGCCGTTATTTATTTATCATATTAGTGAGGAAAATAAATTATATACTCGTATAGGAATCAAATTAAATACTGTTCTTTATTTTATGTCCATTCTTAGTCAATAAATATAATTTAAATCAATCTTATTTAGTGTCATATATTTTTGTTACATTTATATAAATATTTATAAATTTTTTGTTCAATGAAATGTATTTCAATATAAAGATTTATGATTTTAAAATTATTAAAAAAATAATATTTCATAAATTGACTCTCTTATAATTTTACGGTATAGTTTTATACAAAATGAATGTTTAAAGTATATGTAAACTTTTTTATGTTGATATTAAATTATTTAAACGGAAATATTTAGTTATTTAAAATTAAAATATTAAATTGAAATTTTTTTTTAATAGAAATATTTTCTTGTACTTCATTTTAAGGATAATTCTTCTCATTAAAATTCTTCTTTATCAAATTTTTTTTCCCTATAAGAACACCATTCATTTTAATGTAAATAATCATTAAGTTCATTATTTTGGAATTTTTTACTGAACATAGTCAACACGTTGATCGAAACTTCAAGAATATTTCAAATTTAAAATTTTGGATGAAAATTGTAAAGTAATTAGGATGTACTAAATTGTTACTTAAAAAATTCCAGAATTAATTTAATATTTATCTAAATAAAGATAAAATGTTTTTTTTATTATTTGAATACTAAAGTTAATAATACTACATGATACTCATTAAAAAGTTTATATAAACTATGCACTGGGAAATATAATATTTTAGTTTTTGTACATTTTCAAAAATATTAGAATTAGACAAGATGCATAATATAACCATAACGAAAAGGCGGGAATATAAAAATCTGGTATATATTATGAAATATTTTATAAAAAAAAAATTGTAATTTAAAAATTCGTTTTATTCACTTTTTATTGATATCTATAAGTATTCTATTTATTCATGTACATAAAATATTATTAAACACAAAATCAGTTTGGATACATTCAGGCGTTATCTGAAACAGTTTTTGCGATTTAAGTTTATATCGGGGTCATGTTAAATATGACACAACATATTTTTTAATTTTGTCCTATTTATGTGTAATCTACCACGCTGTCTAAACTTTAGACGTAAGTCAACATATTCAGTTACGTACTATTTTGCGGAAAAGTACAGTTTTGGTTTCGTGACGGTCAATATTGATGGCCGTTTTAAAACTGTAAGAAAGACTCGTTTTTGAGTTATAATTACGAGTATTTTGAGGTGCTCAATAACTCTGATGTAGTTACTTTTACTTAGACTCGAATACGATAGTAATATTATAAACATATAGTATACACATTGTTAACCATAGGAATGCAAATACAATCAAATGATATATTGACATTGTATAATTATTTGCCCAGTGATTGCAAATCTAAATATGTTATTCAACTCCGAAAAACAGTAACATATTCGTATAACATAATATTGTACGATTATACAACATCAACATTAACGTATTGCTCTTATGGCAGTAATGATTGTACGAGACTATTTTAAATGTATTATTTTGTACGTATCGAAGATACTGGATCTGTTTACAGAATATTTTTAACCACAATTTACTGTCCTACGTTATCTATTTCTGCGATAGTACTGATATTCAAATATCATTATTTCGGTTTAGAAAAAAAGTGGGATTAATTAAAAAAAATATATATATATTATAAGTTTTCGAGTATTTAAACGTCATACAATATCAACAATTTCAGTGTTAAACGTTTTTGGATTTTTTCCATTTTACGTTACAATATTTTAGAGTGTTATTTAAATTTTTTTATTTATAAGAGGATATTGAAGAAAGACCTAGTATCGAAAATTAAACTTCGATTAGAAGTATTTTGTTGTTATTGTTTTTATTTATAGAAAATTATTATAGTTAAAAATGTCTACACAATATTATTGTCTCCTACACAGTTGTGTATTATTTTTGCCTACATATAACGCCGTCTCGACAATTTTATCGCACATAATATGGTATTCAAAATGTTAACGGTTTAAAGTACATTGAGTAATTTCATTATATATCATAATACAGTATACATCGAAACAAGACAGATTTTATAATTTTTTAGGTTTTAAGTAAAGCGAAGTGTATTAGTTTTGCAATGATAGTTTTTGTTTTCTGTAAATACTTTTCTGAGTGGTAAACCTGCATTATTAATCTTGTATGATATCTCATTTGGATTGGAAATTGATTTTTGAAGATGTTATTTGGACCATTTATTATTTATTTATCGATTACTATATTGGTTCCTCTCGATAAAAATCAATGAGTAAAAGTAATATTTTCTAGGAAAGTGTGTATAATGAGTGTATTATGATTGATGAGTCATCAATGATAACAAATAGAGAAAAATATTCAACTAATAATAGTGATGTTTGATTATAGTTAACAACGAATCTCAACTTATTTCTCTGAGTTATTGGTAATCATTTGATTTTAGATGATAATTTAATGATTTCATGATTTATCTAGATAATGCGTAACACTGTATCATACAATGTTCTACTATGTTTTATTTTAGGTCATGATTGAAAACTATTATATTATTTTTATGGGTTAAAGCCCAAATGGAAAGTTTATATCGTCAGAGTTTATATGTTGTATTTAACTTAATAACAATAATGATGGATAAGAAAAATGAATTTATATAGTTCCCTTGGTGATTATATTGGTATCGTTTAATTTTAAACGGAGTGGTTGATTATTACATAATTATAATACGCTGAAAAGCTCTTTATAAAGATACTTTGTATATAAATACTTTTGAAGTTGTATAGAAATCAAATGAATAATTTTATGAAATACAAACACTTTACCCAAGGGTCTTTCTGGCTTTATAAATTGATTTTATAAAACGTTGTAGAACCTTTACCTTTTTCTTCGCTATTATACAGATCTTGTTATTCTATAACCTCTAAAACTCACCGGTTGATGATAATAGAAGTAATTTTTTTTTAACGGCCATTAACGTTAGTAATAATACATAAATTATTTTTGAAAAGTATGGCGTGTAAAAATATTATTTTTCGTCCGGAGTACCTTAAGTAATTCGATTGTTTTGCTTCATAAATCATAACGATATGTTTAAGCGTATTTAATTCCTGACAAACTGGAAGGCAACATGATTGATGCATACGAATATAACATGGCCACCTGCACCTGATTATATAATACGCGTGAATGTTTAACAGATTTTTGGAAAAAACCCGAATTCTGTATGAGAATCTGTTGCAGTAAATCGAACGTTTTTCCTGCGCTTCTGCGTATGTGATTCTTATAAAAATAATTATAATTAGTGATTGAAAATGGTAGTGGTGGCGGCGGCGGTGGCGGTGATTACAGTAGTGTACGAACGATAGAGGCTTATTTGAAGTGAACGGAAAACGTAAAAATAACAATTAAAAATGTAATAACTATGGTACCCTACGTGACTTGAAAACGCGTGTCCATGGCATATCGTATTGTGTTATTCGTATTCGTATGCTGCATAATAAACGGTGACGAATAAAACGAGTACGGCGGAATGATAATGTATCACGCGAGCGTCAGCAAAAAATCAAACTGGCCTGTGTACGATTTTTCGTTGTCTACAGGTTTTATGTAAAACACTGGATAACTAACATACCATTATGGTTTGATACAATGCTCGCGCTGACGACCGTGACGATGACCAAGTCAACGTCGTAGTTTGTTATCAGTTGAAAATCGTCATCTACTGAACGTTAAACGGTTTACATTTACTAAACATTAAATGTTCTCCAGTCCGATATTTTAGCACGTCGGCTTCAAACAACGATTGCGGTTAGTCGCATACGGTTTTCGATAACTGTGGCGTGGTGTTCTACAGGTCCAGCCGCTTCGTGATCCTACGGACTGCAGTTTTTGAGACGATTTTGAGACTACATCAGATCATTACGAACGTGTTTCCAGTTACTATTTTATCTTATTAGCCTGCCCCGTAGTTACGATCACGAACGTTATATCGAAATTTTCGATTTCATTTCGGTACCCCACGCCTGACCATGAATGATATATTTTTAATTTTTAATTTTTTTTTTTTTAAATAAATTGTGCTTAATAACATATATTATTACGATATACGATGAGAATTTATTGACTTTACTTTATTTTCTTTCTTTTTTTTTTCGTTCGCTTGGTAAAACGTTTTCGGGTTTTTTTTTCAGTCATAAAAAAATGCTCAATTGAACCGAAATGGACGTTAGGGAAAGGTTATAGTAACCACACATGTATTACTAACCATGGCTTTTGGAGAGGAATAACGTCTGCGGGTGTGAATATTTTCGACCGTTACTGCAGATGACGTAATTTTTACAATCGTCCGCCGTAAGAACGAGATAATTAATTATAATTATGTAAACGATGAAACATTACGAAAAGGTTTACGCGCTGCGAATGTATCATATGCACGTATATGAGTGGGAAATTAATAAAATAAACGAGCTGGTCGACACCACGTTGCCTAGACGTCATCGTAGTGTGCATCATAATACACACTATGCAGTCATTGTTAATAGTGAGAATTTAAAATTTCGGAAATATTAATGTAATTATGGTGAAACCTTTTGGTTTACAGGGTGCATCACTGTGTATGTATGTGTCCTGATAGTAAAATATGTTTATATACCTTATGAAATTTTTTTAAACCTGATTTTTGTAAACAATTATTACAAAAAAGGTCAAATTTTACAACGCAACAAACTATTACACCATTTGTTTAAGATAATTGTAATGAATTTTTTTCTATTTCAATTTTATTATTTCATGAATTTGTACTCAGTCGATGCATTTGATTTATTACCAAAAAAAAAAGAAAGAAACTGATATGGATTTCTATCTAGCCGTATACTCAATCAAGCTCTTAAGTCAAATCTGAAAATAAGAGCTTGGAATAATGTAAATTACGTAGTGACAAACACGACGAATACCCTGTATAAAAAGCTTAGATAATGGTTTATGGGACCACGAGTATATTATTTATATTGAAACGAATATTATAATTTATCATTCTTTACGCGCTTGACGCGATTTTTATAACAATAGCAACCTGCCACGAGGATGGGATTAATTATTCACTGGGGGAATTACGTGAACGTCGCGGATAAGTTTATATTTAGTAACTGATAAATACGAAACAACCACAATTGATGATCGTGATAAGTGTGCTGCCACACGGTGAAATTTCAAACATATTGTGATCATTAATTGTTAATCAGATTTTTTAATTAATAATGGTATGACTTCCGGTTCGACTGGATTTCGAGTAAAGTGAGAAATATGATGAATTTTCGATGTTTTTTTTTATTTCATTATGCCCGTTAATAATTTTTTTTAAAGTGATCGAGAGAATATGTAAAATATTTAACGTTAATCAAGTGTAATTTTATGTATTACTTAAATCATATATCTAACATTAAAAAAGTGTATGCACAGAATATAATTCGAAAGCTTTCAGTAAATCTTAAACCCATAATTCGAGAATAATTTGTGTTACGTTATCTCATTGGTCGTAAATAAAAAAATTCGTTTCTTTCTAAAAACCCCAGCTCTACCTCTATTCCTCCTTCAAAATGTTGAGCTTCATCTGTGCGCTCTAAATTGAGTATAAACGTTGTTATCGTGTCGCCATTTCGCACGACAATCGCATTAAATCAACGATTCTGTGTACGGATGATGCGAATACTGTAGTCTCTACGGGTCGGTGTTTCCGGTGCAATTTTCGTGTCTCAAGTATTCAAGTTTCGCTTGCCAAATATGCTCAGACGGAGAAAGATTGAATTTGTTGGACAGAGTCCAGAAAAAAAGTAAAAAAAAAGATTTTTTAAAACGAATCATACGCTGTAGACGATACACATATTTTTGACGATCGTCGGAGAGAGGGAAGTGAATTGTTATTCAATGTTCAACGCTCAATTACGATGCAGCGGATTATGTGGACTGTACCAGACGCTGTAGTCTGCGAAGTGATTCGCAGTACACTTACTCTTCCACTGGTGTAGTTCACTGGCTATAAAGAGTCTTGTGCGGCAGAGCGACACGTGTGTGAGTAAAGGCGATTACGTTTCGTCGGTCGAGGAAACTCGTTTGCTTTGGAGACGTGTTGAAAATTATGAACAAAACGTCGAGAAACAAACTTCCAATGGAATTTTTAAATAGAGCGTTTTTATGTTCATCGTCGCTTTCAGAAATGCACGAATACCGAATTTACGACTTTAGAATTATGAGTCCCTGCAATAGCGTACCTCTCAAACAATGTCGTAGTTTGATCGCAGAACGCTTCTGAACGAATTGGACCGAATTAATAGTGCGTTCGGATGTAGTTAGTTCACACACGAAAATATCAAAAGTCCAACTTGTTTCGTGTATAAAACATTATTAAATAGTTTTAATTTAGATTGTCATCGTGATACGTTTGGTTCATTCAACATTAATTTAATCTCTTATTGAATACTACACATATTCGTTATCTGAATTATAAATAAATGAATAAAACTATCACTACAACTTTATGTCACAGATAAAATACCACTTTAACTTTGGTCCCAATTTTTAACACCAGATCATTGTCAACGTCAAATTGTACTACAACATCGAAGTATCATCTAAATGCCGTTTTTAATGCTTCAACATTAATTTCATCTACATTCGAATTAAAATTCATTGTCTATCTACACATTTTCCGATAACCCAGTTCAGTCTCTCTATTAATATGTTGAATTGGAACATTTATTTTCCATTTGACCTTAACTTATATTTTAAAATCAAAATTTATTTCATAACACATCACATTCTTTTTTTATTTATTTTAGCGTTCATACCCTCTTTTGAATTAAATTCCTTCAATAACAATGCTATAATAGTTTTAAATAAATGTCTTAAGACCTTTGGGGCTTTGGGATTTCATAGTTTTTATTTTTCGAGTTCTATCAAATTGGCAATGGTTTTTATTAATATTAAAAAAAAAGTAACTAATATACTATTACTCTCAAAAAGGAAGTTTGAACCTTTAAAAACATCCCCTATCTACTCCATTTAATAGATCTTGTCATTAATAATTCCTGGATATGCCACTATGTACACTGTGTTATAAAATAAACAAATCATTTTTCAAAACTGCAATAATTATTGTTCGTACTTTTTACATAGTATTTTATTGATATTTGTTAAGTACTAGAACGAATAAATTGAGTTAATTATTTTATATTATATAATTATAATAGAATTTGGCTAAATCTTATCATCAGAAATGTGATCGGAAATTTTTATTATTTTTATTAATATAGATAAAATGTTATTTTATTTTGTAATTTTTACAATTCTGAATAAATAAAATATTTTTAGATACAATTCATAATATATATTAAACGTATTTTGGATGTAGAACGTTTGCTTATAAAAATAGTAGATTGTTAAAACAATAATGCTATCAAGCTTATAAACAAATCAGCTTATTGCTTAATTTTAATAAATTAAAATAAAATAATACCTAATAATAATAATAAATCATTTTTTTATGCAAACATTGTTCTTATGATAGTTCGTATCAAATTTCATTATAATTTGTATAGTATAAACCAGCGGTTTCCAAACTTTTTTTTCCGCGGTGCCTTATTTTGGACCAAATCAATCCACGGTGCCCTGGCTGCGAATAACATTAGTGAAAGAACAAAAAAAAAAAAAAAATCTATTGATAACCGATTTTATTATTTTTAATAAAATTGTACTTAGTTATATATTAATGCATTTTTAAGCATAAAAAATAGATAATTAAAAATTATTGTTATTATGATTATAATTATTATATAAAAATATTATAGGGTTAAAATGATAATATCCGATTATACAATAGAAAATATTACATTATTTGCTATAAGGTTTTTTCGAAAACAATAAGGAAAAATCAATTTTATGCACTTAAAACTATTTGTTATGAACCGTAGACCATGGTGCCCTTAAAAAGTTGTCGTGGTGCCTTTAGGGCACCGCGATGCACAGTTTGGGAACCACTGGTATAAACCATTTGACGAAAAGTGGAGTTTTTTATTTGTTTTTATAAAAAAACATTTTAATTTAATTAATTCACTTATCCTAATTCCTTCTACATAAGATAAATATTTAAAATTTAAAGATTATTATTTTATATTACTTTCAACAAATAATTGTAAAAATAAACCCTTTAATTGTGTTTCATAAATAAAACTTCGTAAGAAAAAAAATCGTATTTTGGTACGCAAGAATATAAATCAGCAGTCAGTGATTATTAACGATATTAATTCTCTCACTGGTGAACGTCGTACTTTGGTAGAATAGTTGAGTTTTCGATTAATGGTGGTATTATAAACATATGTCTTAATAATTACATTTGTTCGTAAATCATTTTTGACATTTTAGATACGGAATGATTCATTGCTCATAGATAGACGTTTTTGATGACGAGGTAATTAAAACTATATTATCCCATCATTCTTGTCCTTATGCATCGGAGCTAATCCGTATATTCTTCTCGTTCTTTTACAATTTCCCCCCCTGTAATATTGTGTACGCGAAGATATGTTATTAGCAACATAAACCCACAAAATGACAGTTTAATTGAGTCGTTCTACATCTATAATATATGTAGAAAGCATGAACGACGGGGAAATGATTTTATTTGCTGTTCTATGTATAATAGTATATCATAATTTACACGACATACTATGATTGTGGGAATTACATTACGTATACGTATTATTTGATTAAAAGAAGCTGCTAAGTTTATATTTAAAAATTGTGAGTCATATTAAAAATAATTTTTTAAATCATTTAGTTTCAATAGTTAATGATAAAATAATGTATAGATTCTAGTGACAAAAAAAAATTTGAGGGTAAAGAGAATTTTAGAACCAATATGCTTAGAAACAAAATATTTTTTAATAATGAATAACATAATGTATCATATCGATGCCTCAGTCTAAGACTGCAATAACTCAAATTATGAAACTACTGGCTCTAGAATGAAATAAATGACCTCTAGAGGTGAATAATGCAACTAAAAGTTATTAAGTTATAGAATGGAAATCGTCATAATATTGTAAATAATATCACGGTCAGGTGACGATATCATATATTACTATATGTATATTATTTTTTGCTAATAATGAAATAACACATTTTCTATCTGGATAACTTTTGTTACATAAAATTGATTAACCTTACGAAGTATTTCTCGAAAACGAAAAAATAAATTAAAAAAATAATTTTTATTATGATATTATTTATGTTGATACAATTTACACAGTACTAACTTTTGTATGCATAGTTCTGGGTTTTAATTACCTACAAATAATAATTTGAACAAACTGATAACATGTAATTAATCATAGTTAAAATATGTGGATATTAGTAAAATAATGGAAATTACCACGGTATTTAATGGTTTAGAAATCATGCTAGATTTATAACAAATTCGTATCCTGAAATAATCGACAGGAAATTCTATTCAAATTTTATTTAAACTGTATGCTCAAATAATGCTAAACTTTTAACTTGTGTAAATTGAGTTGTTGAATAACTATATATCTCTTTACTCTTTATTTATGTAGACTTATACTATTATGCGTTTATATAGTCAATATCATATACGTTTTATATGTAACATACTTTCACGATGGAAATTGGAATATGATTAATTTTATTCTTAATTGTCCTTAGGTGATTACTTTGATCATAACACATTTATAATTTTTTTCTCAGGAAAAAGTTTTCTCATTTTTTAGTATATTGGGAAAAAATTAATTTTTTTTAAAAGAAAATAATCTTAAATCATACAATTGCGTTTTGTATATTAGTTTATGACATGATTTATAGTCATTGGATAGTTATGAAATTAAAGTTGTGTAGTTGTCGCATTTTTATAAAATATTTTTGTCTTATAACTATAAAAATCGAATTTTCTACTATTTAATTTATTTTCCTATTATTGTAAACAACACTTTTATTTTAAATACTTTTTTAAATAATCTATATTTTTTTTTTATGATTCGATTTGGATCCATAAACAAATATTAAATTAATGTAATTTGAATTTTATATGAATTGCAATAAAGCTATATTTATTTTGTAACTATTATTGATTTGGTTGATAAAACTATTGTTATTTGAATTGCGTTTAAAAACTTTATATTTATTGTTTATCTATAAAAATAAATTATAATTGAAACACCCATTCTGCAAAGTTCGAAATTTTAAATATTATTATGAATTATTACATTATTTTTTATATTATGATTAGCTACACATTATTTCAGCCATCATTAATTAAAATAAAAATACTTTTTAAAACTGGCCAGTAATTTATTTTTATTAAATAAAGTTCAATAATAATTATTGTAATTTTTTTTTTATGGTGAGTATATTCCTTATATTCCTTATAATCTTACATTTCAAGTTTTAATTGTTAAATGCACAACAATTCCTCCGGTTTAAAGATATTTATAAAATTTTACAAACTTGTCCTTGATTAGAATTTTAAAAAACAACTCAAGTTATAAATTATTAAAAAATTTAACAATTCGAAATCTTGAAAGATAATGTTCTTAAATTTAATTCTTGTTTGTTTGTATGTAAAAATTCATATTAATTATAGATTAAACATCACTAAGTTTCCATTAAATAGTTTTACAATGATGTTTGTTTAAGTATATATTTTCATAAATCCTGGTGTAAAAACCTTGTTAATAAGTATTGTTTATTTTACAAAGTATGATAATTATAATACATTACAAGGAACAGTTATAATTTATTAAATAAATAAATAATAATGGGCGTGTGTTACTAAAATAACAACTAATACAATATGAAAAGAACATTTAAGATAAGAACAAATTAATATTGCACTAATGTATTTAATAAGGAACACAAATTTATGGTATTGTTTGTTATTTATTGAGCTCAAAAGTGAAATATATACGTTATAAATAATACAAAAATTAGCTATAGTGTTGTGATCTGTAACTACTCATGGTTCATTTTAGAATACCAACTGAATTTCCTTATAGGACATGAGTACTATTTGAAATATAAGTATGTTTAGTGATATTTGAAAGAAAATTGATACCTACTTAAAATGTATAACACATTAATATGATTATATTTTTTGTTATTGAGGTCATATTTATGTTTATTCATAATTGATTAAATTGTCTTAATATCTATCAATATTATTACTTGAATGTTAATATTGATACCTTGATTGGAATTTTTGGATACTTAATCTAAGATGGGAGTCAAGGATAAATATAAATTTTAAAATTATCAGAACAATCAAACTTATTAGAAATTCTTATATATTTATAAATACATGAATTATTTAAAAAATTAATGAGTATAATAATACTATATAAAAAAAGAACGATTTTAGTATTTAATTTGAAGTAAAAAAGAAAAAATTTTATTTCCTTGGTTACTATACAATAAAAAATATGTTCATACAATATTAATTCTATATGTTTCTAGTTTTATTTCTTAGATTTATCATTATTATTATTTTACTTATTAAAAGTGCATAGTAAATTTTATGTTTTTAAAAAATTATTATTTTCTATAAGAAATGTATATAAATTATTTTGATGAATGAAAGTTTAACTATTTTTGTTATAATTATGAGAAAAATTATATTTATGGAATTGTTTATTAAGTTTTATTTTAGAACAATATATGAAAATTTATTTTTAAAAGTGTTTGGTAATTTTAGTATTTTTATTAGTATTACCAATATTTTTTAAAGATTTATAAATGAATAGGTTTTTTCTGTAATCTTTTTTTACTTAATGCACATTATTTTTATGTATTTAGAATTTAAAGATTACACATTCAAAGCAGTCAATATCTTTAAAGGCATATTTTTTCAAACATTAATTTTTTAATATTTTAACAAAATAATTTGTTTATTAATATAAATACATAAATACAACCTAATATTTAAATATTTATTATTTACTTATCAACTATACGAATAATTAACCATTATATTTATCAAATATTTGA
The DNA here is from genome assembly GCF_003268045.1 of Sipha flava. Taxonomy (NCBI): domain Eukaryota; kingdom Metazoa; phylum Arthropoda; class Insecta; order Hemiptera; family Aphididae; genus Sipha; species Sipha flava. The sequence goes on from NW_020271727.1 coordinate 53,083, forward strand.
ATATGTATATGATGTGTATGAATCTGTATAAAATGTCTAATGGTACTTAAATATAATTTAATAATATTTATAATATTTAAATATATTATATTTATCGAGAAGAAGTTTAATCAAAAAGATGATTTCATAATTTCAATTCTAATTTAGCCAAAGTATGGATTTCTCGGTAGAAAAAAAATAGGAATCGCGTGTAACTTTGTTAACTCTTATTTTAAAAATATAGTGTAATACGTAAACGAAAGTCCATTAAATAAAATTTAAGCCAGAATTTTATATTCTGAGCGGAGCGAGGAATGTAATGGTTTTACAATGATATTTATTTCTTTTCTTTTTCTTTTTGATTCTGTTAACACTTTTTCTCCCTCTAAACTTGCTCAAAAGTATCAAATGTAGCATCTTTTCTAAAAGAAAATGTTCTTAGGCTGGTACTTTAGAGAGGTCATTTTTCGATTTTTGAAACGGTACTCAAAATAAAAGCGGTTAAAGGAGAAAAAACGTACGATTTCATAATTTTATAATATTAAATAATTACGGACGACATTTTCTACCAGAATTATTGCTTGAAATGAAAAATGACAAGAGATCTTTTTTGTTGTATTTTGGATTTTGTTCCTTGCGGTTTAAAGTTCGGAAAATTTTAGCTATTTGTGAGCTATTTATAGAGATTTTAATTTTGTGAGTTTTTTGTTGTAATTTGGTTAAAAACTAGAAATTTGGGTTCTTTACCTAAGCATGGTAAAATTATCAAGACATTTGAGCGACTTTTGAGATTTTTCTTTTATTTTATATTTGTTTTCATATTTATGATATTTCCTAATTATAAATTATAATTATATAAATTACCTATTTATATAGATCGTTCTTAAGTTGTTCTTAAAATGCTTTGGTTATCACCATAGAAACGAATAAAATTAAATAAAAAAGATTCCCTCGTCTGCTCAGAATCGTTTTTTATCGAATGCAATCATTGAATTCAAATCGAATACAGTAAAATTACACTATCTTGTCTGAATTATTTATACTGATGATATATACACATATATATATATATTATTTTTGTATTATTATTTATATATAGACAGGCGGTCCCTGGACGATTGAATGTTTATTTTAGTAGTTTGTACTTATGTGCGTAATCAATAATTAATATTTTAGAAGTACACTACAACGTCTATCACTAAGAATGTCTCTTTTTATTGATGATTCGATAAATGGAATAACTTTTATTTTGATTATTATTTTTAATTTTTTTTTTTTTTATAAATACTCAGGTCCTGCGCTACAATAAATTTGCATTAAATAATTTTTTGATTTTTAAAACACAAATTTGAAAATTGAAAATTTCATTCTATAGTTCGAAAAAAAATTCAAAATAGCCACTTTGTAAACTAGATTTTTTAAAAAAAAATATTGGTATTTAAAAATTGAATAAAGGTTGATCCATTAATTTTCTAATATTTTTTAAATTTTGTGAAAAAGTTAACAATATTATTGTGTATGACATAATTTTTATAACCCATATAATTGTATAATATCCGATCGAAATTTATTTTATTCCAAAATTTTTGCTATTATTTGTAGCTATTATCTTATTATCATTCATTATAAGTTGGGTCTGTCTATATGCTGTCAATTAGACCAACACCGTCGTTATCATTTTATTGTTATCAAAAATAAAATTGTTATCATAAATATAATTTTATCATCAATTATAAATTTATAATAAATGATTTACATTATTTTATTTGTTAGAATGTAATATTAAGATATAAATTCAAAATTGTATTGTTAAATAATGTAGGCAGTCAAGTTGTTCTCAATATTTATTGTTTTCCCTGTATTTATTTATAATTTAGACGTCCTTAATATTTTAATATAAGAATAGGTAGGTATGGGAACATTGATGCGGCCTGCAATTAGAATTAATAGTTGAGTAACAGTAGTAATATAAAGAATTTAAAAATGTAATATAGGTGCCTAAACAATACATTACAATTCATTTACTAATTAAAAGTTTATCTTACCTAAATAGTTAAATAATAGGCAATTAGATCTCCATTTATGGTAAGTAAACTTATTATAAAGTAGTTAACTTTTTAATCAAAACACTTTTTAAAAACTTCTAATGCTTTTTAAACTATTTTTGATTATCCGAATTGATTTAATAATTATTGTGTAGTCAGTGTAGCTGTGTACCAAAAAACAAAGAATAATATATATATAACTATATTAGTGAAGATAACTTAATATGAATAGGTTAATTCATTTTATTATTATTTGTATAAATATGACATACATACATATTTTATGAAACTCTTAGTTTTTTTATTAAATAATTTCTTTTAATTTTATTTTTTAATTATCTTTGGTGCGGTTTTTTTAAATTATTATTTTTATTAAAATGGAAAATACTAGGTATTCCAGCAGTCTGAAACATATCCTAGACAATTCAAATATAGTGAATAATATTTCTCTTCAAGGAGAAACTAATAATTTAAATGTATTTACTACACACGTTTATCAGAATTAGGTTTTGGCTATGTTGTGGCAAAGTCGGTGAAATATGAAGGTAATTTATTAAAATAAGTATGAATGTTTAGATAGTTATTTATTGAATTTTCAAAAATTAATAATTTTAAAATTAACAATTGACAAGTCTCTAAATAGTACAATAGATACCATAATTGATCAATTTTTATCAGAATCATTAAGAAAATATAATTTAAAAAATTTAAAATTTACAGGAGAGTATAAAAAAATTTCTGATGCTACACCTAAATTTTTACATGGAAGACCTAAACCATTTGTCAAGCATATTTATAATATACTTTCTGCTGCTCAAAATATATATTCTGTAAATACAATAAAAAAGTTAGAATTGAAACGTATATTTTATGTAATGAGTGAAGTTGGTATATCTTAATATTACATTGTAACAAATAAAGTAATATGATTCATTTATTATAAATTTATAATTGATGATAAAATTATATTTATGATAACAATTTTATTTTTGATAACAACAAAATTATAACCACGGTATTGGTTTAATCGATTGCGTATAGACAAACCTATATTTATTTGATATTTATTATTATAATACCAAATAATTAACATATGTAACCATATAACTAGATAACCTTAATCATTTAAATCTGCCAATTCATAATCGAAAGAAATTAAAAGTTCTTACGGGTTTGATTTTTACTTTTAAGTTAATTAATATTTATAATACCACTTAAATCACTTGGATCACAATTTTGTTATATTCTACGTTTTTTTGGTACACTCGTCGTATATTTTTGTGTGAAATCACAAAGCTATAGAGAAAACCTACTTATGCAATTTATAAATGTCATATTCAAATAGTGTACTTACAGTATAATTTCAGAAAATTGTTCATCTAACTTGGTAAATAATGTTTACATTATGTCATACCGGAAATCAAATTTGAATTTCTTTTTAATAATTTATTAAAAAAAATACAAAATATAAGAAATGATAACTATTTGAAAAACATCGACAAATTGCCTATAACTAGGGGTGTTTCATACTTATAAAGAGCAAGAAACAAATCATTATGGAATTTTCATTAAATAAATGAATGTAAATAAAATAATTATTAATAATATACTTCAAGATACTAATACAATATTTGGTGTAGTAGGTATTAATAGTACTTCAGAAATGTATTTATATAGTGTATCAATGACGGATATAAAATATGCATCGAATGTTAAAAAAGGATAAATGGAATATTGTTTATGTATTATTTACAAGTACCTAATTTATTATATTTTAAATATTATAGTTATATTTAAGTAAAAATCATTATTTATGTAAATTATACGTATTATTAAATTAATTTTTTTAAATGTGGTAGGTATTACTATGTATAATATATTAAATTAGGATTCATTTTTTACAGATGAAAGTTGGAAATTGCATACTATGTAGTTATTTTTAAATTAAAATCTTATAATTTAGTATCAATTAAGTGTACACAAAATATAAAACGTAATTTTTAAGATTTTAGGCAAAAACATTTAAAGGCATGCAAGTATATGAGCTGTTAGAACAGTACACTATATTACATATATTATTTTTAATATATTATCAATATATATATATATTTATATTATTTATTATTATTTTTAATTTATTTTTTATTACATATTTTATTTTTATTTTTTCTTAATTATTGTTTCAATCGAAATAATAAGGAATTAATATTTTATTCAGGTTGTCCACTAATTCGTAATAAATAAATAGTTAAACTTTAACAAATTCTTTTAAAACCATATTTTTTTTAAAAATCCAATTTACAAAATGGCTATTTTAGAATTTTTTCAAACTGTAGAATAAAATTTCAAATTTTCAAATTTAAGTTCTAAATATCAAAAAAAATCTTTTAATACAATTTTGTTGTAGATTAGGACATAAGTATTTATTTATGAAAGAAACAGTATAATAATAATAAGCAGAACGAAAGTTATTCTATTTTTCGAATCATCCTATAACACCTGCATTACACACACTATATTTTCTTTGTGATATAATCATATAATGTGATATCATTATATATAATTGTGTTATAGTTTTAAGAATGATTTATTGAAAAAAATTTTAAGTAACTGTTTATCTTACAAAAACTTTAAATGATAATGGCATTGGTTACCTGTTTGTTGGCCCAGGTGTAGGCGAACCATCTGATCACTCTGGCTTCTAGTTCCTTGGACACTCTTCGGAAGGCCATGTACTGTTTAACACCGTCCATACGGTTTTGGAACTCTACTCTGGCCACATTCATGTTGCTGATCATACTACCGATGTTGCCCACGATCGTAGCGAAAATGAGCACACCAGCAAGAAAATCGGCCACCACGAACACGTGTTCTAGTTCGTTTTCCGGCTGCGGTGTCTCTCCTGCAAACAAATAATATTTTCTTAAGTCTAATAGACCGATGAATTGCATAATAAGCGCGTTAACTTTTAAAAAGTTCAGTTATTGCGTTACTATCGTTCGATATACACGTCATCTTTTCGCTGCGCTGCGTGAATATGTTGTATCTCTCCTTATCTTTCATCGATTTTTTCACCGTTAACTTCGATGATTGGGTTAAAAAATTGCCGTAAGTATAAAACCTATCGAAGGTAGCCAACCCCTATTTTTATGGCTCAAATTATTAAATATTAAGTATTTTAATTGAACCCATACTCTGGTCACCCGTTCGTTCGGGCGGCGTGGCTCGCCGACTTATCTATAGGTCACCCACGACCGTCGATAAAACGTCATTATTAATAATAATTAACATCTAATTATAATTCATAATGAGTTCAAATTCTCGAAAACCATCCGTCGATAAAGGTAAACTGAAATTACAAACAACTATACTCTAAGCAGTCAACTCACACTCGACGCGTATTCAGAGTGGTACCAGTAACGTATTCGAAAATTTGATATGGAAATCGAAAACAATGACATGATGATAATGATTTCAATGATTTCGATTTCGAAACCATCATATCCAAATCCAAGTGTACACACCTAGATATTTCTCCAAGTTCACCGGAAATACTGAATAAAAAAAATAAATCAAATTTTGTCTCTATAACAAATTCGCCATCTTGAGTACCAACGACAGCGACGTAAATACTATAAACAAAATGACAACTGATAATACAATTAAAAATGATCAAACTCGCGTACAATCCTCTCCACCAATCTTTGTAAGAAACATAGACAACTTTTTCACTTTCCGGAATAAGTTGATTAATTTAATTGAAACTCTAAATTTCATATTCAAGGCAATAGCAAATAATTTAAAATTAATACTTATAATTCCGATTCGTACAGAGGTTTAGATTGAATATCTAAACGAAAAAAAAACTTGAATTTCACACTTATCAAGCTCAAGAAAATCGAGCTTTCCGTGTTGTCTTCAGAAAACTTCACCCTTCCACACTAACTGTCAAAATTGAAGCAGACGTCCATGATATGGGCTTCCTGGTTCGGCAAGTCTCTAATGTGCTACACAAAACTACAAAAAAATCCTCTACCGTTATTTTTTATCGACCTTGAGCCTGTTGAAATTAATAAAGAAATTTTCAGCATAAACAATTTACTCCACATAAAAATAAAAGAGGAACCTCATAAGCGACGTGAAATCATCTAATGTTTCAATTGCCAGGAATACGGTCATTCCAAATCCTACTGCTCACACCCTCCGAAATGCGTCCGTTGTGCTGCTGCTTACCCAATCTCATCGTGCACTCAATCCAAAAAACAACCACCAACCTGTACCATATGTGGAGGTAACCATTCGACAAGCTACCGTGGCTTTTCAGTCCATAAAGAACTCCAACCTTTACACAATGCAAGAACAAATTATAAAAATAATGTAATTAAAAATAGAAATAAGATTGTAAATGAGGATGGAGGTTCCAGTAAAAAAGCTTCCTTAGATCCCCCCAACATCAACGACAGTAAACTTTCTCAAGTTTTTCACAAAGTCAGTCTCCTATAAATAACCAAAGTAAAAAAAAGTTATAAACAAAAACTGTCAAATGAGCCAGCAGAAAATAATATTACCATTCAGCTTTCCTCGTTCCTTTCTGAATTTAAGCTATTAATTTTCCCTTTAATTCAACTCTTCACAAACTTAATCAACAAATTAGTTCTGAAAAATGATACCTAATCCAACAATTATTAAATATTTTATAATACTCTTATGGAATGCCAATGGCCTCAAACAAAATGAACCAGAATTACTCGATCTACTAATAGACAAAAAAATAGATATAGCATTTATAACGGAAACCCACTACACTACAAAAATAAACAATTTTTTTTTCCTGGTTTTAATGTGTATAGAACTGATCATCCCGATGGAACAGCTCACGCTGGCTCTGCCATTATTATTTCATTATAAATTAAACACAAGCACCTACCAAGCCTACAACTTCCCACTATCCAAGCAAAAAATATCTTAATTACACTCAATCATATATCCACTATAATATCTGCAGTTTATTGCCCTCCTTAGCCAACGATTTCTCCCCTCTAAGCCGAGCTTTTTCTACGTTTATTGCTTGAGGTGACTTCAACGCCAAACACCCCAACTGGGGTTGTAGAGTTGAAAACCCCTGAGGACGCATGTTCCTCAATATGATACAAAATATTAGATGTAAATGCATCTCTACATATTCTAACCTACATATTGGCCATCTCACCAAAACTGACATCCAGACATTTTATACTTCCTCCTATCGTCGATTCCCAGACTTATAAATTTCAGCATACACAACACAAATAATATCACCTCTGACCATAATCCAGTTATTTTGGACATAAATGATCATCCTACCTTCAATCCTCTCGAACTTCACTATCAAAAGGTCCAATAAACTGGATCAAATTCTTGTCAAACCTTGAAAACAATACAAATTTAAAAATCTCACTGAAAACCACAGATGAAATAGAAAATGCTGCACAGAACTTTATTACCACAATAAAAGCCGCTGTCTTTAACTCTTCTCATATACCCAATCAAAATCACTCAGTTAAAATAAATCCTTACGAACTGCCTCCCTGTACAAAAACAATAATTGCCGTGAAATGTAGATTCCGTTCTCGTAGGCAACGAACAAGTCTCCCATCCGACAAACGCATACTACATCGCATCTCCAATACAATTAAAAAACAAATCAACATCTACAAATCCGACTATTTCAAATCAAAATATCAAACCCTAAATATACATGACGGATCCTTGTGAAAAGCCACTAAAAATTTAATGAAAATTAAAAATCGTCTTTATCCCCTAAAAAGAGAAGATGGTTCATTAGCTACATTTGGCGAGGAAAAAGTAAATATTTTCGGTATCCACCTTTCAAATATTTTTACACTACATTCGAATATATCTCCCGATTAAAACAATCTTAATGAAATTTTAAATTTTTTAGACAGCCCATTACCAATGTCACTTCCCATGAAACACACATCACCTAGCGAAATAAAATATTTCATATTCAAACTGAAAGATAAAAAGTCACCCGGTTATGACTTAATCATCAACAAAATACTAAAATTTCTCTCAAAAAAATCCATAGTGCTCCTTACCTACTTATACAACTCAATGCTCAGATTATCTTATTTCTCGCTAATTTGGAAGTCCTTAACAATAATCATCATACATAAGCCGAACAAACCCAAAAATGAGGCTTCATCATATCGACCTATTAGTTTATTACCGGTATTGGGCAAACTATTTGAAAAAATTTTGCTCCGAAGAATCAGATCAATCATCCAAACTCAAAACATAATTCCCGATAATCAATTCGGATTTAGATCTAAGCATTCTACCACCCAACAAATCCATAGGATTATAGACAAGATATATACCTCGATTGAGAAAAAAAATATTTTCCTGGCGTTTTCCTTGACGTATCTCAAGCATTTGATAGAGTATGGCATCAAGGCCTATTTTTCAAAATAAAAATAATTCTACCAGCACCACTTTACTTAATAATAAAATCATACCTCTCAAATCGTACATTTGTCGTCAGGCTTGGTAACGCTTTCTCTCCCTATTTTAAGATCCAAGTAGGAGTTCCTCAAGGTGATCTGTCTCCTGATCTTTATAACTTATTCACCTTAGACATACCAAATGATGATAATATTCTAATCACCACATACGCAGACGATACAGCAATATTAAATGAACATTGTGACAACATTGAAACATCCTTCAATCTCCAATCATATCTTATCAAAGTAGATTAATGGACATCAAATTAGAAAATCACAATTATTCCTTCCATGTTCTTTTCACCTTAAGAAAAGAAATCTCACCTGTCCTTTATTTTGGTGGTATAGAAATTCTAATTGAAACCCAAATTAATTATTTGGGCCTGATCCTAGACAAACGTCTCACCTGGGGCTCACATTTAAAATCAACAAGAAAAAAACTCAACACTAGACTATACCTCCTCCGTTCTATTCTTAAATCAAATCTATCCCTCAATAATAAACTTATTATTTATAAGTCAATATTAAGACCCATTTGGGCCTATGGAATACAGATATGGGGTTTTGCCAAAGCATCCTAAATAAAAACAATTGAGATATTTTAATCAATTACCTTCCATTTATTTACTTCTGTACCTTGCTACGTATCTAAAAACTCACTCCTAAATGATCTTAACATTGAAACAATAAACAAAGTTGCATCAAATCACTACAAAAAATTCCATTCAAAACTAGCCACACATGCCAACCCACTTATTGCCATTCAATGTAGAGTAAACTTGCCTGAAAATTTTCCTCGACGGTTAAAATGGCGTTGGTGTAGGGGTTCATTAAATCCCTAACCTAAATGTCATTTGAGGGTACTGCCACTGGACAGCCTCACTCCTCATATTATTCATGTGATGTAAATATTATTCTATTTTTATCAAATTTGCTTATTGTACATATGTTACAGATCGTAATTTTTTCTATTTTAATAAAAAAAAAAAAAAATTAATAAGTTAGATAAGTCACGTCATTTACAAATACACAAGTATAAAATATTTATTGAAATGAAAGAGAAAATGATTTAATAGGAATCTTCACTCCAATCCTAATAATAAAATAGATTTCCGATATTTCAAAAATTTGTTTTCAAGTGGTTTTTGATGAAGCAATACTTAGAATTATCAAGGGTAAAAAATAATCATTTGAATTGATAAGTTAGATAACAATCTGAACACTTTTATAAAAATACCTATTTATTATTTTATGTAATTCAATATATTGTAGAAAATCATGTGGAAAATCGAGACGAATGGAAGTTTAAGACAAGGGTGGCCGATTACAAATAGTTGAGAGAAAGGTAAAGGAAAAGGAGAAGAAGAAAAAGAAAAAGGATAAGAAGAAGATTAATTAATTCAATACATTATTTATAGTAGGTATACTATATAAATATTTATTATTTATTTATTATATATATTAAAACTGATTTTTAGAAGTATAGGAAAATAGATTTTTTTACCATGATTATTATTTTTATTTCAGAGTACAACAAATAATTATACTTTACCTGACTCAATTTCAAACTGACTCGTTTTTCTCAATTACAACAACAGTTTGCTTATCGCTAAGGATTATAGTGGTGATAAATCATAAAAGATTCTACTAGAGTCAATTACAGTAATTTAGGAAAGTATAAAATCAATTTAAAAACAGAATATTACGATAACTTTTTTAACGAGCAGTAAGAATTGAGACATGATTTATTAGTTGTCTTTTGGTATGATATCGATGTGAATAAGAATTAATTTTAATACAAATATTTCAAACAACAGATTTTTAACCTCTATCAGACCGAAATAGCGTCATTCATTGGTATCGAACACACGTCGGTGCATGTTTATGCCATATGATTTTGCATCAAGTATTATACATTCATATATGGTGTTCGGAAACGATAAATAAACTTTTAAACAGTGTTCTTCATATCCAAGCGGGATCCAAAAAACTTTTTTGATACATTTTCACATACAATTTTTCATTATTTTACTTCATTCTATTACTTTATTTATATCGATTCATTCTGGACTATTAAATATATATACATAGCACAAAATAATTTGTACTGTTCTTTTTCTTAATACAGGTTAAACACTGTACGCAATAAATAGTTAATAGTCATAAAATGAGTAGAATTTACCATTTTTGTTGGTAAATCGTTGCAGATATTTTGTTAGAGTATCGGATTTCGTTGTTAACCCGTTGGAAGCAGGAATTATTGTATGAGTTAATAGCGATAATGGAGTGGATATTGTACGGGGGTGATTGGATAGATTTAGGTCATCAAGTCTATAATTATAAGTATGGGTCTATATTTAATTTGTTTAAAATCGTTAAAATATGTGCTTACATTGCACTTAAAAATACTTAAGTATTTACGTAAATATACGGCTAATATAATGTATTTGAACTTTAAAAATATTGTAAAATTAAGATGTTTATAATAAAATAAAATTATGTAAAAATAATATTGAAAATATGCTAGTACTTATGTTCTGCATCACGATAGTCATTATTAAGAATTTGGCTACGATGAAAATTAATCGCACACATGGTTTAATTGACTGAACTAGCTATCAAGAAATTCTCGCTGGGCTTGTAAAGTTATATGTTAAAATTCGGTTAATAATATTAATTTGATATTTGGTTTTTACTATCCTCATTCCTTTAGCATGAATAACACAGAACTCATATATCGATATCCCATAACTTATATAGTACGATAGAATAGTTGATACAGACTTAATAATTATCTTACAATACATTTTTATAAGTAAATGATAATACGCTGAAATAAATAATATAAGAAATATACGTTGATAAAATATGAAAATCTCATGGGACTGAAACTAAAGTTAGAGTAATTTTCAATGTTTTGATGACTTTTAATTCGATTTTGATCTCAAGACGGTGATTAAATTATTTTTATTCCAATAAAATGATAATTCAATTTACAACATAAGTCAATTTGTTTTTTTCAGGGGATATTAAAACTGGTACCTCTATAATATTCATACGACTTAATAAAATAACTATTTTATATTTGAGGTATTTTTTTATTTTTTCATTTTTGTTCAATTTCAATGATCTTATCGATTATGATTGTCATATATGATTGACTGATAAATTGTAAAAAATTCATTAACAAGTGAACTATTTCATAGTGGGAGTTCATAATGGTCAAAGTTTAGTTAACTCAATTACTCAATTGGTTATTTCTACTCCATTATATCGTCAAAGTCATAATAAAAGGTAAGTTAAAGTAAAATTTGTAGATATTTACTTTACAATCGTTCACTAGTCTCAATGGCCTTGATGAATATTTTATTTCCCATACCTGCGTTATTAAATATTTAAAAATAATATTCTTATTAATATTTATAAAATAGAAATTTTGCGTTGAATGTAACATTTTTTTTTTTAAAATACCAATAGTGCATAATTTTAAGAAAAAAAAAGCATAATTTTCTTACTGTATACAGAATAAAATTATAGTTATTGACAGTGAAGTACAATACGAAAATCGTGACATGAAAACGAATACAACAAATATAGTATACTATCGATTACTAATGGAACATTTGAGGTGAAACAAACTTGGTTCGGTCGAAAGTTAAATGTACCAAAAGAATGAAAAAATTTTAAAACAAGTCCATACGAACGAGCTTATCTCTTCAAACGTTTACGAATTCCGGACTCGGAACTAACAGACCGGACGGTTCTGAACATTGGTCATTATACTTGTACGGCTTACCAATACGATGAGACATAGTATGATAGTAGGATACCACCGACTGCATCTTCATCATGACTGTTGAACAATAACAATATAATTCGTTACAAAAACCGTTTGTTCCGGACGCTCGTCCGCAGATCACCGATACGAAGGGAAACGCAGGACAACCACCGTAGGCCGTGTACGGCCGATGAAAAAGATTTTCGGTACGTGGCGAGGGGGTGTAATATATAATATTATGGTTACATCAACAGAGCAGAGAGTTCATCCCCCCCGCGGACGTCACGACCGCGTAAAGTAACATGCGTGGGAGGACATCGGGGCAAACGTTGGGCGAGGGGCAGCATCACTCCCGTCGAAACCTTCGCACGGTTTTCCGAGGGACGTTTCACACGCTCCAGCATGATGAACGACCGTGGATTTGTACACTCACCCACGGTAGCCGCCCACACTTTCGGGCCCGACGTTAACCGTACACGGTACGACATTACACGTGTGTATTTCATGCGCTCGCGTATACTCCCCGTGCACACCTTATCGTATTGTTTTTCGTCTCCGTCTCGTATTTACCATTCGTCACGCGCCTTTTTACAGGATCTTTCGGAGCAATTGTATTATTATTTTTTTCTTCTCTCCCTTCGTTCGTTATACGTTTGAACGCGCGCGCGACAGATGTTTTGGAATAGGATAAAAAACCGCAAGCGCTGGCCGAATCAGCACGGACCAGACGAATTATTAATCTTACGCGGCCACCATTACACCTAAATTGCCAATGCTTTGCATTATTATAATGCACTATGTTAAGTTATAAATGGCCGAGGGTTATTTTTTTTATTTTTATTTTTTTGGTTCTCCGGTGAATGTCGTTTTCTAGACAATGGGAGAGGAGGCTGAAAATTGTTTTCCCGCTAACAGTATAAAGGTAGTTGATATGCGAACAATACCCGTATTGTACGGAAAAACATTTTTCATTTGTGGTATTTAAAAAATCTCTTCATACTGTACAATCATAAAACACGGTTTGAAATAACCTTTAAAACTCTTACACAAATAGTAATGATATAATAAACAATGTTTTATTGAATTTTTATTTTAAACGAACGTGAACGGATTTCCGTGTTGAGCGGAAATACTTAACATCTGTTTTATTATAAAATCCAAGTAACTACAGGTGAGAATTTAATTACTGCAGTGGGGATTTTAAATTTATAGTATTCGTGTATTGATAAAACAATTAAGACTGATTTAAGATGAGTAGTATGCAGATTTAAGTACAGTTAATAACTATATGGTTTTTTAAAACTTGTACCTATTGTATTTGAAATTCCGATAGTTTTTGATTTCTGCGATTAATAATATGTAACATGTATGTATGTATGTAATATGTATTGTAATTATATTTTCTTATTTATAAAATATCAAAAAAATATAAATAATTATATTTTCTAAAAACACATTTTTTCAAACAAATATCAGTCATCGGTATTACAGAATATTATCTTCAAAGTTTAAAGTATGAAACTATATATTATTGTTGCTGATTAATATACAGAAAATATACAGAAAAAAAACTTGAGAAATGAAAACTATATATTTTTTTATTTTAAATTTTCATTAAATCTTCTTTTTAATAAACCAACTTCGTATAATTTATTTAACATTTACTTTGAACTCGAATATAATTATATTATGATTTATTAATATTTTCTTGTTTCCTTTGGAAGAACAGTAATTTTGTTTTTCGTTTTTATTAGCTTTTGAAAAGCTGCACGTAGGTTGTGAAATTCAATATATGAAAGCGGAAAGTGTCTCGGACGACCCCAGGAAGATGTAAAAACGTATATATGAGCTTAGAAGTATAGATTTATTTATGTAGAATTTGAAGCAAATATTCTTCGTTTAAAACACGTGTTTTCATATTATTTTTAGTATAGGAACATTTTTACGAATTATATTTGTTCAAAGAGAGAACGCATTCTAAGCCACACTGTTCTATCTTTGTCTAGCCAAGTGCATGCGATGGGCGGTTGTCTAACGGTGGGTGAGGTTCTGGGTCAAACAGTGGCTAGGGGCTGCCAGACGGTAATATTTGACCACCCAAAATTCACTATCCATATCACTGTTTCGTGTGACCGCGTTACGAGTAATTGATACCGTACCGATATCGTATAAACGGAAAATTTAATATTTCTTATTACTATTTAATTAATTAAATTTTTGAAATTTTCTAATTAGATGGCTTTTTAACACACAAAATGTTCATGTCAAAAAAAAAAAAAAGAAAACTATGTGAATCGGTCCAGTAGAACTTCAGATATAACTAAATTAGGTACCTAAAAATCGCCTCATTTTAATAATATAATAGGTATCGAGCGTTACGCGAAAAAGGTAACACTCAAAAATGTTCACTGACCAAGTGAAAAAAATCTGAACACCGTATAAGACGTTTTCAAATCAATAACGATATATCACTTTTGATTATAAAGAAAATGGTTAAATATCATTAGGAAACAGCTTTTACGGTCATGTCATTTTTTCTCTGCTTACAACGTGTCAAATGTTTTTTTTTGTCTACAGCCACGTTCACTTCACATTGGACATGCGTTCGTTTGTATTCTGTACGTGCGGTATGAATTTATCTAATGATCTGATGCGTTTATTTAGTTAAAATAATTTCCCATCAAACACATGTAGCAGCGATTTGAGGCTGTTATAAACGGTGTACCGCGTTTCGCGCATTGTGGTTACGTGAACCAGTAAAATGATTATGACGAAATACTATCCGAATGAAAACGATTGAAACCCATATTGAAGTCATCGGAAATGACAACGTTACGTTCGTCTTATGGTTCACTTTTGAACAGAAGTTAATTTCGTATAGTATTACAAAGAAAAAAAAAGATAAAAAATACGTTATTTGGCATAACGCACATTTAATCACCTCAAGTGGATATTACGGTAAGTTATGGGTAGCACCTAGTTGTTTAACCGAAGAAAAAACTGGCAACTCCCGGAATGTGCCTAAACTCGTATTTTCCGTAATGGAATATTTTAATTCCCCGTCACTTAAATCCCTGCACTCTCCGTCTGACAAGCGAAAAAGTTATTTTTCGCGTAACACTCGGTGCCCTTCCGTTTGCGGCAATCCCATCGAAACAAACACATACAATTTACCGATACACCCGACGAATCGAACTCGTGTGCGCTGTGCGCACTTCAACGGTTTTCGGTTCAACCCCGTACGGGTTTAGTGGCAGACGCTCGTCAAATATTTGTTGTCCATAAAACGGGATTCGATGTTGAGTACGTTGCGTGTACATTTGCGAACAAACGCGACGACGAAAATAATGCCTATCGCAAACGTCAGATCGCCGCGCGTGTTTATTTGTTCGAGTGAATCACGACCTTGTCGCACATCGCGAAATACACTGACCGCCGGCGTATGTCCGGTACAGTTCGCGGAAGGAAGACGCGGTGCATGTACTATCGGGACACTTGAAGTGGAGGCTAAAAGCGGTAGTGATCAACGCCGAGGGACGTATTATTTCAGTTTTCCCCGGGACGCGTGGACGTTTAAGCGAGTTCATATTTTATTCTCAGATTTATCCCTGGACCAAACTGAAATATCATTTTTTTTTTTTTTTATTTATTCAATTTCCCAGTCATTTTTGTCAGCCATTCACGTTTGTTCAATGTAGGTTGAAATGAAATGCTTACTTGAAAACTTGAAAGCTTATACTCACGAGCAACTTATTTTTTAGATTATTTTTAAAGTTCATACATTTTAGTAGGCTTGAGAAATGTTAATTTCTTACAACGTAAATAATCGATGAAATAAAGGACTTTAGGACAAAAAAAAAAAATTCATATAAATTAAAATCTGTAGCCCTAAATAGACATATAAATTTATAAAGTAGAGTCGTTAATTATACATACAATAATAATTACAATAATTTTAATTTAATTGTTTTTTTTTCAATTATATATGGATAAAAGTATATTTCAAAATTTAAAATACAAGAAAACTAATTTTTTTATTACACGACCCTGATGTATATATAATTATTTTTGGTTTGCTATCAATTTTTTTAATATCAACTTAAATGGTTTAATATTATACATTTTATAATCATACTAAAAATAAGCACTTATTGCTCGATAAAATTCTTATAATTTAAAAAAATGTAATTATATTACTAATTTAATTGCTGCAAGTCAACCAAGAATATTATTAATAAGGTAAGTTAGTTAATTACATATTAAAATATAAATATTTAAAGAATTTTGGATAAGTGTAAAAATATTTACTTAACATTAATTTGTATTATAAACGTTTGTGAATGTTTTGTATGTTCGTACTTTTTAGACATGAATAAAATGTGAAAATAAATCACTCAGCCGTGACACTTTCTATAGTGGGTTTTAATTTAATTTTTTATTACCTTAACAGGCCACGGACACCAACGACTCTTATAGGAAGGGTTTTCGGACATTGTTCTTTTCATTATTTTCCTACCAGCAGGAGAAGGTAAAGAAAATCTAGCCGATCTTAGAGGTGATTTATAGTAACAAAGGATGTTTCTTCAAATATGAGTGTGTATGGAAGGAAATGTATGGTTTAATTTGTGATATAGGATATGGATTATGATACTCTATTGAACCAATGGAGTCGTATTATATTTTACAAGACTATCTAGAAAAACGATCAATGTGGATAGAAATGGTAATGCAGTTTTTCAAATGATATTTTTAACCGGCCGATATCGTACACAACACGTTATGCGTATAGTAACTGTCGTTTAGCGATCGGCCGAGGAGTAAAGCCGGGTCCGCACCACATCGGTACATTTTTAACATAGAAATACGAAATGCGAAATGGTTGTCCGGTTTCGGTCACGTATTATTAGGTCATTTTACCGCGGAACCCGTTACCGATCGGTACGGCCGCACGTTGAAAAGTTGGACGCCACCAAATTGTCGGTAATCCACGCTACGTACTCCGGTAACGCATAACGAATCTAACCTTAGGTTGCGGTCACAGTGGCACCGACGTCGGCCGATTCGACCGACGTCAGATATCTATCGGAAGAAATTCAAATTTGTTTACTTATATCGGCCGATTCAGTCGACGTAATCAACTCAATATTATTTTCATCATAGACTGCGAGAAATTAATAAGTTTGGTCCACCAAAGAAGGAGTTTATGGGATTATAGTAGTAAGTCTTCATGCTGTTCTAATAGTTGACGAAACAATGTATGGAACTCTCCATACTTTTCCCTATCCTTAAAAATGTCATTCGTGTGATACTTTTGCTTTTTTAATAATAAATATTTATTAACAGGACTTATTTCCGAACACAAAAATGAGGGGACGTTCATTTTATAAATTATAACCTACACTGGTTGCATTGAAATGAACAATTGTCGGCCAATAAAATTAGCCGACGTTTGAGACACTATGACCATAGCCTAAAAGTGAACGTCCAAGTTCACTCGTAGCCGACCAGGAGACGATTGTTTTACGCGACGCGACGTGGCATGAAGATGGGAATCCCCAGCTATGTTGGCTTAGTACCCCCCCCCCCAAGGTTTACTTGAAAAGGTTCACAAAATTTCAACTTACCGATCGTCGTGAGCGTGAGCGTAGACCAGTAGAAACAGTAAATGTACTGTCTGGAAAGCGACGAGTTTCTGGGGCCCTCCAAGTTGTACACCCAGTTGTCCGACCCGAAGCCGATCACGTAGCTGATGGCGAAGTACAAGCACGAGTTCCAGTGGATGAGTATGAGTATGGCGAACACCACCTTGCAGATGCGGAACACGTTTGGGTATCCGGTCTTCGTCTCGGTGCGGTCGAAGAACTCTAGCATCCTGGGCACGCGGAGCAGTCGGTTGGCGCGCACGATCACCGGACACGGCAACACCGCGGCCGAACAGCTACGCGACGGCCACCACAGGTACGCCAAGTCGGTCGGCAGCAAGCTCAGGATGTCGGACTTCCATTTGGACGTGCTGAAGTAGTTTTCCCGAAGCTTACGGGAATCGCGGACCATCAAGCCTTGGTCCAGGAAACCTGAAAATGTGTGTAAAAAAATAAATAAATAAATAAAATAAAATACAAAAATAACACGATACAAAATGCGTTCCGTAAAAAACACCTAAAAACACCGGATTATCCGGTCCATTTTTTTTTTTTATTATTTAATGTAAATACAATGCCGTTCAGTGCTGTGTGAAATGATATTCAAAACTATGTTGATAGCTTTTTCCCGTTGAAAACACATACACCGTTCAAACAGAACCGACTCTATCACAACTATTTGTCTATTTTGTGACATTTCACAAACACTCAAGTAAAATGTACATTTCAAGTTCAGTTAAACTTTCTTCTCTTAACTCTAGTCACAATTTCATCCTTTCAGAGAAATAATTCAAACTGTCTTCTAATATTATTCACTACTCGTAATTATTAATATTAAATATTAGGGTGAGGTACTAATTTGTATGTTTATTGTGATCAGATTATAAATCTGAGAATACATTTATTTTTATTCTAACCGTTATATTTTTAATTTTTACTTATGATTTGAAAATTTTGAAAAAGAAAATTAACTTTATTCGAGTTAGTAAGCTTGGTAATTAATAATTGTACTAAGTATAGAAAGTCAAATTAACACTTTATTAAAATACTAAATAATTAATCATCATTATACATACATCTTTCAAAATTTAACTTATTTACTCTTTTATTTTTATCTGAAGCCGATTCAGTTAAAATAATCCAATAGCTTTTAAAGCCCAATAAGTATACGAAACAAAATATTTGCCACAGACAATTTCGAAATAGTGCCACATATGTGACATAAAGATTTGTATTTCTGTGTGATACATGACATGGTGTAATAAAGGGATACATGTGATGTACTGTCTTGATGGTAATGTCGACGACCAAAATTACGTTGCCGTGTACACATTTATTTCATACGAACGATAAACTTATTAGAATTTGTGGGTAACAATAAGGGGTGGAAGTCGATCGATTCGCGTAACGAGCAGTATTATTTTATTTAGTTCCCGATAAATTTCGTTGGGTATAAAATAAGTACCCACCGTATTTTTATATTACCATTATATTTCAAAATGATATACGATACTATGTGTACTTTTTAATTACTATATATTACTATAAATATTACTCGTATAGAACATTTTATAATAAAATATTAACCAACATAATGAACGCAAAACAATTTTAACCACACACTATGTAAAAGTAAAAAACTTAATGTAAAATCAGCCATGAGCGAATTGAAATTCATCACTATCGTTACACGAATGTGCTATCAATCAAAGACAAACAGTTGGTGAAAAAAGATGTATAAAGAAGAAACCAACAAGAATGCGATGTAACAGCATATATAAGAGCTCCGAATTGGCACTAAATTCAGACGTATCTAGACACATAGTATAGAAGTACTACGTGTTAACATCATAGACGTATTAATATTACATTTTACACGTTGATTTATTCATAGTGTTAGTAAAACTATCTTTATATCTTCACTAGTATTCTTTATTCTGAATGTATTACCTAATATTATTATCATACAAATTAAGCACTTTACAATCACACAGAACGAAATTTGCTTTGTTTTTTCGTTTCATATGTTATGCTCAACATTTTCCCGAGATAGTTAATTCTAAATGCTAGAGGAAAAATAAAAGCTGAAGTAGTTTAAATCTGTTATCTCACCTATTCGCTTTAAAATCGAACTTATACCGCACTTGTATATTTAGTCTAGTCATGTCAACGATGTTTCTCGTGACAATTTTATTTTTAAAATTTCTTTTAACTTATGTCTGGTCTTGTAATAATAGCTTTAAACAATCTTAAGTAGTTATTTTAAAGAATTTTACGACCATTTGCAAAATGTGCACAGGAAGTGCGAAATTTCGTAAATCCTTTAGACATAACTTAGTCCTACGTTTGTATGTGGGGTCTCAAAGCTCATGTTAAAACATTTAGGCGGAAAAACACGGGCAATAAACGGAGAAAGGAAGGGCACAGAGGAAGAGATAAAATCCCTATTAATATTTACGAGACCTTAACATAACGTGTCCGAAACCCTTCATCTACCCGTGTGGGACCTGTCCGACGGGATGGCGCGTGAATCACAAAACGTATCGGTCCCCGAACGTTATTAATGATGTCCCCCAGAAAACTCTCTTGGGCAGGATGTTGTAAATAAAAGAGCATGCGCGCGTTTTATTTCCCGGTGTGATTTACTACCATTTTTTCTACGCCTGCGTCAGTTTCGCGAGAAGTCGGACGAGCGGTTGGTGGAAGGAGGCGGTCATGCGGCGTTTATACCAAAGGACTTGCTACTCCGTTACCCTGTCGTTCCTACTTCGATCACCCTGTGTCCATATCCTGCAAACTACCACCCACCCGACGACTATCAAAACGAGAAATTTGTCACACTTGGCAGCTGAATTGTCCATCCATCAGGCGTGCGTGCGTTTTGTGTGTGTGTGTGTGTGTGTGTGTGTGTCTGTGTGTAACGCACGTCCGAATACAATGCTTAAACATCCACTACCCGAATTCTTCTAGAAAATCGATCATACATACACACACATTCATTCCACGTCTACGTATCATGTCAATAGTTATTTGCTGAATAACTATTAACTGTAGGTATGGTTAAAAATCGATCGCGAATAAACAGTACACTTCTATGTATGATATTTCTTCTCGTTCGTGTAGTGATGGGAGTTAAAAAATTCAAATTTATATTATTTATATGTAAACTCTCGATATATCAATAGGATTGTAATTTTTTTTTTTTAAATTAATGTTTATGTGTCGTACAAACGGGGCCGGAGTCGAAATGATCATTTATTGCCTTACTGGACGTATGAGTAGTGATGTAAATATTTGCATCACATAGATCAACCTATCAATATAGATAACCAACAGTGAAAAACGGAAAAACACTAGATCACAATCACGGGAAAATTTAGTTTAAAAAGTAATATTTATACTATGATAATATTTATTAAACTCGGGTATATGGCAAGGATCAGCAATATTTTTGTCGACGTTCGTAGCAATACATGTATCCTATAAAATGAAGTAAAGAACAGTTAAGTGGAATGAATTAACTGACGGAGGAATCGATATCCCAGAATGTTATAACAAGTTATTTAAAACGTATACCCTAGCTAAAAGTATCCGTTAATCATACGACGTTATTAGTATTATGACAAATATAGAATTAAAGAAGTCCCACATAGTAGTACATACGAAACAGAAAATACAGCACATGATGTTCTTAAAAAATAATATGTGCACACAATCATTCGATTCACGCACGTTTTTTTTTTTTTTTTTGTTATTGAACGAAAAAACACAGATAATATTTTTAAGAGCATATATTTTGTTATAGTTCAGTCCCATTTGTATCACGTTCGTATTTAAGGGTGATTGTAATTTTTTTCGAGGACACGAGAATGGAACTTGGCGGCAAAAGCGTTAGAGATTGAAATCCCGTACTCATGTATTACTTCGGTTTCTAAAACTCAATGTTGAACGTGAAATATAATACTTTTAGGTACTATGCGCTATTTAGTGCTATGTGGTATGCTATGCTATGCATTTACCGTTATGCGGTATTTTTTTGTACAAAAGCAAATAATACAATACAACCCCACGTGTAAAGACAGAACCAATATACAAGTCGATGGCTTAAGTAAGTCTTGAACAATGCTGTTGAAAAACAAACTCCCAGTGGTGCTCTACTGCAATAAGGTCCATTAGATGTTATTATTCTTATCTTTGTTATATTTTTATTCATCTTTAGGAAAAAAAATTGTAACTAAAATGGTATATTTTCTTAAAAATTCCTTTTCTTGTCTGTCAGCAAACATTCAATTATTCCATTTCATTTAATTTTAGTCCATTCATAGCCTTGACCTTAACTAATTTATCTTAAAGTTCGGTTGACCAGTGCCTTTCAAAAACTTGATTTTCTAAAAGCCTATACGTTAGCTGATAATAAGTGTTTTCAATTTCATATTAGGTTGCTCAATATGACCCATTATATATTAAATGTTATATATTTCTATAATATGCAAAATAAGATCAATAAAAAATTAATAAATTAACTGTACTTTTTTCTAGAGAATAACGTTTGAAAATACATTAAATTGGCCAAGATATACATTTTTTTTCGTTTCTACGTCATTCCGGATTACTTAACAATGCACAGCTCTTGAAGTATATATAAGTAAAAAAAATATCTAAGCGTTACCACATTTTACGTATTTACCGATAACTAGCTGTAAGCGTATTTCAGTAAATTTTTTATGTGGATATTTATTGCCTTTTAAATAAAATATAAATTCGAACCTCTTATATTCTTAAAGTTTTTAAATATATCATACGTTAGGTTTTCACAACGGTTTGGCACTTAAGTATGAAATTCAGGGAGGAATTTAAGGTTTGGTTTCGAAAAAAAAGCAATTTACATAAGAAAAAAAGTTTATCCAAGTATTGGAATATTTTCATGTACACGATGAGATTTAGTTGACATAAATAAAAAATTATTCTTGGAACAAACATGTTCTTGAAATATTAATAGCGTATACCTATATAAAAAAAAAAATTAATTAATTAATATTTTATTAATCATTTATTACAATACGCTGTTAGCTGTACATATATTTTAATATAATCGTTTATCTGATCCAGTGCGAATTTAGATCAACGAATTCAGTTTAAAGCTAATATATTTCTGTTAACCAGTAAATTAAGTACATTTTTTGTTGATAGTTGTGTAGCCTATTAAATGAATTGTTTTAATTTTTTCATCCATTATCATGTGTTATAAAATATTAGTTTTTAAATCCAATTGAATATTTGTATTCATTAAAAAAAAAAAACAAAATAATTTGAAATAAAATAATTTCATTAAACAAATCAATTAATAACTTCAGCCGGATCGTATTGCATATAAATTATTATAACGTCTTCATGAATTTTATTATGTGAATTAAAATTGCTTAATTTGTATTTTTTTATGCGTATCGTAGTTCAATTTTTATAAATTTCAAAGTGGTTTTTTGATACAATATTTGTTGAACCGACATTTTTTTAAAGGCTTAGTATTAAGTTTTATATCAAAGAACCAAAATATATGATGTCATGTAAAATCACTATGAATCTTTTATAACACTGAAGGAGTATAATAATATAAGGTATGATCGTCGACGGCAGTCTTAAGTAAAATATTACTAGTATAGTACTAGTTATAGTATGGCCTACAGGAATCATGTAATTTATTCTTCACATTTTCAATACGTCATTTTAGATTCTGGGTAAAACAAAATAACTCTTGGATTTTTTTTCTTTAATTTTTTATGTATTTAATTTTCAGATAGTCGATATTCATACTTCATTTCAATGAATTGGTAATCAAATAGCACTTTAATCTTTAGGCAGGGAATTTCCGACATTTTTAGAAAATTACAAAACAAGACATAAAATAAATGCTTTGTTTTCTTTTTTTTTTGTAATTATACTATAATTTTTATACTTAATTAAAAATTAAAATATTATTATAAATTAAAATATAATAATAATTTAAATATCGTTCACCAATAAATATAACTATGTACATCAATTATACATAAGTATTATTCCCGAGAGGCAGATTATTGTACTTGAATCGCATTAGCTCCTACATATTTAAGTTAAATCAACTGTTGTGAAACCGATACATGTATCATAAAAACATCTTGTAACTACCTATGTTAGAAAGTCAGTGATAAACTGGTTTTGAGTGCGATATATAATATAGTGTGTTCAAAATACCTTTTTGATATTAATGAAAACTATATTGAGAAAAATCAATTATCTGTGAAAATGTAACTGCTGTACAAAATAATAAGATAAGCAGTTATTCACGATGGACTAAGCACTCTGATCTTTCCGAAAATGTTTTTCTAACGTATTTATAAATTATGTAGTGTTGAAAAAAATTACGGTCATTTGAAAGTAGGCCATTGTACTAACTACATCATACGGTTGAGTTACATCCAATTAGGTTCCGGAAGGACAATATTTTTTTTTTTATCAAACACAATGGTCACGACGGCTGTCATAATTTATTACATATGTTGCCTTAAATGAAGTGTATATTTATTCGAAATTGAAATTGGTGTTAAAATGTATGATGTTTATTTTTAAAATGTCAGATTATTATTTAAATTATATTTTGTTTTCACAAAATATGTGACAAATGAAGGATGTTATTTTATTATGGATTAATGATTTTACAGTTTTGAATGATAGTTATGATACTAGACTATTTAAACTTTAAAATATTTTACAAATGTTAGTTTTTGATTTAACAAATAATAATAAAAATCTATTATGAATAATGTCTTAGATCTACCTAGGTATATCAATTGAGGAGAATACGGCCGATGATTCGATGATTCTTTAATATTTAAAAGAATTGTCATCGCAATCTAGATCATTTAATTATTTCAATTCTGAGCTATATATCTTCTTAAATGGAGTGACCGACCAAGGGATCATTTCCTTCTGTGATCATTTGAATCTCAATGAGTGTGAAATATGTGTGGATACTCTTTTATTAAAAACGGAAATGTGAAATTTTTATTATCATGTTGTGTATATGTCGAAAAATTGTAAAAATAAACCAAATTTCTTGTTTTCATGGTATTTATAATAATTTTAATTATTGAGTCGTGTGTTCTGGTAAGAAATCTGTTGAAATCTAATATCATTATATATTGTATACTTGAGGTGGAAAATTAACGGTAACGGCATTTGGAATTTTTAATTATTTTTTGAAGTGGTAAGAATTGATTTTTTTTTTATAAGCTCGTTAATTATTATCGTCGTTTTAGATTTTCATTTCGTACTTGAAATTCGTAATTATTTTAATGTACGTACCAATAATAAAGTGTTGAATTTAATATTATTTTCGAATCCCTTCTATGTATTTCATCATTAGTGTTAGGAACTCAAATTGTCATTTGATTTATATGAGCTTTGTAAATATTGGTTTTGATTTATACAGTCGGTATAAATACTACATATGGGGTCAACACTTTTGTTGTACTACGAGTACGTTATGCGTAGTAACTACTATGCGTATTATCAAACAATTACAATCACCATACTGCCGGATGCACGGCTATAGATTTGTGGTTTATTTTAATTTTTTAGTGTAATATGTTAATTTTTTTTATTTTTTTGACGATAAGCATGCACGAAGTTATAAATTGACGTGGAAATACGTGGTTGAAAATACTATTGTTGACACTTAATACTGGAATAAATTATAGTTTGTTAGTTCAGAAGGTCAGGCTTTCTAGAGTCACTTAGAGTATTGGTGTTGGATAGTTCGGATATTCAAGCTCTTCAATAGTTTTTATGTTAGCATTAAAGCGTTTATAATATGATTTGGTTTCGTTTTGCACAATTTCGATGGAGAGATCATTATGGAGTGATTCATTTGAGACGAAAGAAGAAGCTTTGGTGATCTGGTGTAGGTATTTGGATTGAAACATTTGCATTTTATTTATATTTGAAGGCTTTAGAACTTCCGGTTATTGGATTTTATTTGTTTGAGTAGATTGCATAAGAAAAGTTTTTTTATGAAGATTAACTTTTATAATGCGAAGAATTAGCGAAGTTGACGAGAACTGTTGTTTAGGCTAGGCGTTTGATACAGATGTAGTTGCTCAAATTAGTCGATGACCTAAATATAAATTGATGTATCGGACACTTTGAAAAGTTGGTAGACAAGAGTTTTCTAGGTACATATGAGGATAATCTCTTCGTATTCAAGGCGCAATAGATAAATTAAGATTCATTGATTCTTATTTCTCACTCTTTGTATCAAATTGATAACAAGTTTTGTATCAAATTGACAACAAGTTTAGGTGAATTTTGATAGGGTTTGAAGCTGTTTCCGTATCCTTGTCGGATCGTTAGCGCATAAAAAATTTAGTAAACTATCAGATTTCTGAAAATGATTCTATCTAACCTTCGGATTTCGCAACATAATCATGTATTTTGTTTTGACTTAATTTACGATTAATCCAGTTGCATTGCTGACTTTGGTAAGTTCTTCCATTATAACCTCTAATTGATTATTGTCTAGTATGATGATGTTATCTGCATACGCGAGAATAGTCATATTTCCATTGAATTCTATGCAGCGATTTTCCTCTTCGTTTCTTTTCGCCTTTTCCAGAGCTAGGTTATACAAAACTAGTAACAAAGAATCTCCTTGTTTTTGGCCAACTTTATTCCCGAATCCTGGTGATAATTCTCCCTGGAATTTTATTTTACAAGATAAAATTTATTTTTCATGATTAAAATTGTATTGTATATAAATATGTGAACACACGTACAAGTGATAAAAAGTATATGTGTACTTTTTGGAAAGTGTTTATGGAAAAACAAAATTGCTCTTTTATTCTGTTATTTATGCGTTTATTTTAAAGTTAGAGGTAATATCATTATTCTGTAGATTTTCTGTGTTATATATTTATTATTGGATTTAAGTAAATAAGTATTTCTGTAAATAAATAAATAAATAATTCTGTAAGAAACCAATTTACTATTATTTGAAGTTTATCGATTTCTTATACTATTTAATCTTGTTGAATCTTGTTATTTGAATTTAATAGTTGTATTAATACAATTGCTGTTTGTATACGTTTACGATAAGAGTTTCTAGGCTTCTAAATTTTAGAATCTATTAACGACAACATACAGTCAGTGCAAACAGGTTCATTGTCTGGCATTGTTGCCCATTCATGATCTATATCAACCATGTTTTAAAATAAGTGACCACATAGACTCTATTGTCATCTGGAAAATGTGTGATAATTTGATATAATTTAACAACATAACAAAGTTCAGTCAGAAAATAAATAACGTTGAAAAAAAATCTATTGAAATAATTAAAATCTCATGTAAAACGGTAAAAATAATAACGACTTAAAGTAAAAATGAATCAAAACAATTTAACTCACTAGTGTGATTGATTAATAGGAAGTAAAATAAATAAACTACTGATCAGGGGTGGACTGGCCGAAGGACGAGGGGGTGAACGTCCCCTGGGCTGGTATAATTGCGGGCCCTCACAGGTATATTGGACCCATGTGTACAACTGTGTAGTGATTAATTTATCAGAAAATAGTGAAATTTTCAAAACTGTAGCTTAGTTTGCTCAATGCGACGTAGAGTAACACCAATACACCATAGAACAACAATTATCTATGCTGCTGCAATGATGGTCGATAGAGTAATATAAAATATGCTGTGTTCCGATACCCAGGTGGCCAGGTGGATAAAGCGTACACGGACTGTCCGTGTATATATTCGATACCTGAATAGTTAATACGCAGGTCAGGGGCAGATGTCACGTCAGTGATATCATGCTAGCGGCACTTGTCGCTACGCTCCTCAGCGACGTCGCTGCGCTCCGCTGATCGAAAATATTCCTTGACTTGCTATGCAACACCATCCCAAGTAGGTCACAGAGTAGTTACTAAGTTACTAACTGTTGTATCAGTTATCAATCATGAAAATAATTAAAAAGTGCAAAATAAAATTTTAGCAGTTGAACCCGATACTTGTCGATATGTACGGCTTACAATATCATTAGACTACGAGTTCACATACAATAATCCCATAATATTGTTCATACATTAATTTAGTTAGAAATAAGGAAAAGGTATTCAAATTATGTTAATAGTAGCTACGGTTTTTTTTTTTTTTGAGAGACTACGATAATTGCATAATTCAGTTGACCATCAAGGACACAAAGAATTTTTAAAGTTTTTTAGTTTTGTATATCAAATGAAAAGATGGTGATTGGACATTGTCATAAAGAAACTTATGCTGTATAATGATATTCGTGAAATTTTTCGGCCTCTACCTAGGATCGCCCGGGCCGATTTTTTAACCCAGTCCGCCGCTGCTACCGATATACCATTTACGACATTATCATATAGATAATCAGTAAAATTAGAAATTCGCATGAACATTTTCAATAGATATGGTATATAAATGAAAAAGTTTAAAAATTGTATTTTTTTAGTATATATAAAATGCTGTTCATTTAAATAGCATACAATACATTTTATGAATGCGATAATAATATGTTTATCAAATTACTTGCTTAATATGTAAACAATTTTGGTAAATAAATACTCCACATGAAAAAAAATAAGTTTTTCAAAAATATGTCTTGTTATTACACAACTTAAAAAGAATATATATATATATATATATATATATATATTTATCAAATTATTTATTTGTGTTGAATTTCAAAGCAAGTTTAAGACTTCAAAAGCGTCGTAAACACATTATATTATTTTGAGAAACATTTTGAAAATATATTTTTTCAATTTAGGATAAGTTTAAATAGTCAAACTCCACGTATTTGGGTGTTGAGAAAAATGTCTTGATTTTTATAAACCCATGAAAAGTTAAAGTTAAATACCATAAATAGAATAGTGTTCATAACGATTAAAATAACCTTTATGAAATTGAAATCGTCATAAGGGGAACTATGCTACAACGGCTGCAATGGAAAAAATGTATAACTGCTTCAGTAATACACTACTTGGTAACAGGTTTAGGCAACAATATTTGGATTTTTATTCTTGACATTCGTGACACCATTTGTATGAATATATTAATAACGTTAAACGTTTAACAAAATAGTCTATTTCATGCACGATATTTTCTACCTACCTAATTAATTTTTTTTTCTCTCTTTATATTGGTTTGGATCTGAATAGATGTGTGAATATGACTAAATTATCTATTTAAGCGTTTGTAGTCAAAACATTTACAATCCTGTCGCCTGGATCATGTTTTATTTCCTAATTTAACTAGTTGTACCGAATTAATAAACGTAATATTGAAGAACTGTACAGTGGAATTATGATGAAATTATCGTTTTTTTAAAAAATATATTTCATAGAATCTAATGCTCAATGAAATTTCTTACCTAGGACATCAGTCAGAAAAGGGACGCGAGTCTTGTTCGGTTAGAGGTCTTATGTTGTAGTGAATGATTAATTACAGTCTATATTAGCAAAACACCCATAGACCTTTCATAACGATGCATCAACATTAACATTCTAAGGTTTTTTTTTTTTTAATTATACATTTTCACAAACATAGGCCATTTGCTGAAAAGTTTTTATGAATTCTATTGTGTTTGCAACTGATGTGGAAAAATAAAAAAATCCATTTACTATGAAAAATCCTTCGTATAATTTATATTAATACCATTCATAATGGGATGGATGAAACATTATTTGAATAGGTGATTGTGTATTTGTATAAAAATGTGTTGAACCACAAGAGTAATTGATTTGTATTAATGAGCGAAGTGTATTCACCTGTAGGCACAGGGAACATTTAATGAAATATATAAATACACTTTTAAATCTTGAGAATTATATATCCTCATTGTTACTCAATTCCTGAGAATCGGAAAGCAAGTTAATTAAAATGTACAATGTTTTTGATATATTCTCACAATAAACAAAACACAATACTTTTTTGTTTGTATAAGCGATTTTGTATTAGAACTGGCTCCACATTTTCAATCAGAATACCTCAAACATTAAAATTTATTTGTGTTTTAATTTGAAATTTGTTTTTGTAGTTTGATTTAATCTTGTCTGCAATTTAACTGTAGATGGTTAAAATAAATTTGGTATTTTCAATTAACATTAGCACATTACTTACCATCCATACTTGAATACAATCTCACAATAATAATTCAGAAATATATAATTTCCATCGTTTCCTGGAGTAATTTAATCCAGCTTTCAAAATAATCTTAAAAATTGAGTATCATATGGATTTTCATGCAAGATTTAGGTTCACATAATAAATGGTGTACATTTATGACTTTGAATTAGTTTGATGTTTAATAAATTAAAATCACATTAAAAACAATCATTGAAAAAATTTTTAAATCGACAATATCAATTAAAAGACAAATTAGTGTAAAGCAATTAATATTTGGAAAATGTTTTTTTGAAAAATCTTTGAAATTTCTGTTTGCATGATGGAATCGATAGAAAAAAACTGTGGACAAGTGGTCCACTTTTCGGATGTCAAAATATTACACATAGGGCATTTCCATGACTAGAATTTTAAATTTATGCGGGGGATAAAAATAGAGGCGAGAGTGAAAAAATATTTCTGTTCAAATTAAAGTACTACCGACGACAAGAGTTAAAAATGTTCGCTCGTCACTATAGCCAAAGCAACCCGAGAACGCAATACTCCGACGTAGATTATTATACGGTAATTTAACGTGGTCCTCGTACGAAATTCTGTCGATGCTCTGCCGATGGAAATATGGTTTTAGATAATGCGGCGTGGTATGTTCGTTGAAATTAAATCTCCCGGAAAACGCAACCGCGTGTACAAGAACGGAGTAAGGCGACGTGCGATGGGGACTTGGCGTTTCTTTCCCACCCCCCTGTTCCTTGTTCCGGCATCGAAAACTCGTTGATTAATTATTGTCACACAGAAGAAACATGCGGCCGATGTACATTAATCAACGGATATGACGTGTTTACACATGCTGCAATTGAATTCCGTAGACATTGGTGCGACAAAGTCACGTAAGAAAGTACACGAATGACATGTATGTGAGTGTATACGTATGAACGCAAACCGATACACAAGTGTTAAGTTGTATCCACGTTGACGAGCGCATGTTTGGGTTCCCTTTTTTCATATCGAATTTCAATTTTTCCACAACGGAAAAAACACATTGAACATTCACGCATGGCCATTAATCATTATAATAATACGCGAACGATGGATAATAGATTTTTCTTTGACGTTCACAGTGTTTCATAAAGATTTGTTCAACGCGTGGATATTTGATAGAATCGAAATTTACCATTTAAATTCAATTTCATTTAAATGTACGAGTTAAATTATATTAAATTAGTTCAATTTGACATAACCATTTTTTTATCTTCGTTCGCTGTGGCACTAAGGCACTGCTTTTTCTACCGTCATATCATCGGCTCATCAAGAACTTACGCGTTTGCTACACAAATATTTCATCATTTTCTGTATATTTAGCACATATCTCTCCCTATTCATTACAACTATCCGATCTGTGTTCAATTTTATTTTATATTTCTATCGTTCCTTGAATCATAACTCGGGTATATCATAAATCGAACATATCGATCGTGTGACCTTGGTATAAAACACTTTTTAAATTTAATTGTTAATCGATTGATTCAAATACTATCCTAAAATAGCAAGTATTAGTCTTATGAAAAGTTGATTTGATGTCCAATGTAAGTGTGGAGATTTAATAAAGATTAAATAAGAACTACTAACCTCGGATTACTTATATATACATTTATTTAAATATTTATTTATTTTGCATTCACAACAACTAAATGAAACGAATATTTGTATTGCAATACACAGAAAACCATAATCTCTTTTTATTTTAACGAATAACAATATATTTTTAACATAACAATATATTTTTAATTGTGACAATAGCTGAAAAAATTGACAAAAATTATTAGTCAGTAATGTGATTCTATAATACGAATAAGTTAATGCATTTATATAGAATATATAGAATGTACCATAAGGTTTAACCAGTTTGCATAATTTCAAGGTTCATTAGATTTATTTCCGATCATAATTTCTAAATATACATCAAAAACGTTAATTAATGAAAAAGAAAAAGAAAATTATTTTTATTTTCTAAACATCATGATTTAATGCATCGATTGTTTTAAAAATAGTATTTTTCTTAAACAAATCACATTTATTTTACCAAAGAGACAGTGTTTAATACCATGCATTTGTTTTTTAAGTAATCGTTAATAACGATTCGTTATTCTAATATTGAATATTACTTAAAATTTTATAACTGAACTATAACGATTTTATAAAAATTGCATATTTTTCAATGTTATATGCAATATCTGATTTTGTGTTTTATAAAAATAATAATAATATAAATAACATTTCTATTAGAATGATAAATAAGAAAAAAAGAAACGGCTACATGTTATGAACCCATACACTCATGAATTACTATTAATATAGTCTATGAAATAGGTAAAATATTTGTATTGACAATGAATAAATTGAAAATACTTCGTGACATACAAATAATAGTAATGACATTAATAATAATAAAAATAATGAAAAAAATTTGGTGAATTTAAGATTTAAGTTAAGTAATGTATTGTATTTTGCATTATTCGCTTTAAATACATGTTTTTGTTTAGAAGTGATTTTTGGATGAAATTTATATGTACATTTTTATGTTACACAATTGATGAATTGAAATAGATGCAGAACTGTGAAAGTAGTGAAAATATACATTGATGCAAGTGTATCCATACATATCAGTTTTTTAATAAATCCGATCAAAACGTGTTCAGGTCAATGGATAATTGTTGAATTTAGATTAAAAATTATAATAAAGCAACAGTCTGTGCCGTGAAATACGAGACAAATGTTAAATTTAAGATTCGCTGACCGTTAAAATTGACGATCATAAAAATGTATCGTTCATTGCTAAGATTCGGAAGATAGCAATGAATGATCTTGAAAGTTATGAAGTGAAAAGCAAATTGGTTTTATTATTTAAGAGATGTGCATTGATTATAATGAAATATTAACAATGATGGTTTTCATAGCCGGCGAAGAAAACGCTATGGTTAACGGTCGAGTGAAGTAATTGTTTCACGCCTATAAAACGATTAATATTACGCTCGTGGACCGTTTCGTGTTACGTACACCAGGAGGGGGGAGGGGCACTCCGTTAAATTTTCGTACACAGCGCGGATCGTTTTTTTAATCGCGCTCGTAAGTAATACGAACGTTTTACCGAGTCGACGTGATACAATTATTTTTCGACATCGACTGGCTTTTCGATTTCCACGCGCGGTGAAAATCCGTTCGGCGTTCGGCGTCAGAAACAAAATATGAGGTTTTAATCAACTCGCAGGAAACACCCGCCAACGTGTTATACATAATCATCATTGTGTATGTATACATAGAAATGTTTTTCGGTAAAAATATTTCGAATTTCCCGTACTTATTATTGGATTGCATTTAAGGCGCCCGAACGAATGTAAATCCGTTTATGCATCTCACACCGCGCGGAGAGAGCGAACGCACACTTTCGTACCGCATAATAGAGTGTATTATAATAATATATATATATATATATGTACACGAGCTTTACTTTCTTCGTAACTTATTTCCCCTCTTGTTTACTCGTGACGTTTTTAAAATATATTATTATTATTATTATTATTATTTATGGTTCTTCGAAACTTTGCGACCGGTAAAAAGTTGCGCGCGCGACGATGAACGCCGTGCGAGAGGCAGAGAGAGTGTTAATCCAATACGCCGCGGTAACCAACTAACCACCAATCGTAACACGAACGTTGACAACAATAACTATATTCGTAAACAACAATGTACGCTGGCGGGTAAGGGACGATCGACATTTGACGCGATCGATATTCGGTGTCCGTATTTTTTCACCGTCTTTTCATTCGCTTTTTCCGATATCCGCTGTCACCGACCCACTCCTGCCTAGGGATAGCAACAATACATCGAAAATATCGAAAATAGTCGATATATCGTGACATTTGACATCGATACAACGTTAATGATATATCGTGTTTAACGATATTTTAATGTGGTTAATCTTCGAGAAATCACCAATTGTTATTATTATACACTATTATAAATTATTTGGGATGCTATTATTTGTTAATATATTCAGTGACGGATCCAGGGTGGGCACAGGGGCAAGTTCCCCTCCTGCCAAGTGGGATCTAAAAAAAATTACGGTGAAAATTTTTATATTTTTATAGTTTTCATAAATGTTTTATTTGAATAATTTTATTTTATGACACTATAATTTAAATAATTTGAACTTGACATTAGTAAATATCTTAGTATAAATCTACGGTCTTTACTAGTTACTTTTAATATCATATTTTTCTGTTGTCGGACTCCGGAACTCCCGACATATCAACATGCGTCGGACTGCCGGTGTTATCGCTTTTTTTCCGATTGTTATAATTTAAAAATAAATTTTACAAGAATGATTATTGTGCCACCCTGTCAAAATATTCTAGATCCGCCGCTGAATATATTAATATTAATATAAATTAAATTATATTCATTATAATTTTCTAGGCGTGTACTACAATATATAAAAATTGCAATTTAAATTTATTAATATGATTCTAGTTTTACAAAATATTTTATAATTTCGTTAAATATACACGCATTGATAAATCAATTTATTTGTCATTATTCCTGTAGTATCAATTACAAGTACAGCATCGGCCTACGGCTTATGGTTATACATTGTATTCAAATAAATTATAACCTATTTTGCCTATGTACTATGTGTAAGTCTATAAACCTTTTTTTAATATTGGAAAAATGTTCTGATATAATAGAGGTCGATATTAGTGATGGGAAAAATCCGGATTTTTGAAGTTCAAACTCCGAAATCTGGATTTTACTGTGAGCTCGGATTTCGGATTCTAAAATCCGGATTTCAGATTTGAAAACATAGAATTAGTATTCTTTCAAGAATTATTTATATTAAATGCAAAATAATTGAATATTCTCAAAATTAAATGATATTTTAACCTAACCTAATTAAGAATCTCATATACCTACAATTTTTTGTGTAATATTAAATACATAAGTCGAATATCATAAAATACATTTTAGTTATTATTAGTTGTATCTCCAAAAATAATGGTAGTAAGACTTAGTGTGTTTACCAATTATTAAGATATTTAGATGAATCTTATTTAGACCACTATTATCTTGTCCGATAATTAAAATAACGACTACAAAGTGGTGTAATGAAAGTTATATGATTATAATACAGAAATTTTCAATAATAAATCCAAAGAACGGATTTTTAAACCCTGATTTTCTAGCCTGAAATCCGAAATCCGAAATCCAGATCTGGCAGATTTTCGAAGAATCCGGATTTCATTCCCATCACTACTTGATATATCGTGGTATCGATATTGGACATGTAATATATCAAAATTACGATACATCAATGGTTAACGATTTTTTGACATCCTTACTACTGTCCCGCGTAAACGCGGTGTCCCGAGAAGCCGTAACTGGTATGCAATAACGGCATGCACTGGCCGTATGCCGTCGTAACGTTTCCGTGCACTAGTGCTCTGCACGGTCCGTTATTTTAAGTACCAGACCGGACAAAATTTTACCAAGAGACAGAAATCGGACCGAACCACCCTTAAACGTTAATCAAAGACCAAAATCGGATCGATATTATTTTTAGACCGGACCGCACTAGTAATCAAATAACATTTAATAAAGTAGACCGTGAACCGGACTTTCGGTTCGATCTTAAAACATTTTGGACCGTTTATGGACCGGTCCATAAGGTTCAGTCTGTATTAGCCCAGACCGTACCGTATGATGCGTTTAGTATTACACTGGACCGGATTACCCGATTTTATAAATAAATATATACCTAAATTTGTAGGTTTTCTTTTTTCGTTTTATTCGTTTACATAACAATATCTGTATTTAGAGTTTAAGTATCATGATTGGAACCGGACCGGACTAAAAATAATGCATCTGATCCGGGGACTGGACCGAACTACTCCTAAAAATGATTGACCGGACCAAACCAACGATTTAATAGTTTTTGTATGTTAATACCGTACTAGACCAGACCATGCAGAGCACCACCGTGCACACATCAACACGGTCTCGGACGGCGGTGCGATTCGGCGGTAGGCGTGTACGGGCCTAGGTGGAGAAAAAATATATAAAACGGTACGAGACACGAACGGCAAACAATAATATGTTACGTGCGGGAGCGGAGCAATGTTTATCGTTGTATACGTGACAGGTTAAAATAAAAGGGTGAACGAAAAATACGGGAAAAAGTCTTTAAGACCAATGTTCCAGTCGATTACCTTTTCAAACACGGCCCCATCGGCGGCGGCTGCGGCGATGTGTGTTTTGCGCGCGCGACAAACGAGTACATATGGGTTTTTATTTTCTACTGTTTATCGCAAACAAACGCACAAAGAAACGTTCATGCTAACATTCCGACTGCTTCTCTCGGTCGTCATCGTCGTTAATATTACTACTACTACTACTACTACTACTACTACTACTACCACTACTACAACTACTACTACTACAACTACTATTATTATTATTATTTTTATACTATTTTTTTTTTTTTTGTTTATTTAATTTAATTTTTACCGCCCTTGCCACGAAACCTGTTCAAACAACTATTATACAGCGCTCCGCGGTAGCTCAGGGGCTCGTTAAACGATTCCGGTTCGCGAATATTTACAGTCTCCGAATAAATGTCTCCTCAAAATTTATTGGTCGTAATCTTTTATCGTCTTGTTTGTAAAACAATATTTGATGTGTGCACACAGCTTACATTCGTTACGCACGCACACACACACACACACATGTACATGCATAAACGTGCACGTGTACGTATAGTAAATTACAGCGATAGTGACCAGATAATGAGACTAGAAACTCCGGTAGAAAGCAGAAATATTCTGATGATGATTCGACGGGGAAATATATTAACAGCGTACGCTCGGTCGCGAAAGGGGATGAAGTGAAACATCCAATGAACGAGCGCCACGGGAGCACTTACGTTGAAAGTCGTCACGGCGATTGCTATTAGTAAAATGTGTACATATTTTTACATTGCATATATGTTATTGAGTCGACGTTATGCATTAGAACGGATTTTATGGAATTCGTACGTGCATCAAATTCGGTTAAATTCTGAACGAAGATTTCAAAAGTGTAACAGTTAAGTTGCGTACAACGTATTTATGTTTGCGTGTTTTAATTTTTAGATTATAACAATTTTAAAATAAGTGTACGTAAAAATAAAAGTATTATCAAAATAATTATTAACATTGTGAAACTCCATACCTTATTGGTGTTTACAAAAATATAAGAACATTATATTATTAAAAAATATTTATTTTGTTTTTGTTTTAATTCGATATGAATTATGACTTTTATATAAACAATTTACAATATACTTGTACAAATTTAAAAGCGGACTTGTTTATGAAAATAATGAATTTAAGTTATTTAAATAATGTCAATACAAGAACGTTAAATTTTAGATTAGTTGTAAAAAAAAAAAAAAATGGTATATTAAATTTCAATATACAAATAATAATATACTTATTATTATTTTTTTTTTAAATAAATAATCTATAATGTTCTTAAATTCAGTTAAAAAAATTTAATTTTCTTAATGAGTTACATATTAGCTGTATATAAATTATCGGGCAAATGTAAATTCCCCTAAAAAATTAAATAGTAAATTGCCCTATTAGTAAACTCCCCTAAAAACATTTTGCTACCATATTACACTAACGTAAACTCCCCTAAAAACATTTTGCTACCGTATTACACTTACGTAAACTCCCCTAAAAAAATTAGAACTATTTAGAGTAACCCAGAGGACACCACGTGGAGGTGGTTCTAGTTATACTCCAAAAATATTTGTATTATTAACTGCATATATACTCGTAATTCTTTATTCATATTTTATAATTAGAAAAATTAATTTTTATCGTTATACTATTAAAATTATTAAAGTTGATTTTATTATGATGATTATTTTTTGATGGAGTAATAATATGAAACGGTTTTTATAAAATGAAATGTAGTAATTTTTTGTTCTTTATAATTTTCTATTAGCTGGTTTAATAATTGTTGACGTCTTTTTAACTTAATATTTACTCGTAATGGTTATTTGTATGATATTTTTCTAATTATAAAATATGAATAAAGAAATATATATGCAATTAAAAATACGAATATTTTTGGAGGATAACTAGAACCGCCTCTACGTGGTGTCTTCTGGTTTACTCTAAATGGTTCTAATTTTATTAGGAGAATTTACAATATTTTAGGGGAATTTACATGTGCCCAAATTATCGTATCCTTTTTATCTTTTAACTATAATAAGTTATAATTATTTATAACTAAATATTTTTGTAACATTTATTTGAATAATTTAATATGTTTATTGTAATTATAGACACTTATGGACATATTCGTTACTTCTTATATTTTAAATATGGTTAAATATTAAGTATTTATAAAATTAATTTATGAAAATGTAAGTTTTTATAGTTTTTATTTTTCGTTAAATCAATAAAATCAATAAAAAAATAAATTGAAATAATAAATTAAGCTATACACTCTAATGCATTCTCATAAATTCACTTTAAATAATTAATCATAGATTATATAATATAATAAGTACAAGGTCCATAATAATGACCAGTCAGGTTTCATAAGATCTACTTAATTGACTAATTAATGTTCACAATGTGTACATTAGTTTAAATGAAATTGTATTTTATTTAAGTTACTAGAATGATGTTTATTATAATATATAATCCTGTACAAACTGTTATGAACCAGAACATATACGTATTTTATTTTGAAATAATGTGAATAGTTTTATGATTTATTTTTCTCAGTGGCTTAATTTGATTAGCAATACTGTATAGGTAAATTATTGAACGTGACGTTATAAATATCGAGTTCCAGAACAAAAGCAGCGCGTGGCAGTAGCGCAATCAGGAATTTTTCATGGGGGGTCTGACAAAATAAACTAATAAATAAATAATAAATAATTATAATATATATATATATCTAGAATATGATATTAATATACATACCAAGGGGGGGGGGGTCCAGACCCGGAGTCCACCCCCCTGATTGCGTTACTGGCGCGTGGCAAGCAATTTTATCGGCCCCATCATCCATTAAAAGCGGGTAAGAGATTCTCTTAGTTATTACTATTAATACTAAATGCTAATTGAGTTTCGATAGCGTTGTACCTACTAAAATCAATTTAATAGTTTTCTCATGGATTTAGTTCCCTCCACCATCTCGTCTTAAGGGGCCTCGCTACTGCTATTATTTAAGGGGCAACATATAGGCAATTTCTAATCTCGTCGTAGCCGTCCGGGATATTTGTGTTAGTTATAAATGATTGTTAGTGTGAGTACAATTCAATGGGGGCAGAGTTGGGCAAAAACAAATCAAAATAATGAATAAAAAATAAAAGCCTGAATAACTAATTTATTTATGAATAAAGAATAATTTTTTATTCTGAATAATTGTGGTATACTAAATAAAGAATAAAATTATTCTGAATAGTTTTATTCGTTAATAAAACAATTATTTAGAATAAATTTATTCGTTAAAATCATGAATAATATTAAATAAATAATGATATTAAATATAAAAGTATAATTTATTTATTTTTGTCAATTATTATATATATTAATATGTATTACCTTTATATATATAATTTAAGTCTAAATAATAAGTATATTATCACTATACATCGTTATTTTGGATTTAAATTTATTATTTATATGATTATAGGGAATAACGAATAACGAATAACTAAATAATGAATAAAATATAGTAAATAAAAATCTCTGAATAATGAATAACGAATAATAATACAAATTAAAATAATGAATAAAAATAAAAATCAATAATAAAATTAAGAATAAATCAATGAAGAATAATTTTTTATTCAAATAATCAATCGAATAATATTTTATTCGACTAATGCCCAACTCTGAATGGGGGTACCGCTCTCCCTTACATACCATCAGGTAGTCGCTAGTCGTAATCATATTATTATAATCGGTGTCCCGTACTCGCGTGTTGAATGGCTTTGGAGAATTCGGTTCATTAGTTTTAACTTATTATGCTATGAATTGAGAAAAATAATAATATAGTCCGCAGTGTAAAATAATTTGTATAGTTATTATTGGTATAGATGATCTGGACCGTACAAATCTGGATATATATATCTGCATATCCACATTTATTTTGTCCCTGTTACCTACTTGAAGTGGTTTTGCTTAACAAGCCAAGGGATATTTTCGATTTGCGAAGTGTAGTGACGAGTGCCAATACATGCGTAATCGTATCCAAATTCATACGGTCCAGATAATGTACTTTCCAGATATGTACAGTTTAGATTTATGCGGTCCAGAATTCTAAATTCTAAGTTTATACGTGGACCCATAATATATAATATAAAAAAACAGGAAGAGTTTTAGATTATTATTATTTTTTTTTGCCAGATAATATAGATAGGTATATTGTATATATTTTGATGAATAGTTCAAGTATTATTGCATTAGTATAATATAGTTTAGAAGTTTAAGATATAGGTAGTTTAACATCAACTATTGTCATTATAATGTAGTATTATTAGTCATAGAAATAGTATACATAATAAATAACCAGTGAGGGTAATAATTACGAAATTTTCTGTTAGTGCAGTTCATACGATAAATTGTTAATTATTACAATTACGTACTTATTTTTTAATTATTATAATATTGTGATAAAATAGTATTATATAGGTAAAATTAAATTTTTTCTAATTACAATAACTAAATAGCCTTTACAGAAAGAAAGCTGAATAGTGACTGAATAATCAATTCAAAATTGAAATACAGAACGATAATAAATTATAATAACATCTAATGTAGGTGTATAATATTAATATCAGGGCGTGGAAATATAAGTAATTGCTAACATTATTATAGAATACCACGAAATAACGTATCCAATTATATTACACTGTTTAGGTATATTTAGCTAGACGTGGTGCGATTGCGGTACGGGGGGCTCTCGCACGCACTCGCACACACATGTCATCAGGTAATATCGTGATCGCAAAAAAATGTTTATTTTTCATTCCAACATACATTTCTAATTCCAACGCTATGTGTGGACAATTATCACGATTTTCATTCTAAAAAAATATTTGGATGCTCCGTAATATGTACAAGGGATCGATCGAGGCACATTTTAAAAATTGTATTTAGTTAATTAAATATTTAAGTTTGAAATTTTGTATTTTTTTGTATTTACAACAATATTTATTGCAACTCAAACTACAAAAATTAAGAATGTGGCTCGATCGTTCCCTTGTACATATTACGGAGCATCCGAATATTTTTTCAGAATAAAAATCGTGATCATTTTCGACACGTAGCGTTGGAATTAGAAACAGTAGTTTTTGTTAAAAAAAGACGTGGTGGTGAAGCCCCTTAATGCGTAAAAGTTAATATTTTGATAGATGCTTTTTTTTGGAAACAAAATTTTTGAATAGAATATTTTTCGAATATTCTCTGTAGCTATTATCAATTTTTTCACAAGTGAAACAGTTTCAAGTATATCTCGGGTTATTAGTTTTTAAGTGGAAAAACATCATACTGTAATGTTTTCTGTTTTGGAGATGACATTTCTGTACAGTTTTTAGTACATAAGTTCAATATCCGATTAACAATTATAGTATATAATTTATAACTGGAGCGAAGCTGAGAGTATTGGTCTAAAAATTAATGTTTATTTTATTTCCCTCCTCGTATCCTTCCCCCATAACATTACGAGTGTACGCTATTCGATGGTATACATTTCGTGGGACAATTCCGTCAACTTCTTCAGATTCAACAGATAGACCAAACGCAAACTTGTCCGTACGGCTTTAAGTTTGCAATCACCTGACTGAGTTGTACGTTACTGACCGGCGAAATTCCTATTTCGCAGCATGCTGATCTTGTCGTATCCGAACCCACAACTTAACGCATACCATATATTGTACATTTTTCCATTGGACTAATGATCGCGTCAATGCACGATGGGATTATGCGAACGGTAAGTGTTATTACATAAGGGATTGATCAAAACCGTTACCTTCGTGAGCATGCACCAAGGTGTCGACCACGTAGATCCCGTCGGAAACGTAGTCCAGTATCCACCAAATGGTCGGCATCGCGTTGTTCAGTTCCCAGAAAACGCCACGGCCAATCACAAACACTAGGTTGTACAGTATGGTAACAGTGACGAGCATGAGCCACTAAAAAAAAAAAAAAAAAACATTAGTTCGGGCAACAGATCCTTTAAGGAAATAAATTATGAACAAAATGAAGTAGTTTTAAACTGTTCATAGTTCTGTGGTTATACTCATTTTGATGTTGTAATGTATTCAATGAACTATGTAATTGCAATCGTATTTCCAAACAACGGCCGATGAAAAATATTTGATTTTTGGTTTTTGATTTTTTGATATGTTTAATATTAGATACTTCTTCTAAATATTTTTTGTTTTTATTTTTATCGAGGAATTCATTGTTTTGCCAGTTCTGCGTGGTTAATCCTTTGAAAAGTACTTTTTGGAATTAAAAAAAAATTTAAAATATCATGTCTGCTTTTGTACAGTATTATTTAAATAATTTAGTACTATTTCATTATAAATTGAACATGTAAATTGTCAGAACCTGATCGAAAAACTCCCGAACTTCAGAAAAAACGGTAACGAATTTCAATAATTTTATTCATAATAGTACGATAAAATTATGTTCATTTTTTCATAAAAATCGGGTCTTACAAAAGTGATCAATTGCATTTCATTCTTTGCCTAAGAATCGAAGACTAGATAACAAGTGCCCCATATAAGAGACGATAATCGAATAGCGTAACTACAATATAATTTTAAGGAAAATCG
This sequence comes from Sipha flava, assembly GCF_003268045.1. Classification (NCBI taxonomy): domain Eukaryota; kingdom Metazoa; phylum Arthropoda; class Insecta; order Hemiptera; family Aphididae; genus Sipha; species Sipha flava. The sequence continues at coordinate 96,114 of NW_020271727.1, forward strand.
TATTTTATATTCATGGTCAATTACAGGCGTAGTATTTGAAAATCGAATACTGAAATTATAAGGTACACTAATCGATATCATGTTAATTAATAGTGTATCATTTAGTAAATAATTTTACCAATAACATTAACCTAACCTAATGATTATTGAAACATTCAAATCCTCTGCGAAATAACAAACCATTGTGAACTCAGGATTTACATCCATTTATTTAGTAACTGCAAATAATTCAAAATTTGTCCAGGCGTTAAAAAAACGAGTATAACGAGTAAAATATTTTTGTTTTTTTTTGAAAATAACATTTAAAAATTGTTAAATTCCGAAATCGGGTGACACTTCACAGTCGGGTGAGACAGGGTTGGGTGAATGATATGACCTTAATATTATTTAAAACTTTAAACCGATTTACTAATGCTGTCGAAAAAACAATTTTGAGTGTAAGGAGGTCAGGTGGATCAATCTGTACTACTAAATATGATATAATAACTAAATTTCTTAATAAATTAGGTTGAAATTTAAATATTCTCCCTTTCATAAAAAAAAGAAGCATGTATAATTCAGGAAAATCAAAAAATTTATAGTATCTATAAATAGCAATAATTGTATTACAATATTTCTAAATAACTATGAAACGCTACAACTTGTTTGCACACATTTAAAATTTTTTACCTGAAAATCGACGACTCGTTTGCACATGATGAAATCAGTCGTTTACTTGAAAATTTATAACTCGTTTGCGCACAACACATTCACACATATGACACGTGTGTACATATATTGTCACAAATTGAAGTACAAATTATCATATATATATACATATATTATCTTAATATTATCTTATAATCGACTGTGTAGTCTGTAGATTATATAATTTTGGATTTCCAATCAATTTTTAGTATTTCGGTAATTATGGACTATGGATATGTACGGTACATTGGTGACTAGTATGTTGACGACGTAAACTTTAATATAGCGTAGAAATTTCTAATACTTTTGAATCTCGGTGAGGAAAACGATGTTTTAATATTGAAAATTATAAATATAGTGAATACCGTGTTTTAATAAATGGATATTCAAATTTTAGAAGTATAAATATAAAATGTCTTGCGAGTATTATTGTTAATAAATCAAACAAAATAATAAAAATAACCAACTCTCATAATCGCGAGGAATATAATAATCAATGATAAAAACTAAACAAGTTCTGACACTAAGAATTTTCGTCACTGGTAGCCAAAATATATTTGCGCAATTGAGTTGTGCATTTTTGCGCAAACGAGTTGTAAAAAAGGTAAATGTGCGCAAACGAGTTGTAGTCCTATGAAATGTTATTGATTCAATATTTAATATCAATAAATAGAAATACCTGAGTTGAAAAATATGAATTTATCAAAATTTAATTTTTTTAAATATTTTTGCGACTATTTAATAGATGTTTATATTACATTTTATATATTCAAGAATAATAAATAAAAAATTTATAAATTATTGACTACAAAAATAAAGCGTATTTCCTTGTTTTAATAGTTTAATCAAAATTTATTATTTAAACGTTTGTAACTTTTTTTTTAATTTAATTATGTTACATTTATATTATATTTATTTATTATATTAAGTATGTACGAGGATAAGGAATTCTTAATGCATTTTCAAAATATTTTTTTACATCAAAATTTTACTTTTGGTATTACATTTTGAAATATTTATTAATAGTTAATAAAAATATTTTGAAAATTATACTATCTATAGCAAAAAGTGATATAAGCACTCAGTTTGAACTTTAAATCAATATTATTATAATGTTTTGAGTGACAATGAAAAAAATTAAAATTTGTCGGAAATCGGTTAACCATAATTTTTGTTGGTTTGCTTTTATAAATTTTCGTGAGTTATTTGCAATTATTATCATATTATGATCATTTTTTGGAAATTCGTAAACGGCTGCCTCAAAGTATCAACTAGATAACATTATCTATCAGAAATCTCTTAGAATTTCAATGATTGGAGTAATTCTGGTCGAAATCGTGTACAAAGCTATATAAAAAAATATTACACCCAGCATAGTAAAAAACCAATATATTCCTCATTTCACTTAGAATCTAAAAATCGAATCATAACATAACGTTATTTTTATTTCATGGACCCGTTTTGATTTTATACCATGAGGATGATTCGTTAGAGTGACTTTAGATTTTGTTTACAAAAGTAAACTTTTTGAAAAAAAAAAAAAAAATGATTCTCATCATGTAAATATTACTATTATTACCTTGTTAACTATGATATCCAATAAATATTAATGCATATAGTCTATATGATCTACGGTTAATTAATTTTATTTTTTATTTGAAAATATAATTTAAATTTTTACATCTTTAAATACAATAATTAATTACATATGATAACACGTTCATATTCATATTTGCACCCAAGGATAATATGAAGTTGGGAAGATCAATGACCTGTATGGTGAAACAACTATTAATTGTGTTTTGAAAGTAGTATATTAAGCTGGGTACTAGCGAAGATCAAAAAAAAAATAATTTTTTCGGTTACAGGATATTATTCAAAGACAAAAAGGCTTAGAGGACATCCCAGACAAAACTGGAAAGATAGAGTGGTCAAGAACAGTGGCATAGTTAGATTTGAAGAAGAAACACGCTTACATATTAGAATTAGTGAAATGACAGATGGGTAAGCGCTTAGTAATGCAACCCAACAAATTAATTTGGTGGACTAGGTAGTTCTAGACTTGGTAGGCATTTTTTTTGGTTATCAGTTAGAGTTATTATAGTTGATGTAAGAAGAAAAAATTTCTTATAGTGGAATTTGACGATTTTGGGTTATTTGGTGAAGTATTGTGAATTTTTCTAAACTTAACTAGTTTTCCATATTAACTTTAAACAAATTGTAAACCTTTGTTCCTTAAAAATCGTCACCGTATAATTAACAACTAAAACTTTTTTAAATAGAATGAAAACTTTTTAGGTTTATTTTCTATCATCTCATGTGTACAACAAATATCCATTGATAACTGTAAAAATGATATTTATTTTACGAACAAAAACAATTATGCCTCATTGCAATTAATACGTTATTTGAATAAAAAACAAAAATATATTTTTTATGTTTATGTTATTTACTATAATTATTATAGTTTATATATTATATACTATAAAATATTGTCGATATTTACTATTGTATTTGACTAGTAATTTTTGTAAGAATTGCAAAAATTCATCGTTCCTTATGATATACATGATATGCATTATTATCATTATGATTCATTATTTTTAACAGGTAAGACCCCTGCATATGAATGTTTATTTTTCATCAGTGAAATATTTCCAAATAAAAATGTTTCGAAATATACCATTTTACTGGATGGAATAAACGGCTATAATATTATCCTACCAACTGTAATAAAAATCGGATTTCAGATTTTACATGGGATTAGTTTTTCCTCCGTCCAATAATGTAATATATTTATTTCGAATAAAAATCACACGGGACGTCCCAACATTCGCTGAGTGCTGTAAGCGTAGATATATATATAGGTGGTTCAGTTAAGCGACAAATGCACTCATGTTCCAGTATGTTGCAGAAGTCAATTAGTTGAAAACATTATTGTGTGTAGAACAAAAAGCAACTCACGCATAATTAATCGTATACGAGATATCAGGCGATTTTTCCCACCGGTGTGTAGGTGTATGTTACACGGCACTGCGCAGGTTATTATAATGATTTTAACACGTAGAGATAGCACTTGCGTGGTTCTTTAAGTGTCCTCTGGTGGTGAAAAACGTTTGAAAATGATACACAAAATAAAATATACCGGTAGCGAAAAAATGTATTTGTCCGTCCATAGTTATTAGATAGTCGAATGAACCATTATAATACTGTCACTGGATATTGTACCATCTGTGTGCAATACTTGTTTTAAAAGTTTTACTGTTTGTTACAGTTAACGTGTTTGATAGGTATCATTGTCACGCGCATCATTGTCAAAATGATTATAATCGATTCAAGACAAAGAGTTGGGCGATGATTCGTTTGTCTTTTTTTTTTTCATACAAAAAATAATAGCTGTAAACCTATAAAATGCGCTATGATCACACATTTTATTATTGCCACTGTGCAATAAAATAAAATAATATATGTGGTCGGTAACTAAACCCTATAGTCTTAAAATACACTCAATTAAATATGCGATTTATACATTTTCTTTTATCTTAAATTATTTTCATTAGATGCACATTAGATATGGAAGACTGAATGCTTGAGGTTATATCCCGTCTACTAAGCTATTTTATTCAGTTCACTGCATTTATTCAATTGTGTACCTTTTTTATTATGTTAGTGTTTGCGGTTTTTTTTTTCAAGTCCATAACTTATAATAATCCAAATCTTAATTAAATAATTTTACTTAGCTAGTTAGATTCAAAAATAATTTTTTCTTCTTTTTTTTTTTTTTTTTTAATTTTCAAACCCAATTCATTGATGGTTATGTTAATTTTTATCTTCACCAGAATCAGAATTGTTAACTCTTCTTATAACTTACCTGTATATTATACCAATAATACTTTGGTCAAAATATAATTTTAATTTTCGATTGATTTAAGCTGACGGTGAAATGTGTAATTTTTATTCAATGCGAACTTCTAATGTACTAAATAATAACAACCATATTATATCCGTACAATTATTTTGACAGTATGATATGGTATGTGAAAAAATGTGACGAAAAACATTCAAAATCAAATCATAGTTTTTCATTACCGAAATATTTAAATTTATATAAGTCGTAAAAATTTGAATATTATACTATGGAGCGATTGTAAGATATTGATTTAACCCCACTATATTACTTAGGAGGTTTTTTTTTGGCTTTGTAGCGCGTCATGTTAGTGGTTATGTGTTATATATCTGTCTCAGAACCGCAAAAAAAAAAAAATTATTGAAAAATCTAAAGAGAAAATCGTAGACATTTTGAAAAAAGCTTTATGAATATTTATAAAAGATACGATTATATTACCACAAAAGTATAATATGATATTATGCAGGGCTTAAATTAAAATAATATATATTGTTGACTGTTATGGGACATTTAAACGTTATTCATTTTAAGCGTTTAAACATTGTACAAATTTAAACGTTTATACAATTTTCCGTTTACATTTATTGATAGTTAAAACGTTATGAACAATTTAGCATTTTACGTTTAGTGTTTAGCGTTATTTAAATTAAATTAATGTAAAATTTGAAAAATTTTGAAATGTATTATTTAGCAATCAATACTATATAAAATAACATAACATATTTTAAATATTATATTATATATATAATATCATTTATGTTTGGAGTATAACTCCGAACATAAGTTATAAATTAATTATAGTTATATATTAGTTATAAATTAGTTCAACGAAATAATTTTTGATGAGGCAGGTTAGGCTATACTGGTTCCGTGCCGACAACAACCGACCTGATATTAGAGAGCATATTTATAAATTATAATTGGTAATGCTTATTTATATTTTATTAGTTGATAAATGTATTGCTGTTTTAACATCCTTTTATATTTATTTTATTTAGATCACCTAGTAATTTACGTCAGTTTTACAAAAATAACTATGTTCCAAATCTATTTTATTGATAGTTATAAATTATTTTCCGTGACAATTTTTTTCTATGTTAAGATCGTTAATCGTTTTCTGTTACGTTATTCGATATTCATTTTAATTGTTTTTTCGTTTCCGTTTCGTTATCCGTTATCCGTTTTCAATCGTTCGTCGTTTACCGATATGTTATCTGTTATCGATTTCAATCGTTTTCGAATAGTTTAACGTTATACTTATAATGTTATAAAAAACGTTTTGGTACCCTGGTAATATGATGTTTACAAGATTCTTAATAATCCAATAACCCATGAGGTAAACTGAATATAATATTCATATTTATACGCTTTGTTTAAATTAAAATTATCTTAGTGTTTCTTCTGAGTAAATTATTGTATTGTCAATAATTTTTTTCTGTAATAATTTATTATCATTTAGTTGTTCTTTTTTTTTACTAAGGACAATCGTAGTATATAATTTTTCTCTAATAATTTAACAGTTCTATTAGAAAAAAAATATATTTTTTCATAATTTATACATTTTTTATCTGAAAAAAAAATTAATGATTTTATTTTTGTTACAACGAATTTTTTTATTATGACTTAATAGAATAATTTAAGAACAAAAAGTAATATGTTTAAAGAAAATAATAATAAGTTATATTAGAAGTTCAAAAATAATTGTATAACTCAATACCTGTGGTATGACAGTTATTTTACTATATTTATAATAAACTAAAAACTTCGTTAAATATTAACATAAAAACTATAAAAAAATTGAATATTTGATATTTTGATTAAAATACTTATAATATAAACTATTAGTCAATATCATATTATTGAAATATCCTATCATAAGATTCATATGAAATAATATCACATATTTTGGAACAGGGTATGTCATATTATCTAAATATTATGTGTATATATATATATTTAACAAAATTTATACTATTATGTTTGTCTGTAAACAAAATTATTTGATAGAATAAGGATTTATAATACGAATTTTACTTTTTTGAGACGCATAAATTGATTTAGGCAGTTTAAAATATATTTTAGAATAATTCGATTGTGTTTGATGGAAATTCCTCAATTTTCTATTTAACCACGTCAGAGTGTTTTATTTAGGTCAAAAAATGTTGTTTTTATTTTTTGCATTGATGCGTTATTTTATATTTTTAATTCATTTTTGTTTATTCATCTGAAGATTTTATTATTAATAAATGTGACAAATTTAGTCTTAGAATATATATTCATTAAATATCTAACTACAAGTTAGATCTTATTTACTAGAGTAGAACATAAATTGATAAGCATAATACCATTTTAATCATATTTTGTAAGAATAAAAATTGAAAATTACTATTATTTACTATAAAAGTCAAACTTATACCTTCATATACTTTTATATAGATTATAATAATTATTATATTTATATATTTTTTAGATTATAATTTACGAGTAAACGAGTTTTAATCTTAAATATCAAAGACATTTTATTTATGTATTTATTTAAATTATGAGTTTACTTCCATTCCATATATATTTATATTTTTCGTATATTTAAAAAGTTAGAGGAGACCACTCGAGGATCTCTGTCTTTTTAAACCATTAAAACTTAATTTATCTGTACTTCAGGGCGTCTATATACATTATCTCGGATTTCAAATCATTTTTTATCTCTTTCATTATATTCCTACAAGTTATGTCCAAAATCCAGAACAGTAGAATTTTATTAGTTCCATAAAATTATATATTATTTTGTTTTGAATAATATACGTTATGAATCATCAAAAAAAGTTTATCTGCATATTCGCATTTGTATTTGTACGATTGAAATTTGTTTGTAATTGGCTTAAAATTGGCTAATAGGGTCCTTGAGTAAAATAATTAAACATAACATGTTTTTTATTATTATCACACGAAAGCGCGATTATTTGAGACAGAGTATTTATACAATAATCAACATATCATTATAGAACCTAAATAAAATGCAAAAATTGTATCTTGCGTAATTTTCCATCACGGAAATGCCTTTCATTTTATAAACTAAATTATCGGTTATTCATAAGATAATCCTGAAACGTATATGGAATCATAAAATCAATAAAATATTCAATAAATAAAATGGGTACATTTGAAATATGAACTGAAATCATATAGGATATACTATTTAAAACTTTCGATGAGTAGAATTAAATTGATTAAACAAAAATCGTTTACGTTTAAATAACAGCATGATAAATGTAAATTTTATTGTTGTTCAAACATAATAAAAATTTAAATCAATTGATTTAATCTTTGACTCGTCTATTTTGCAGGTCACCATATCAATAATATGCAAGAGAGTAAAACTCATATTTTCCATAGGCTTATGAATAATATTACAATTTTTCATATGGACAGTTATAATTTATGGTCATCTTTCGATGCTTAAAAAAGTAACGAATTTATCGAACGGAGCACTAACAAAAAATAACTTGTATTAAAAACTAGAAAATCACACTCTGCTTGTTAATATTATAATTGTACATTTCACGATTTAAATGCAAAATAAACCCATTTGATGTAGACGCAATATTTATTTGCTTCTTTTATTTAATAATGAATTCGTACTGATACCGTATTTTTTTATAGTATTAACATTTATAATAACACCCAACTATCCGAATAAAATTAAGTGTAACGATGATATGGATAGGTACATGAAATTGAACTTTTAAGGGAGAAATATTCAGGTATTTATGTTTTGATCATTTATTTCGAATGAGGATGAGTTTGATAACTTTTGAATTACTACTAAAAATGAATAAAGTCCTAGCTTATAATTTATTTGTATGAATTGAGTAACCAATACACTCGTACGTTTGAGAAAAAAAAATAAAATTGGTATCTTAATTGTTGCAGTGGATGGAATTATGTATATTTCGTAGTACCCAATGGGTAGAATAATAATATAAAATACCAATTATTCAATTTAAACCAGGGAACTATTATACTACTTATTCTCGTATTTAAACAGTTCTTGAATTGTCAACTGAATATATAATCGAGACTACCTATTGAATTTGTTATATAATTCATTTTTTTTTTTTTATTTATAAATCCGTGGATTTGTTTGTTGCAGCTCTCCGTGATTCTCTATCGTAAGACAATTCCTTCAGGTCTTTGTAATTTCCTTTATTCGTATCCTGCATTAGCTGTGTCATGTATTCTGCCCTTGGTCTTCCTCTTGCAATGTGCCCTTCAACATCTCCTTCAATATTTTCTTTAGTAAACTTTCGTACCTTAGTATGTGTCCTATCTTGCCTTTTCTGGATCGAATACTTTTCCATATTTTTTGTTGTTCCATAATTTTATCTAGTACTTCATTGTTCGTTACTCTCTCGGTCCATGGTATTTTAAGCATTTTCCTGAAGCACCACATCTCAAAGGCTTCTAGTCTTTAAATCTTTTATATAATTCATATATATTAAATAATTTTTTGGTTAGGTATATATATTTAATATTATTAGTTTATTTATTTCTGTAAATTCATATTATTTACTTGTTTAATTGTAGCTTATTGGTTTAAAATAATTAACAGTGAGAAATAATTTAAGTTAATTAGTACATGAATATAGTAATTGTACTAAATGCTGTACATAAAAAATAGTTTTAATATTCAAAACAGAATGTGAAAGCAATACGTTTTTATAACAAATATATAAAATAAAATAATTTTGCCATAATTTCCTAAAGAAATGTCATTCAAAATTTTCAAGTGACGTAGAATAATTATACGAAAAATCAAGAAATCAGTACAATGACTTGAACAACAATAACTATTATTATAGTAGAATTTTATTATTATGTATATAAAATACACTAATAATTTGAAGACTGTGAAGTATAGTCCTATAACAAAAGTAAGACATTATTTTAATTGAGTATTTCTCTTAATTCAATAGAAAATGTTGAGTAATAATTTTAAAAACTGTAACTTATGTAATAACGTTTGAACCATAATTTAAAGAATAAATCTTATACATTTTATATGAAAATATACACGATTTTGGTAAATACTTAGGGGTACTTGCCAGTTAATTTTAATATTCGTACGTCATGAGTAGGGCCCGGATTTAAATGCACTTAAAACTATACAAATATGCTCTAAAAAATAGCCAAAAATATCCTTAAAAATGCATTTTACCACAAAAATGATGTACATTTTTTTTATTTTAGGTATTATTTAACACACTAATACATTAAAATCACAAACACGTAATACGAGCAACGTCTGCGATGTAATACGAACTGACTAATTTGTTATTTGACCGAATACTGGTGACGTTCAATAGTCTATAATAAATTAAGATAAAAACTGAACCGAAAAATAATGATTGACAATGTGTATGGAAAAATCCGATGAACCTACTTAAATATCAAGTTAATAATTTGTCTTTTGATTTTATTTTGAATAGTCTAAATTTTTTTAATATATTGAACAAATATGCATTAAAAACCAACAAAATGATCCAATAATATCGTACTGAAAATGCTTTAAAAATGAAAAAAACGTCGAAGTATGTAAAAAAATAAAATTTGTAGTTTTGAAACCCTAGTTACATGAAACGAATTATGTTCTTAGAGAGCATTGTGTATGATCAACTGACACGGTCCCGCTGTGGTGCAGGTACATCAAATACACCACTATCGCGGAGCCGCGCCCGCTCTACCCAGCCATAACCCGGGAAACGACAACACCGTTTCCGATACTACCCACCTATCTCGGAAAACCGGGCAGAGGGGGGAAAAGTTATCGGAACCGGTGGCAACGTACCGACCGGTCGCCTCAAATGACTAACTTTTTGTCCGTGACCGTGGTGGAAGACACATCATCACCGCACCATTTTCCACCACCGTCCAACATACAAGATATATACATACTCGTATATATTTTTCTTGTGTTTTATCACTGGTAAAATTACAGTTTTCACACATACTATCTTGGTTCTTTTTTTACTAATCCGTAAGATATAACTTTGACCGGCCACCTCACCGAGGAAGAAAAATCACCCGCAAACCGAGGCCGTGTCACAACCAAAAAAATTTGCACTTTGCATTGAAATCCGGGCTCTAGTCATGAGTTATCTATGCATTCGAATAAAACAAAACAATATAATTTCGTATTTCATTAGCGATGAGCTAATCAACAAAATTATATCAAACCAGATTTAATCACCCATTAATCTGTTTTCTGCATTTATTTATGCTTACCGCAATTAATCTCCATAAACGAATTTTAATGACCAACACCTAAAAAACCGTTTATTTATGACACATTGAATTTGTTTCTCCAACAACGTTTGTTACCGTTTATTTTTTATATTTAACATGTAATTTGTTGTTATGACTTTAATAATTACAACATGTTGCGTGGGTATGTATCAATAACATGGTAACTATTCGATTTTCACTTGCATCATTATATACGTGTGATTTGAATTCGTTTATCCATAAATAATTACGAGTATATTCGCGAGAGTCCTATGTTTGAGATCTACAGTTAAATTTAAGCCGTCTAATTGGGTGTTTGGGAATGATTGTTATGTTGGAAATAAGGGGATTTCGACGGTTGAGCAGCTGAGTGAACATAATCAATGATGATTAGTTTTACCTTCACCGGTGTACATAATATGATATCCGTGTGATGTAATAAAGTAGTATTTGACACAATGTACTGATGTACTGTGTATTGAAAGCATTTAATTGAACTACAATGCAGATTATGGATGTATATGAGTATGGTTTTTATTATTTATTTATTTATTTTGTATGGCTTTACACAAATCAACTTTTCAAATAATATCATAACAAATCGTAAAATTACAAAATATAATATAGTGATTTAACTTGAATAGAATCATAATCAAAAGTAAAGGAAGTACGAAAATCGCAAATATAGGATCAGGGCATGAAATCGAAATAAAAAATTTCGATTTTAATTTTAATTTTGATTATTGATATTAGTTTTTTTTTTTTTTAAATTTCGATTTTGGTTTCAAATATTGATATTTATTTTTTGCAATTTCGTTTTTGATTTTGAATATTGATATTTATTTTTTTCAATTTCGGTTTCAGAAATCGGTATTTTTTTTTCGATTTCGGGTTCACAATAGAATGTTATTCATGACATTTAATAATTTCTTAAATTTTACTACATCATTAGCATAATAGTGTTGTAGGATGTAGCGAAAAGCTACCGATGTAGGTAGTATATATTTAAATTCATTTTTTTATTACCTATGTTATAAAACATTTCGTACAAACTACAATTATTATTAAAGTGTCTCAAAAATGAAAAAAAATAATATGAAAGTGAAGCTAAAATAAAGTAAACTAGGAATATATCTATGTGAAATGATTAAAATATAAAATAAAATTAGTTATTCATAGACACAGACATAATTTAACTAAATATGAGAACAATGTTTTAAATTACAAGTGGGACAAGTATGATGACGCCTAGCAAAACTGCAAAAGTACAAGATAAAACTATTTTAGGTTATTTGATTGTATATCATTGGTTAAAGTATAATTCACAAATGACAGTCAATGGAGTATTATAAATTAATATGTTATCCATAATAATACATTACAAAATTTAGTATTATACGGAATAAATCGTGTGTATAAAAACAACAATCACTCATCGAAAACTGATTCCTTATCGTAAATATTCTAAGAAAACAATATAGGTATTACGTAGTTATTTATTATTATGTATAATCAATATTATTTCCAAATATGACAATGTCTACAAAGTGACAATATAAATGACCTGTTGGCTGTTGAATTTTAAATTAATTTGATTTAAAATCGTTTTAATTATTAAAATGATTTTTATTTTATATAAAATATCGATTTTAACTTTTTTCAATTTCAATAAAAATGTTGAAAATCATTACCAACCATTAACGATTTTGATTTTGATTTTATAAAAGATTTTTAACGATTTTTATCGATATTTGAAATCGATTTTGAAAAGCTCTGTATAGGATTTAAGAGTGCTTAAGATCTTCATAAAGATATGTCGAGATTTATGATCCTATTTATTGCTTCTGGAGTTACCATATGTATGCCTTCGAACCCTTGGTTGAATTTTCTTCCCTGGCACTCCATCACTATGCTATTCCTAGTTTGACCTTCGTTGCCACAGTCGCAAACTGGGTTGTCTTGAAACCCCATTTGTGCAAAAGAGTGCCGCATCGGCCATGACCCGTTAGTCAGTCAAATACACGTTTGAAAACCATTACGTAATATCGTGTTATTTTACGAGTGTGCAACATGTAGGATCAAGACGGAGGGGCACCGATGTGTGTATATTATTGCGTTGTGTATGCAATGTTTTTCAGCGCTTTGAAACATCAATAAATTCGAATTTTTCCATCAATCAACTATATAAACCCTGTGTAAAGGTGATGGTGGCGAGGAGTGTACGCAAAATGGACTACTACCCGATACGTTATCCGTTTCAGACGAATTCTTTTGTCGAACCGAGTTTGGGATATATTTTTTACCGCAAAAAGTACGTGAAAATGAATGCTCCCCTTTTTGTATTATTTGTAAATATAATTAGGTGTACAACACAAGTACCGTGCAGTCAGTCGTAGCGTTTCCGATGAAAAATTGATTTTGTAACAACAACGGTGTTGATGTCGATGGTCTAAAAAAAAACTACAAAAACACCCGTACAAACGCCTTTGTTTATTCGTTTATTTTTTCACAAAGCCATCTTCTAAATAATATAAAACAATTTTGTATTTTATGATATTTCATTGGATCGATGACAATGCGTATTTTTTAATTCTTCAGTAATCGATATGAGTAAATCGGTATTCCGACGGTTTATGTTTACGAAAGTCTGACTGCCAAACTACAAGAAGAAAATGGGAATAAAATTAATAAAATAAAACTGGAAGCTCATGATTTTTCTCTCGATGTGTAAAAATAAAATATGATCTTAAAATACGAACTAATCATCTAACAGTCAATTTGAAAAAATATATAATTAAAATACATTGTTTAAATTCGTATGCACTGAAACACAATTTTAAATGTTGGAAAGAATAGAGATATTACAAAAATCATAGTATAAGTCAGCCATTTAGATCTATAAATAAATCGTAAATACTAAGAGTCTTTATTAAATGAAAAATCAATAGTTAACGTTATGTTGAACATATACAAGTATTCGGTCATCCAATAAAAAACAGAACAAAATGTATACGAATATTTCATTATTGTCATCACATTTAATTCTCATGTTATACATAATATGTATTATATAATATATATATATATTTTATTAATTAATTATATCAATAAAAATAGTTAGTTAAAAACACCAACATTAATGTTCAGTGCAAGTTCTTAGATTTTTATACTATATACTATGCGTATTATTATGAAATACGTTTCTGACTTTTTTAATATCGTGACAAAATATTTATATTTTTATTTTTAAGAAATAAATAATTTCAATTTTTATAAGCTTATACTAATATGTAATAAAAATACGAACTCAAAATAGTTTACTTAAGTCACAGAATTTGGATGGCACTTTGTATTCCTATACAAGATCATGACTTGTGAATACATGTTAATATTATATACGTTCATTTTACCGAATTATTTGATAACTTCAACTTTTGTTTTGATTAACGCAACATCTGATGGAATTTTTGGATGTTCTTTATTATTTAAGGGCAATATAGAAAACATTAAGATATTACGTATGTGAATAAATTATGAACAATAACTCTCTTTGTGGTAAAACGTCATTGTTATAGGTACATCTTAACTTCTTAATATGTAACGGAGTGAATCTATAAAAACATATTAATCTCACGGGAAAGCTTACAAATTCGTATGCTATTGATACCAAAGTGGCTGAAATATCGCTGAAAAAGATGTTAGCCCTTTAACTTCTTATAATTTAGTAATACTATTCTGTAATGCTGTGATTTAATAATTCAATGAGCGAAACGTGACAGCAGTTAAGCAGGAATGGTTTTTCCCGACAAGTTCTGTATAAATTAAAGCGTTATAATTTATAGATAAAAAAATAATTGTTTATTTTATAGTAAAATGATGTAAATATAATCTAGATAAAATGTTTGCAATAATTATTAAGTTGTCATGATAAAAAACCTATCATTTATTTTTACTGTTACACAACTGTACAAGTGTTCTAAGTCTAGTGAATATAATTGGGTTTGGAAATTGTTACTTTGTAACTTTTCATGCGCGTCTGAATACCAAGTTTTGAGCACTGCGAACATAAAATAAAACGTTAAACCGATATTACATAACTCGATAACTCGTAGCTTTGACCGGGATCTGAAATGTTAGAAATTTCTACGTAGTTGATTTTATTACTTATTCAATTTCAACGCTACTGAAACTAATCATCGCATCCATCTACGGATAAGTCGATAAAATACGTAAGAAAAATGGATGTATATATTGTGCAAGGCTCAACGGCGGTTCTCTTGAATGTGAAACATTGAATATAACCATTCGGTGTTCATCATACAGTCACGGATGATCGTACATCTGTTTGACCCGTTCTGGGGAGCTCTCCTCCGCGGTGGTATCGAATTCTGGGAAACTGCGAGCGACTTGCGAATTGTTATCTTAATGGGAGGAAGTTCATAGATAAAAAAAAACTGGAAGCGATAGTTATAGACATATTGACGGTGAGAATAAACGCGATCTTGATCGATGCGAGGCTATGGCGGAACAATAACGAACGCGCACTTGCAATAACTGCATAATGCAATAAACTGCATTTTAAAATATTATGTTTATATTATTTTACTTGTATTTGTATTTGATGCAGGCTCGTACTGGCTACCTCTAAGGGGTGCGGGAAAAAATATATTTATAGGGCGCCAACTATATTTTTATGTATCTACTTCAAATTAAAAAAATGGTGTCTACCCATGTTTGATTTATTTACAAATTACCGCTTGAAGATAAACAAAGATCATGATTTATTCTGAAATTTTTAATAAAATACTAATCAAACTAATATGTTTCATAGTAAAAAGGCTAAGAAAATAAATTGTGCATTTACTATTAAAATTTTATTTGATTTGAATTTTATATAAAAACATAAACCGTAACAGTTTTTACTTTTATTACAATTTTTCAATGTGTTTATGAGTATTCACAATACTTTTATTTTGATTTTATATAAAAACATTAAAATATAAATGTACACCCAATTTTTTTGCCATATTATTAATAGAAAAAAAATTAATAAATTACTACTGATCATCATATTGTAATATGCAATATTTTATTATGTTTGACATTTTAGCAGGATTCTAGCTGTACTAACTGTGAAACTGATAGATTTTGTTTTTTCGTTTTCATGTTTACAAGTCATAAATATTCGTAAATAATAAATTACAATGCATTTTACCCTTATGAACTTGAGATAACCATGTAAGATACATGTGAGTTAAAACTTATACTGAGATTGAATATTGAATAAGTTAAGGTGAAATTTCAAGCTTACATTAACGATAAGCTAAAACTATAAAAGTTATTCCAAAGTTTCATTTTGTAAAAACATGACATACTGTTATTACCTTTTAAAATATATTTTTTTTTTTTTACTTTTAATGTCATATTACTATTGTTTTGCAGCAAATATGTTTTCTACGAACTTGAGATTATTCATATGGTACAAAAATATACTATTAAAAATATATTTAGACACACATGTTTATATTTCTTTGAGTAGACGTACGTACAGTTTGATAATTTTTTTATTTTTTTATTTCATTGTTTTATTCAGGTACTATGAACTATTAAGCTCAACAATTATGTGTTATTAAGTACGGCATAAGAATATAAAACGTTATACTTTGTGTAATTGTGTAATTAAAATATTTGAGCGATGTCCGAAAACAACTATATGAAAATAACAACAAATATCATAATAATAATAAATAATACTATAATAATAAGAATTTATATGCTATCAATATAATAATGAGAAAGTAATATTTTAGGGGCGAGACTAAAATTTTCAGAGATAAATGTATTTAGAGTGGACGTAAATAAAGATATGGGATTATTATGATGCTTGACGTTATAGATTTTCGATTACACATCTGAGCAGACGAAGGAACTGAGAAATAAAAGTATGGAAACAGGAATCAATTTTTTCTTTAAATTAACCAGCATTGTATTATAACTGATGACATCAGTGAATTGTACAATAATATTAGAAGTGATAGACTTACATTTAAATCTATTTGGAGTAGTGATTTACTCATATGTTGATATGTCATTGAAGACATAGAAATAAAAATGTTTTTGAACCAAATAGCCGTAGCAAGAAGCTCGACTTTGTGTGCGATACTAAGATATATTTTTAGTCATGTAGAAGTATTAATTTAAGGCGAAATAAAAACGTTGTCATCAATATCTTCAGAGGCAATAAATATAAAGTGGTTGAGAGGATAAAAGTTTTGATCCATTGTCAAACTAATTTGGAGACATTTATGAGTTTGAATAAACATGTTTGAAAAGTATAGATATCCAAGACAAACCGTAATTGGTTTATTGACACATAATTATCAATATAATGTAAATAAGCTCGTGTTTATAAATATATTCGTGAAACAATAGCAATAACCAAACAATTTCAACGAAAATGTGTTCATGTTAGAACTAAAATTTAACCAAAAAAACGAACCAAAAAAAATAAATTAAATTCACTTCCAGTTACAATATTATTTAAAAAAAATATGCTGGAAGAATTCAATATATTATTAAAAA
Source organism: Sipha flava (assembly GCF_003268045.1). NCBI lineage: Eukaryota > Metazoa > Arthropoda > Insecta > Hemiptera > Aphididae > Sipha > Sipha flava. Next base: position 113,572 of record NW_020271727.1, read on the forward strand.
TATTATATGAAATTTTTTTACAATTTCCAAAAAAAAATCGATAGGATAATATTGTGCTTTTTAAATTGTTACATTGGTGTATAATTATTATTATAAAAACCCCACTTAACAATTAAATTAATTTTTAATCATATAATTAGATAATAAAAATACTCTAAATAATTAATATCCAACATATCTTGTTGATAATGAGATAAATTTGACTAGAAATTTCGATGATGAAGCTTTGTATAAATTTGATAGTAAAACAACCCCTAAAACAGGAAAGATTTTGCTTGACGAGTATAAAATTATAATACCTATGTATAATAGGATTATGGATTAGGTACAGTTCTACTATTTGATGTATTAACATAATTACCTAAAACTAATAATTATTGGTTAAATTGGATTTTGTGGAATTCTAATGAATTCCCTATTAGTGGGGACATTGTAAGTATTTATTTGATGAATTCGTATAATAATCGACAACCTTTTTTCTGTTTTGTAGGTTTTCAAACAAATAAGAAAGGAAACCTATTAACTGACGCAAGTATTTTTGACCATTGTAATACTAAAGATATTTCTTTAGAAATAGACGATCAAAGATATCCATAAGAGAAATTAAATATATATAAAAAAATTAAATATATTAAATATTTTTGATAAAAACTTATTCACTGTTATTTACGATGGGCTTGATGATTTAAAAAAAAATATTTTTCAAAACTCGTGAAGAGATTCTCCAAATTTTTTATGATTCAGAACATTTTCAAAATAATGAGACAATTTTCTCAATTAATAAGACTAGACAGTCTGTGAATAAATCAGAAATTAAATTAGTATTATTTTAAACATACAATTTGGGAAAGATGGTCCTTAGAACATTCTATGTTATGTTTGTCTAGTTTCAAATAAAGAACTCCTGTACAATATTGTTAACCGTACTAGAACTGAAATTGTGAGTAATAATGTTTAAGGACTTTTATATAATATTTTATAAAATATAATAAATGGATGAAGTAATAGAAACTATATATTGTCTCAAATGTAAAAAAATAACAGAAAATATTAATACAGAAAATGTTCAAACTAATAATGGACGGTGGAGAATCTTCACAAAACGTATTAAGTGTAAAACAAGTAAAAGGAAATTTATAAAACCTCCCGAAGATGAAGTAAAATACTTCAAAGAAAAAATAAACCTAAAATATAAACTTCTAATAGCTCAAGAATTCCATAAAGGTACAGGACAACGATTTCCAAAGAGCAAAATGACAACTAACTTACTGCTGATTTAGTTCTTATGAAAAACTATGAGAAAAAAAAAAACAATGATTATTCCTATATGTTAATGTAATCAATATTTTTTTTAAATTTGTTTGTTTAGAACCTCTTAAAAAGAAAGATGGGAAAAGTGTCTAAAAGTTTTTAAAAAATTAAGAGACAAGGCTAAAACACAAAAACAAACGGCTTTACTTTACATTAACAAGGATTTAGAATTTGAAAATAAGCTGTTTAAAGAGGATAAGATAAAAAACATTCTCAGAAAATTTAATTTAATTTTGGGGATATAGTTAGAATTCCTATATTCAAAAAGACATTCGGTAATAAATATGACCATAGTTAGATTCGAAAAATATTTATACTACCTATATGAAATTTTATGGACATCTTCAATAACTTATAAAATTAAAGATAGAAATAATGAGGCGATCGAAGGAACGTTTTATAGCTAAGAAATACAAAAAATATAATTTTGAAAATTGAAATGTAAAAAATTAAATTGCATAAAATATTTTAGATAATATTGTTTGAAATGAAATATTTATTTCAAACCAAGTTAAAATGATCTAGAAACCCATTATAATTATTGCCGGTGTAACAGGCAAATCATATCCCCGAAAAATATTACCGGGAGGAGTAAGATTTTCCTAGGCAAATTTTATCCCCTTCGGTGGGTACGATTATCCTAGGAAAGTCTTACCCCCCTGTAAGAATATCATAGGATAATCTTACCTCCCGGTAAGAATTTACTAGGAATATTGTACCTTGAGGGGTTATGATTTTCCTAGGATATTTTTATGAAAACAATCGTATTTGTGCTGTGTTTTTAGAACGTAGGAATATTGTACCAGTGGTTGGGGGGGGGGGGGTAAAAATATCCTAGGATAATCATACTCCTCTTGAGGTTCCATATTCCTAGTATAATCTTACTGGAGGTATTGATAAGCTAGGATAATTGTACCAGGGGAAAAATATACCTAGGAAAATCTTACCTCTCCCCCGGTAATATTTTCCGGGGGTATGATTTGACTGGAATACCGGAACAAACCAAGTGAAAAATATTTAGTTTTATGTTTAAGTAAAAAATATCATTGTTTTAACTCTCAATTCAAAAATATCTGATTTTAAATTCAAGTCAAAAAGATATAGAACCCTATTATAGTTATTGGTCGAACAAATCAAGTGAAAAAATCATTGTTTTAATTTTAAGACAAAAATATCTAAGTGCGCCAAAAATGGTACATATATACTACTGATATATATATATATATATAATATAGCCTTTATTATAGTCTGATTAATGATTGAATGTTTAAATGCATTTTATTTATACGAGTACATGGTAAGAACAATGGACCGACATTAAGTTTTAAAATCTGCGTTGATAAGTGGAATTTAATTTTATAAACTAAAATATAACATCCCTCTTATGCATTTAATATTTGAATTCGGAAAGTTTTCAGTAGCAATTTATTGTTTAGCAAAATATTTGACGAATTAATAAAAACAGTGCGAGTTCTCCGTAAACTAAGAATGACTGTTTTAATTTATTATCGTGAACAGATGGTATCATTTGTGTTATAACATCATTAAGCTTACATAAAATATGACTAAATAAATAATTTTATTTACAATCTACAGTGCACAAAATTTTATTTCAACCATAGAAAAAAGTTTTAAAACGGCTAAGAAAAAAAACATAAAATGAACTTTTGTTGGTATTTGTCAAGTAAAAACTATCAAAAGATAATAAACATGACATGTGGTTCTTTTGAATGTAAAAAACAATGACTTTTATAATGCGTTTAAACAAACCCATTTACTAACTTGTGATTAAATATCGAATTATTTTTACCATTTATATTTTGGTGAAATATGTTAAGTTTTCAATTAAAATAATTAATTAAAAAAATAAAATAAAATATTTCGAATTTATAACTAAAGAACATAGTAGTTTAGTTGAAACTTTTTTCTTCAACAAATATTATTTGGTAGTCTATAAACACAAGTAATGCATTTCCTCAACAGTTTAAAATTTGAACACTTATTTTTTAAACACTTACATTTACCGAAATACAGTTTGTTTTTATTAATTCTTTGTTTCAGCTTTATATTGACATTTTATAAAAATTTAAGTCAGCAAAATAAATCGTTAAAATTTGACATTTTTTATTGTTCTTCTGTATATTGTATCACAGTTAGGTTAGTAGATCGTTAACGTATAGTATATCACCTAGTTGTTTAACTATTTGTAACGTGGAGACGTGTGAGTTAGATATCTCCGTACCCACTACAAGAACGTTACAAAACTTTTAAGAGGGTATATATGATGTTAATAACAAAAATCTTATTACATCCACTGGCTTGCACTTATTTGTTTGATGTAATTGGTAAACTATTTATACTTTACGCGATACGGATGTTGTGTCGAATTATTTATCAGCCTTATAGACCGCGTTTTTTGAAAATTTCTTGTATTGTGTAGTCGGAGTACTATATTAGTAATTTTGATTGTATTAATTGTTTTAATCTAATTAGATCATAATTTCAAACATAGTTTCAAACAGATATACTGACATTTTTTTGAAGATATTTTTCTCGTCATGCATCGTATTAAACGTTTTTGAGTTGCTTTAATCAATGAGTACGAATTCGACTAAAAATAACATCTATGAAAAGTTTTCTAACTAAATTGGATCGCTACAAATAAATGCAGTTGAATACTTTCACAAGTTCACTGCAGTCATCGTATCACAAGTACTGAGGAGTATATATATAGAGTCATATCTTCCTTGTTGAATGTATTTTTGTAATATATTACAGGGATACATAAATAATTGAAAAGTTATTAAATATTCCCAATTATATTCTAGTAAATAATTGACTAATACATCTGTGAAACGAGTTTTTAAAGTTAATGATTGTTTTAATAATTAAAATTCACTTTTTAGTAAATTACTCGAAAAAAATTATATTTTTCAGTATTTTTCATTGTATGGTTTTAAGTGTCACAATAATCCCTTTCTTCAAGTCAATTTGTTGAAGGAAAAAATATATTATATTATATAATATAGATTGCTCAAAAAAAAAATCCTATGTATATATTTTTTTTTTTTTACTTTTGGCAACATGAAATGGATTTTAAACTTGGAATAAGACCTCTAAAAAGTTTATTAAGAAATACCTAACAATTATACTTAATTTATTTTCTTTTATTCGTTATCGAATAATAAAATTTGATAATACTTTGAAGGAAAATTCATTTTTTTACAATCTTGTGACATATTTAAAAATATAGATTTTTATTATTATCTATTAATAATCATAATCTGTTTAAAATTTCAAATATGTACGAATTTTGTGCAAGTAGCAAAAATACCTACTGAAATAAGACTCTTTTTTAACTAAGGAGATTCCGACACCAACGTCTTTTGGGAAGCCGGATAAGAGGGGAATACCAAGAATTGTTTTTGAGAATTAATTGGGTAGAAATGGCTTTGATTAAAGGCATACATTTTGTGAAATTATTATAGTAGATATTTATTATGTCGTTGACAGTTTAAATATATATATATAGGTCTCTGTTGAGTGTGAGATAAAAACGTACAAAGAAGTATCAAATAATGTTCAAAGTTAGGTTTGGTTTTTGTGAAATTATTTTAAACACAATAAAAATGAAAACAATTACAAATGTTTAATGTGATTGAAAATATACAAGTGGATGATGATATTTGATTGTTATGTGAATTATATGCAGTATTTTTTATAATTGAACTAGTTACAAAACACACATACACACACACACACACACACATTTATACATTAAAATTGAATATTGTAAAGTCATATTTGTTATCACAGTTTTTGCTTCGTTTGTTACCCACAGTATAACATGTACTGTAAACAATGCGTAAGATATTCGTTGTAGTTAAAATAAATATTTCATTTTATACACCTCACGCGCAATTGTATATTGTAACGATGTAAAATATGCACATATAACACTATAATTTAGTGAACGTTCTCAGAGTTATTGTTATCGATCATTTCTACAATACACAGTGTATGTGTGTAAGGGACTTAAATTCGTTTTATCGCGCGCTTCGACTATTTTTCATCTTAAATTTAACCCCGTATATTTTCATTGCTGTTTTTAACATGCATTGGCAGTCGATTATAAAACTATGGTCACATACATACACACTTTGTGTGAAACTATAATATGCGTTTCGCACACATAGGTTTTTAACGACCAAGCGACAAATTTTATTCGAAAATGTAGGTTACGTTTAATTTACTAAAACCATTCCCACATTTTATTCTTTATTCGTAATACAAATTTTAAATTCTAGATTTAAAATGGCAAAAAATATCCGTACTAACTTTAATATAATATGGAATTCAATATTTATAGTTAAAGTTCCGATTTAAGAATTATGTATAAGTTAAAAAATATGTTTTTGGCACATTTGATACCTGTGTATTATTGAAAGTAATTGGATATGGTACGTTCGGTATTTATGAAAAAATCAATAACTCTACTAAAATTGGATCAATTACAAATTACTTACTTAAGTATAAGTATGATAAAAATCTTAATGAATAATTATTTTTATTTGCATACATTTTTTAGTGTTTTGTGAGAATTAATAAAGTATAAATCCTCAAAAATCGTCACAATTATGTTTCCATGAGATTGTAAACTATAAATTATTGATATAATGTGAATATGAAATCAAATATTGAAAAATAGTTATAGATCACATAAATATTACACTCAAGTATTAAAGATTTTTTTAGTTCAATTCAATCGTCGTTACATTGTGTTAAATTGTTTACAAAAAATTTGGTTAAAAGTAGATTTTTTTTCAAATACAGTTGACTGAAAATTTGTAACTAAAAACGATTAATACTTAATTATTATAATTTACATTAGACAAAAAAATAAAAAAATGTTATTTTTTTTCATTTATGTTATTACAAATGCTAAAATAGAGCCTACAGTGAGATTAGATTTAGATTTATTTTGTGATTCCCCAAAATGATATATCATAATAATTCATCAAATAAAAGCGTTACAAATGATATATATTAGCTGAATTGGAGAATTTATATAAAATAAAAGTATATAGTAATTAATTCACCCTCATAAATTGTATGTAAAGAACGGGCTCGATCGTAACTTTATAAAATAAACTGAAAAAAAAAATGTGAACGAGGAGAAAATGTTATTTGAATATGAATTTGCAACCCATGCGTAGTAAATAAATTATTATATTTAAATGTCAATGGTTATTACTAACCCGTATTAATAGGTATGTTTTGAGTATATATTTATGCGTAAGCGAAAATTCCACTTACCGTGGTATATAGTTACACTGATACACAATAATGTTTTATTGCTTTCGTTGACAAGGCAAAAATATGCATTTGATTAGTGGGAGAGCTTATTTATTTTTGCAGATAAAAAAATTCATTCATTTTATACATACCGATATTTTTGATCAATAGCAATATGATTTTTGTAACAAAATGTTCGTGTCAAGGACATGACGGATACAATATAAATGTTCAGAAGAATTTTCGAAACATACATCACATTATCATTACAGTTGAGCTCGTATTGTGATTAAAGTACGTCAGAAATCAGCAAAAATTTTTTAACATACAAAGGTTCATATAACAAAGTATTTCCCGGAAAAAAGACGTTCGTTTATGCTACATACTAACTATTTACATTATTACCTATGAATACGGTGTATTTTGTAAATATTTTTGTTTGTTTCTTAAAAAAATTGAAAAAAAGAAATAGGTTTAAATTAAAAATAAATACTTTCAATGTATTCTATGCATTTAGTTTTAATTTTATTCTTACCAGAATCTCATATTTAACGCTGATTTGTGTCCACCGACCAACGACTACTCAGTCATGCAAGCAAATATTTTGTGCACAAAAAACAATTTTTTTATTCGAATGTTATTTAAAAATATAATTAACTGAAATTATTAAATTCACCTGAAATCGATGGCAATAGTACAATTCTCATACCACAAACCAAATATAAATAAAAGCATATTTATTCATATATAAAAATAAAATAAATTATAATCCAATCAAACTTAAGCACGAATGCTTTATTTTTATCAATAATCATATTATTTTATTATGTTGAATTTATAGTGGAAGTCGATTCTGTTTTGGACTTTAAAATAATTTCAGGGGCCTTCTAATTTTATTTGTTCTTGGTTAATGACATTTTAAAAATTATCTTAACTATGTGCAAATACAATAACAACAAAAAACATGTCTCTTTAATGCAAAACATGTAATAGTTTTTAGGAGAAATAAAGCTTAAATATGTGTAATTAGTTGGAACTGCAGTTTTTCAAAAATTTATTAGTATTAGGAATTACTAATTCCTATAATTCAGTAAAGAGTTTATAAAATAATATCTGTGTATAATTAGTGTAACTCCAAACATATTGAACAAGTGATGTGAAAGATCTATGATAATTGATGTTTCAGCGAATTTTTATATACAATATATATATTATATAAAAACAATTTTTTCTATAAGTTATAATTTTATCAAAAAAACGAGTTTAATAAGAACGCAAGTTCAACTTTAATTTATTTTGTTTAAATGGTTTAATGAATAAATTAGTTACTCAAATTATGCATGATCTTAGCTATATAGATTTGTTGTTTTATCTATTTTATTGAATACTAGTAAACATCTAAAACCGTGATTCTGCGTTATCGTTTACAATAACCTATGTTATACGAATAAAGTATTTTAATCGAAAATTAATAGTTTCTATGGAGTATTTATATTTTCAAATCATTATATAATGTACCTTAATATTCTCTCATTGCATCCAGTATTAAGCTTAAGAATTAATATGAAACAAAACGTAAGTATAATAGTTATTTATTTTTGTATATCAACATACAACCTTAATAGGTGGCAAATACGTAGAGTAGAAAAATAATCATATGTTATTATGTATATTCTTGAAGAAGTAGGTGGAATATTGAACAAATATCGAAGCATACATAATGTTATGAAGCATATGCTAAAAGTTTTAGTTAGAATCAAATATATGGATTCAATGAGTATGTGGTATTTTAAAATCATTTTGAATATCATTATTAAAAGAGAATTTAAGAAAGAAGTACGGAAACGTACATTATTCTATGAAATGCAGTCATTAAATAAATAAATTATAATTTACAATTATGATGGAACTGTTTAAAGTCATTGTGTGAAAATAATGTAAGCAAAAATTTTAATTTTGTAGAATATAAACCAACTTGAATTTATCAAATATGTTATATAGTGTATAGCTGAAACATGAGACTATTTCATAAATTTATATTAATAACAGTTAACTATATTAATTTTTAGAAGCACTTCAAATCTTTTTTCGTCCGAATAATAGCATTGTGTTCTACAGTATTTAAATTTGTCTTAATTTTAATTTTAGACCGATGATTATTATACAAATAAATTAAACATCTATATGATATTAATATAAATCCATTACTTAAAACTTAGATCGAGTTTTCCCTTTTCTCATATACAGATTCTTGTCGTAAAAATTAACCGAAACACCACACCGTAGTAGACAATGTATAATTGATTTAAATATGCTAACTGTAAATATCACTTGATCATTAAATGCTAATTTAATAACATCTTTTGAAATGGTAAATTATTAATTGCACAACGCTCAAACAGAATTATAAACGTATAATATACTTACTACAATATAATATTGTACATTAGGATAAATACATTTAACAATATAATTATATTTATTATTATACTAAAGAGTATTTTGTGTCAAACAATGTCATGTTGGCAACAATTCATTATACCTATTGTATTATCAATAATTAGTATTATTTCTTCACACATTAAATCAACTTTGGCAATGATGATTTTTTTGTATTACATCGTTACTGCGTCTAAAAAGGTATCGAATATTTTTTATGGATTTCACAGATGCATTCTCGAAAAAGTTTAAAAAAATCAGGAAATGCGATTCCGGCCGTGGAACTGGCTTCGACTATCAATAAATTTAATTAACTTTTGCCTCTACAATGTAAAAAAAAAAAAAACTATTCGACACAGAATGTAATAGAAATTAAAAAGTGAGGAAGAGTTTTTACCACGATACCGTATAACCTGGTACATAGCGTATAAGATACACAGTAGATACAGAACGTGATTGTAATCAGATGTATTAAACACGTGTTTGGGATAACGAAATAATGTTGTTGTGCAAAAGTTTGAACGAATCGCGTTATATCCGAATCGAATCGGCACCGGTGTCCACCGTTGGTTTTCAACGAGTACAGTTAATCAACGAATTGTCGTTTTACATTATCGGCAATTGGTTCTTAATAGTAATATAACGTTATCAAACAAACCGCATGGGTTTGGTCGATATTTTGTTTTGTAGTACGACTCTGTACACTGACCTTATAATGAAAGTGCGTGGTCGGGTCCACTACGAACGACGAGCTCCAAAAACACTTGGACGACATTTTCTTCTCTAACTTTGCATCCGCCATTTTCGTCTCGAACCAATCCGGCCCGGTGGACCTTTCGTGCACCTTTCTCGAGCTGCCCCATTTATTCGACTGTACAAAAACAAAACGTAATTGGTTAGAGAAATATTATTACAATGATTTCATTCCGAATGTAAAACGGTTAGATTGTTACAATACGCTGGTCCATTCGTAACATTTATTCTCATCATTATTGTTTTCAACACATTCAAATATCCTTATTTGTATTTTTTTATTCCGTGGTATTATAATTTTTAACTATCTTTTAACGGTTTCTAGCACTATAAGTACAATATTTATTTCGAACACCTTTTAATACATATTAGTCCGATAAAATAAAACAAATCGTAACAAAATAAACATCTAAAAAAATGCCATTAAAAAAAACATTAATAATGTAAACTTAACTGAACGTTCTAATATTTTGTAACTGTAATATGAATATGAACATGAATTTGGAATATATTTTTGGTATTTTCTCCGTTAAAAATACACAATACAAAATAAAAAATAAATAAACTATATTTTATTATATCGTGAGTCCAGGTTATATTATATATAAGTGTACACCGAGATCGATATGATATTGAAAATGCAATAAATACTATATTCATTCTTTGTCAAAAACACACTATTATGTAATAGAAAGATTATCAGGGATAAATTATTTGTATTTTAAGCATTTACCGAAAATAGGATATAAAAACCACATATCGATAACTTTTTTAAATGTGAAATTGACAACTCGAATTGTGTTTTATTCGCCTAGAAAATTCTTCCCTTATAAATTAATTAAATATCTCGAATAATACATATCTCGAAGTGAATTTATAGCCCCTTTCAAACTTCGAGTTATCATGACTCGACTGTAATATATATATATATATATATTTTTTTTTATAAATACTAATTAGAACTAAAGAAATCTGAACGATATTTTGAATAAAATGTGTATGGATAATCATAAAAGCTATCTTACAGCTAAAGAAAGAAATTAAAGTATAATAATTATTACTGTAGTTTAAATTAACTGAACTGAATAAGTAGTCTTGATAAAAAAATTGTCAGTCTCAGACTCAGAGAAAGAAAATGAATGCATACACTGTCTTTTGATTGATATATTTTGATAGGAAAAATGTATATAATATTAATTCACGAATTAAAAAATAGAAAATATTTGTAGTTCCGTATTTTTAAAGATTTACCTGTGCACAATTGAATGAGACCATCAATTCAGTTTGGTGAATATGGGTTGCATAAAGGTTTACGTTTATAGTGTAAAATTGTATAAACTATTGCGTCAAACATTATTTGTATTTTTAACAGAGCCAGATTTAATATTTTCAGTTATATTAGTCGTTTTTCATAAATTACAACCGAATATTATAAAAATATGTTCACTATATTCAATGTTATTTACACATACAATATATAACTTTATTTGAATACTTCACATGGCCATCACATAATTTAGTAATATATTTGCGAAATAGAAAATGTTTGCAAAACCATGTAGGTAGAAATTAAAAGTGACTTGAAAGAGATTTGAACAAAGTTGACGTATTCAAACAACATTCAATAAAGAAGTGATAATGATAAATAAATTAAATAATTAAACAGATTTAAAATGAATCCAAAGTAAAAATATTGAATTATAAATTTGTTACTTTAGCAGAATATTACTGACATACGACAAAATCACGGAAGTATTATATAAAATATGTATATGTTATAATATTAACATAAATTTTATGTTAAAATTACGTTGAGTGAATAATTAAAAACATAAATTAAGTTAATTTACCTGGTTGGTTTTAGCAAATGTTGTGGTTCTAATTATTGATATTTTATATGAGTGTTTAAATGCTGAAAGTGTTGACAGATTTAATTATTCTAGTAGTCATAAAGAGAAGAGACACTGAAAAAATATATTTCTATAATTCATTGTTATCCTTACTTTATTTTTTTTTTTTTTTTTTATGCGATGATGATTATAGGAATAATTAAATAGTTAAACATATCTCTACATAATTATAGTAAATTGAAACTCAATCTTGAAGTTTTTTTTTATTAAATTATATATTTTTTTATTTTATTTTCACTGAATTAATTATAGCAAAGTATTTAGTTAAGAAGATATTTGTTGTTATTAATGAATATTCCTGTGTTATGCAAAACGCAATTGTTGTTTAAATCAATATTTTATTAAATAACTACATTTATGCATTTGACTATTTGATATGTTGAAACAATGGTTTAATTTATGTGAAACTCTTTAATATGTTATTTGAGTAATTTTCAGTTTATAGTTAAGGAAAATAATCCATTATTTGGCCATGTATTTAAAATCTAATATTCAGTTGGATAATTATGTATTCCTAAGATCGAGTACATTTAAAAATTCAGTGTATAATATAATATAAAAAATATTTAATTAGCAAAGAAATATACTTAAAAAAAAAAAAAAGGTTTACTTCAATATTTAGTATCTTATTCGAAATTCAGAAATTAGAGAAAATTTTGTTTTAAAATATTTTAAAGGAACTTATTTATATGAATGAATACATTTTTTACTTGGATGAAAACTAAATATTATATTTATTTATTATGTAAAATCAATGAATTTTATTGTTACGCAATAAATATAGAGAACTGCAAAGTAATATGGTGACATATTATAATATTTTAGAACTAGTAGCTTTATTCTTAAACTAACATCACATTAAATATCCATAAGTATATTAACACAGTTGATTCAAAGTAAATTTCTCTTCTTATAATTAGTTATTCATGAGCGTTGACCAATTATTAATGAAGATGACTGAATATTTTACTTATAAGTTTCATTCATCAATGATATTTTGATGACTCAGAATTTTAAGAATAAATCGTTTTTTTTTATTGGATTTATTATTCATTCACTATCGTTCACTCGAAACACTTTTATATGTAATCATTAAAAATACGTACATTACTGTTGCTGAACAAATATTATTTTTGCAAATTATTTAAACAACGTATTAACTTATCATTAAAGGACTTGTATTAAACTGCACAGATTAAAGTTTAACAGAGAAATTATTTTACATGGTAAAACGTAATACCTAATATAATATACTTAAACTGCAGCAAAAAAAAAAAAAAGTAACTCTTGTTCGGTAATCCTGTACTCGCTTAATTGAAACAGTGTATACTATTTTTCTATCTAGTTCTAAACATTTGATTTCGTTGTCGAATTCTCACAGTCCACTTAATGCGCAACGCATTTATTTACAGTAACATACAAACAAATACGTACAACAACACAAATGTAAACATTGTATGTCGACGTAATCGAATAGTCAGTAAATATACACAGTGAAAACGGTTTTCATCAAAACGCAAGCCCATTAGGAAAAATCTTGGCCAATATTTATTCGTTTTAGCGTGCAAAATCGCATAACGATCCCCCGTCCTTATAATGTACTTATCGCTATCGGATCTTCAACATAAGTTATTGCGTTCAATGTTCTCTTCTGTCGCAGTGAATAACATGTGTAGCGTGTACGCGGTGGCGTACTTAAAAGCAAGCGCATTCTCGCAGTGGCACATTTTCAGGGACGATAAATTTTAAAACGATATTCTCGAAACGAAGACCGTATCTAGAATTTTTTTTCGAGAGGGGTCCAAAACATGTATATTGTAATATCATTGGATTTAGATTTTAACTTTTCATATTTGGTTAAAAATAAGACAGAAGAAGATTTAATCTTCTTTTATTAAAATTAATATCATATGAAAATATGATATTATGACATAAAACTAAAAGCCGTCAATGATTAATTGGAGCTTAAGTTATTTTTTACTGAAAATATTTATGTTGGTATTAAAAATAAATAATTATTTTAAACATTCGTAAAATATTGAAATATAATATTATTATATATTCAAATATTGAATATGTCATACAGCCATTAGGAATATTTAGTAGACGACCGGCCGGTTATTATACAATTATTAAATTATCAATAAAAACGTATTATATTTTAAATAAAATAAAAAGAAAACTTTTTTTCATCAATATCGATTTGGCGAGTGCAAAAAGGAATGTTTTTAAAGGATATATATATTGCAGTATTGTAGTAGTTAAGAACTATCAAAAATAAATATGTGAAATATTAATATTATAAATATTAATTTTTGGCCACCTTTATTCAATTTTAGCACGGCGATATATTGCATAAATTACATTTTATGTATAAAACTCTAAGTACACGATGCGCACGCGAAGTAATAATACTCGTACGTTTCGGTTTTTCACAGGCCTACTGCTGCGCGTGGTGAACACGGTTACACTCCACTGCAGTTGTTGGGTATAATTCGGGAATGATCGAGAAGGTTCTCGATCGTTCTATATATGCGTCTGTATCATCGCGATAACAGTGGAATTTTCTAGACGCGATAAACCCCTTCCTTTCACTGACCTATACACATCGGCTTAACCTATACACGGGCCATCACTACCGGGTGTGTCGTGTCGTGTCGTTTTTCTTATGCGTTGGTTTCTGTTACCGCGTGATTATTTCGCATTACCTTGATATTATTACGTTACGTTGGTGGTTGCCACACAATGGCTTACTGTCGGCTGTTGCGTTGCCGCAGTGCATGGTTTACCATGTCATAATCTTTATTGTTGTTTATTTATTGATATGAAAATATTGTTGTTCGTTCATTGGTATTAATATATTGTAAACCATTACTTGTTTTTTTTTATTTAATATTAAAAATACATATGCGTAAGAAATTACGTATACAGTCCATATTTTATTGGAGCTCGTTTACTCCGATCAAATACACATGTTCGGGACCTCGCTCACACAGCAATAGCGGTCGGCGAGCTCGTGCAACAGCAGCACCGCATACGCGTAGGCGATTTGACGTTTTGGGAAATCGTTTGCAACACATTTCGAGACGCGCCACGAGACGCAATTAAGGAGCTGTCGGCGAAATTACACGCGTCGGTGATCGCGAGCAACAACAATTACCGTTCACGGGTAAACAATGTTCGAATCGTCCGTTGCGCGGAAAGCGTTTCCGTTCACGAGTGGCTCGGATATCCATTGGCGCAATAGGGTTTTTAACACCTCCGAGTTCAAATGTAGCACTCCTGGTTTTTTTTTCCAGATCTGTATAACCTATAGTAATTACAGTTAAATACCATTTAATTTTATTTCCAGCAATTTCAGCAATCCCAATTTTTAGGCTCCAGTTGCACCCATGCGGAGATCGTGCGTGGACGTGGGTGACAGAACGTTTTCGGTCGTCCGGCGATGAGCTACGGGCAGCGCACGACCAGAACGAAAACCCGACGTCCGTGGATCGCTTTACTCTCGAGTGCTGAAAATTATTGTATTATTTTTATAAACGTCGCGATCACCTATTGAAATACAAATAGCAATCCTGTTCGACTCATGAAGAGTTTTATTAATTTCGACATAACGTGTTATGGGCGTCGAGTACACGATCATTATGAACCGTAGAAGATTGTACGTGGTGCGCGTATTATTGCAACATATTCCGGACAAGCGCTTTTTACATTATATTTTATCAGATTTATACCATTTAGCTAATGAACCCGATTTTCAACTCTGTAGTTTATATAGATATGATAAAGTCCATCACGAATTTGGTTTTCGATTTTAACGATTTATTCATCAATATTGTTAATACTATTTGCCAAAAATTATATCTTAATAATATATGTAGTTTTTTTTTTTTTTAATAATTTAATCACGCTTAGATGATGTCGATAAATAAAATCGAAAATAGCAAAATATAATAGATATGCAATTTCTTAAAATAAACCATTCATCTATTTTTAGATACATTATGTATTATGTATCATCACTAAATCAGGTTATTTGTCGAAGGATTAAAACAGTTAACCCTCTCCTATTCGTTTTAGATGTTATTTCAGGTTTAATTTTGCATTATGTCATTTAGTAAACCTTATTACATAATGATGTTATGCAAAAAAAAATTAAACATATTATATACAATTTATTCTATATTATATCAGAAATAATAATAGTTGTAAGAAATAGTATAGGTTTAAAACGGTAATTATTATTTTATGATAAGTTGTACACATGAATAATTAAAAAATTAAAATCATAAACATTTACCAGTATTCATTTATATTTAATGTGAAAAACTAATCAGCATTTCTTATTTTAATATTTAGCGTTTAAACTTCATATTTATATTTTCATTCGTATAGTAAATATTATTTTAGTTTTATTAATAATGAAATATCATCAATAATATGAGCCATAATTTTCAATGATTGAGTTACAAAATTAATATTTCTGAATAATATCGATGATCAAAGTGAAATTGATAATTTTATAAATGGACTAAGTCGTTTTAATTTGTATAAGAATATTAGTTTTTAACTATGCTAAACTTTAACATTTTTATTTTTGGGTATATTGAATATTTTTAAATAATTCTATTAAACTTTTTGAAATTGAATATTTTTGAAAATGTGAATAATGGATCTTTACATGAAATTCAAAATAATCAGAAAAGCGTGAAATGAAAAAAAAATACGTGATTTTTGTAGTTTTTATTGTGATCGCTTACAAATGAAGAAATTTAAAATTCTACACCACTTAAGAGAGTACAGTTTAAACCTTAAAGAACCAGTGAGCATTTAAAAAGTATAAAAAATGTAAAAGAAAACACTTCTCTTAATTTCACAATACGAAAATCAGAAGTCGTAAAATACGTGTGCACAATAACCTGGAAAATCGTTATGAATACTAAAGATATTCATTTGTATTTATGTTTCGTCATTTTTTTTTTTTTTACTTTGTGGTAAAAATATGCACTAATTCTATCTTTATTTCTCACATACACACATGAACGTATAATGTCTCCTCGAGTTTGAGGGTTATTTTAATCTTGTCAAATAATGTAGGTCAATCAAGTAATTTATGTATTTCATTATCCCATCTTTTGCAATTTCTTTCGAGAATACTATAATGTATTATTAAATCTGTTAGTCAGTATAATTCAATTGTTGGAGTTAGTAAAGCTCAGTTAGATTTCATAATTTTTCAGATTATGTATATCGTATTACTTATTAGTAACTTATAATCAAATTATTATTATACCTATTATACCTAATGCATAATTTATCAAGGAAAAGTTCATGTATACATGGATAGTTAAAGCTAAGAATTGACAAATTTATAATAAAACAAAGTTAATACTATCTCAAACAAACGATTTGTGGCTGGAGTTTAATCTACCAACTTCAGTGTAGAATAGTTATAGCTATATGATCTATTCAATATTTTGTAGTAAAATATTACATTTTAAAATTAAATTATATTGTTGATTTTATATTTATTTAAGAATTAGGCAATCACATATTTATTAGATGTATGATATAACTGCGAAATATAATATAAATCCTCTTATATTTTAAACAACTTTTTCGCTTGTAGCCATATAATTGGTTTACGGTCTGCAAACCTACGTCGAAATTTGATACTTTTAAATTTAAATGCAAAACTTGAAAAGAAGGATTTAAAAAGTAACTCTAAAGTAGGTCTAAAGTCATCCTTAATATATAATTTCATGTTATTTGTAGTATATCAGATAATAGCTTATAATAATTATATTAAATTACGTTTATAATTTATTATATTTAGTCATAGACGCCCAATGGGCGTAAAGTACATAAATGATCTTGATAAATGCATTAGTTATTTTACTATTCATAATAAAGTTATATATTTAAAAACAACAAATAAAATAAAATAACACATTTAAGATAATATTTATAGTTATAAAATATAGAAAAAAATAGAATAAAATGCTTTTGTTTTTTTTTTAATTTTTATTGAAAAATCATATTAAAATATACCTACACACAATGAAAAATGAAAGTAGTATTTAAATTTTTTTTTTTTTTTTGATACAACTAGTCATATAGAAAAAAACCATACAGGTTAGGTATTTTTATCACCCTTATTACAGAGGTTCCCAACCTTTTTTGAATCACGGTACCCTTTATTATTTTCTAAAAATTTGGAGGCACCCTATAGCCTATGCCCTATTCTTTATAGTTTATACTGAATATGCAATAGTAATATATCTTATTATTAAATTTATATTTTGTAACTTCGGTTTTATTTAGCATTAATAAACAATAAAGATAAGTGTAAGGTAAGTCACAAGTATTTCAACGTAAATAATTTTAAAACAGTTCACATCTAATCGATAGCAATCGAACCAGTATGAAAATTAAAATAGATTGAACATCTCAGTATTACTATGTAAAAATTATATGTGTTAATAATTAATTCATTGAATTATATTGTATATACCTAATTAATTACATACAATAGGTTTTATACTATAGACATAGAGTACAGTCTGTTTTATTACTCACAGTGCTATATTTTTCATGAAGGCGTTTAAAAATAAATATATATTTCAAATATTTTTGTAACACCCTAAATTTAATTTCACGGTACCCTACGGTGCCGCGGCACCCTAGTTGAGAACCTCTGACTTAGTAGCTGAATTTTGTCGAATTTTTTTGTTTTTATTTTTATTTTTTATTTTTTTTTTTTTTTTGTAACAACGTGAAATTTGATGTTTATTTAATTTATTTATTTATTATGAAATATACGAGCTGAGCTTTATACAGACAAACAATTAAATATAAAATATGTCATACGTTTAAGAAAGAAAATAAACATAATACGTAAATAATAATATGTATAAAGGTTGGGCAAAATTATTTGAACATCGATATTTGATGTATCAATACATCGATTTCTAAAGTATCGATGTGTTTGACGTATCGGTGAAAAACCATCAAGAACATTGAAGATTAAAAATATCGAAAATTGTTTTTTTCCTCTAGAGCTGCCAGCTGTTGCACACCTTTTTATCTGTACATTATACTATTTTCTTGATTAAATAATAAATATAAGAGTTAAAATACTATTGTTTAAGTCTCGTAAGTTCATGCATTTGCATGTTTTCTTTGTTACATCGGAAAATATGCTAATTGAAATAAAAATCCGTTTCGTAACAATGGTAATAAAAATCTAAAGTTTAATAAAGCGTGTTATAGCATGTTTTGTGTGTATTAGAATATTTGGCATATAGTTGATTTCATTTGAGTTATAAGCGTATATTATTTTGGGTGTTTGTAAATTGCGCCCACATTAAGTAGGTAGTAAAAATACTATAGTAAATTGCGCCCATAGTATCTAATATCTAAGTAACCTCATATTTATAATTTTATGGATAAAATATTAGAGTAACAATCTGAAATTTAAATAAAAATTAATAGTATATATGAACTTTATAACTTCATACATTTCATTTGTTTCTACATTTCAAAACACGAAATCAAAAAAAAAAAAAAAATTAAAATAATTGAAAAAAATTATTTAACAATACAATGAAAACACTATTATGAGGGCTGAATATATGAAGATGATGTCTCATTACTATGCAAATAACTTATAACTGTATTTTCATTATTAATATTTTTAACCTAACAAAAAATATTTAAGAAACTTTATTTAATACCATAATATATAAAAAAAAAAATTAATTTTCCTATTTTTATTAAATAATTTATTCGTTTCAAGTAAACCAAAAAAAACATGTTTGGAGGACAGTGATAGTCACCTCCTCATGGTGTCCTCTGGGTAATACTATATAACTATCATAAAAATAATATTTCTATTGGGCGCAAAATACAGAAATGTTTACCTGAAAAATACAAGGTGCAATTTACTATACAAAAATGTATACCCGAAAAATACCAAGTACAATTTACAATTGTTTCCCTTCGTGGAGCGCAATTTACGTTTGCCCATTATTTTATGTAAATTTAGCGAAATTGTTTTTTGTGAAAGTCAAAAAAAAAATTAGATCAATAAATGTTTGAATTAATTCTTATTTACTTTTGGAACTTGTTTGTAAATCTGAGTATTTTATCAATATTTTTATTTTTTAATGACATTAAATTTTATAAGTTAAAAGCAGTACCACGAAAACAATTTTATTGCGCACCACTACCACTCTCCTCTTATTTATGTGTCCAGAGCAATCTATCTATTTTGGTTGTAACGTGTGTTCATTAATTATAATTTTAATAAAATGTAACCGAAGAAAAAATATAAATTTTAGAAATATAAATGGATAATTATTATTATTTTAAAAAAAATCCATAAGCGTTTTTTTTCGTGTTTAGTTAAGGATTTTTAATGCATATTTGATCAAATTTTAGTGCATTATTGCATGCTTATTTATGCATTTTTTAGTGCATGAACACTGATTATAGCTGTATAACAATTTTTATATACTGCATACCAAAATAATAAAAAAAAAAAATTCGAACTTTTTGAACCTAAACATCGATGTTTAATCGATTAATCAAAAAAAAAAACATCGATGTTTTTGTCCATTCTTGATATGTATCTTTTTAAAATAATGTGTAGACAAATTAAATGTTAAAGATGTGTTTCATGATATTCATAACTTTTAAACAAAATTATCAATGTCACTATGGAGTTTTGAACGGTCATTAATAGATTTAATTTCCATTAAAAATTTAACGTTATTAGCAAAATATTAAAAATGATAATGATAAAGAAAACGTCTTAAGATGATAATGAAATAGAGAATGATAATAGTGATGGTAATTTCCGGTTGTACACTAGAAGACGCTAAAATAGATTGAATTTAAATTCAAATAAATTCATTCATTGGTGTTTAACAGCCAAATACAATTTAAACCACGATAGTAGTCGTTTATCAAATCTGGACACTTTAAGAATCAAGAATCTAACACATCGGTGGTATTAAATGTTTTATAGAATTTTGTACAAATACACGAGGTGAAACATAGGCGTAGTGTTCCACATGCTGCATTAAAATATTAATTTCATTAATATTAATGTCATGCACAATTTATCTATTGGTTATAGGCATACAACTATCAACGTATTTATGTATGCGATGATAAGTATGTAAATTATATCGTATAAGTTTAAATCTAGACCTCAACACAGTGATATAAAAACAATGTAAGCATTTTTAATATCTGCTTGTTTTAGATTACCAATCATACACAATCATATTTTTATTCAAATAAATTAAATTAAAAATGAAAATTATTTGAAACAATTGTGTTTGAAAATTATTCGATTGATTATGTATGAAAAACATTTGAAAGTTTCTTTATTCGAACAAAATGTTATAAAATTGCATTGGAATAACAATCTTCTCCGACGCGTAGTTTAGTCGTATCTCGCAGGTTTCGGTAATAACTGAGCGGCGTGAGATAACGATTTTAGATAACGTGGCCGTTATAACCTTCAGGCCTATAAGATGTGAACATGAAACTTACGTTTAATGGTGGCCGTGTGTTAAATATAAAGAACACGCTGTTTTATAAAAAAAAATTAAGCAGATCTACTCAAAAACGGAATTGGTCTGCGCTCGCAGTTCTTGTGAATCAGTTAAATTATAAGAAGTAGAAAACTAATAAATATTCTTGGAGTTATAGGTAAAAGAAAAACTCAGGGGTATATTTTCTTGATACACAGTATGTTATCAATTATTAAGAAACGATATGATTAGAATATATTTGTAATTTTATTTTTACTTAAAATGAATAATTAAAAATATTCTTAACCCGTATCTCTAATGCATGTTAGTACGAAAATTGATAAGTTAGAAAATAATTTTATTGAAGGTGGAAGAATTAATTGAATATTTGATTAGACTATATACCTCCTATGAAAGAGATTAATTATATCTTTGCACATGCTATTCAGATGTGTTTCATTTAGAATCAGTTTAGTATCATATTGAATACATTTTTATTTTTAAGTTACTATGTAATGTGAAATTTACTTCTTGTTTATTTTTAAATTTTCAAGTTTTTGTATTTTATATTTAGTTAGTATGTTAAATTACATATTTGTTTTTCTCTACGTTAATAAATATTTTCAAAAATATTTGGAATGAAGTGTATTTATATTTTTCGTAAGTATAATATAGTAAATGTTAATACATAATGTATACATAAATAATATATATAATGTCTTTATTTTATACTACAGAACCATGTCACCTTGTATTAAAATTATTTGATATATTTATTTGCTTTTAGATTGTAATGAACCTTATAGAGAGTAACATAAAATGGTGTAAATAATTAATATTCCTAAATTATTTAAACAAACTTATTATTACTTCTGTGATAAATATTTTAATAGATGTTTTAGATGATACAAAAAATATTAATTACAAAATGTACTCAATTGAATTTAAATGTTAAAATTTATGTTTAAACAGAAAATTTTAAGATCGGACAGAACTGTTTATTTTGGAAAAGTTATTTCACCATTTATATATTTTATTCTAACCATAAATATTCTAGATTAGTAGATAAACTTATTGATATATCATACGATATATTTATGCATCCAATCGTTTACAAGTATACTCCATGCTTTTGAATGTACATAAGTACAATAAATAATAGGAAAAGTATATTGTACTATGCCTTTTATTAAAAAAAGTTTTTTTTGGTGTTATTTAACAAAATTTTGAATTATTGCCTATTCAATGAACAAAAAGGAGACTTACAAGGGAAATAAAATAAATCATCTAGTTTTCCTAGCTTCATTTTATCCACAATGTTAAGAATACGACAAACCTTATATTTTTCAAATAGACCGCTGTCCAACGTCTAATCGATATTTGATTTATACTAGATGTTCTGATGTTGAAATTTTCATCTACTATTGGCAGCAATTTCACGAAAGTGCATTGTAATATAGAGTTCAGTAACAATATATAAATTTTGATGGTTATGACCCTTGAGGTTAAATAAAACTTTTATCCAAACACCACACAACCTTAAGTAAAATAAAATATCGATTTTAGTAGAACAAAAAAATAATGCAATATAAAATTGGTAAGAAAAAATAAGTTTAAGAATATTTAAAAATGTATGTGAATAAAGTTTAATTTTAATTTTGGACATATTTGGTTATTTTTATTTTTGATATGAAAAATATTACATTTAAAACAAATAAGTTATATTTTTAGTATTGTTGTAGTGACTTGAATCGTGGCTTCAAAATTTAGCACAATGTGAAGTATAAGATATTTTAACAAATATTAAAAACTTGTGAATGATTGGGGTCAATCGGTGGCCAGAAATAACAAGAAATCTTAAACACAATAATATTTTTCGTAAGATAATCAACTAAATAATTAAACAAATAAAAATTGACTTTATACACGTGTAGCTACGTATATATATATATATTTACTTTAAACACATGTGCAACTCAAAGTAAGTATGGTAAGATCTTTCTAATGTTAAGTTTTTTTGTAAATTGTCTTGCAAATAATAAATAATTAATTACAAATACAATTACATAAATTATACATATTACCAAATAAAGCATACAATTGCAAGTAATGAATGAAACGAAGGGATAAAAAATCCTTTTTATACCAACACAATTCAGATAAGTACAGTAATTCTTTGTTATCCGCGGAGATTACGTCTCAACAAACTTGTGCGGATAACGAAACCACAAATAACAAGACCATAAATCAATGTAAAAAAGGAGGTTAAGTTTAATTTTTTTAACTTTAAAAATCGCAATAATGTTTATATTTTTTTAATATACGAGTATATATATATATATATATATATATATATATATATTTTCTTAAATAAATAATTTTTTTATCATACAACTAATTTAGTTATTATCTATACATATATATTAGGAAGAATGAAAAAACTAAGTAATATATGTTTGTTGTTAAATCTAGCGAACGACACTACAGTATCACCACTTTTTAATTTGTCCAAAATTTCAATTTTTTGCACGAGTGATAAAACGTTTCCTCTCCTTTTCATTTAAAATTTAGATTGAGAAGCCATTTTAAAAGATTTTATTTCATTACTAAATATATCAATTACGAAATAATTGTACACGTGTCATGCACAAATATCAACTGACAACTGATAAATTGACGATTATTAACCGTACATGAGTATATAAGTATATATGCAAGTACATATTTGTACATATATAATCGTTAAAAATAAATTTCTACAGAGTTCGTGTAATAACGATTAAACGCTATCGCATTAATAATATTTTATCGTAGATCCAACCGCGGATAAAAATCGGCAGATATCGAGGGATTGATTTACTATAAATTATTATAATTTAACCTTAAATTATATAATTACAATTGAAATTCGTTATTAGAATTTTTGTTTGGAAATCTTGAAGTATAAGATGAAAAAATTACCAAAAAACGTAAGCAAATGTCAAAATACTTACTATTTTTGGACTGATCACGAGGTCAATTAAAAATCATTTTAGGTATTTGATGATTGTTACGTTTGAATGTGTAAAAATAATAAGTCACTGATAGCGTGTACTACGTGAGACAAATCATTCTAGCCGCATTTATGATGAATTAACATTATAACTCAAAAGACACAATTGAAAAATCATACAAAACTATTTATAGCGATTTGATATAAAAAATATGTTAATAGCGGAATTTAATTTGGTCTGCGATGAATGAAAGACAACAAGATGTATTAGTTTTGAAATTATGGAAATAAGATTTAGTGTACCAAGAATTCACTAAGATTATCGGTTGTATATAATGCGTTTTGGTGGGAGGGGATTTAGTGTGACAGATATTTATCCTGTTTAAAATCAACTCCAGGACATAAGCTTGACGCTGCATCCGTGTACTACACTTGCTTTAACCAAAACATGTATCGAGTGTTGAATTCAAAATATTATTGTTATATTATATTACTAGCGGACATGAAAAACGTTGTTTTGTCATATAAATTATTTCTAGGGAATATTTTGCTAGAAAAAAATAACTAATATAATATAGGCGTGTAAGGATGTGGTATATAAGTGGATAGGGTATGGAGTGCTGTGAACGGTGACGGAATATAAAAATGAAAAAACATAATTTATTTTTTTTAATAATTTATTAAAATTGATCCTTTAAAATTTTATATATATTATTAAATATTATATATATAGCTAATTATGACAATATTAGTAAAAAACGATATCAATCCTTTAATGCAAAAGAGTGTACAATATTTTTTGTTATCCCATCTTTCGCCAACACAAACAAACTGGATGGTTCGAGAGCATGTTACGTATAATTGTCCGTGTGAAAAACATGATGTACTCAAATCTAAGTCACAGACAGACATTGTTTGGCCTTGAGACTTATTGATAGTCATTGCAAATGCCAATCTAATTGGAAATTGAAGGCGTTTCAATTGTATTGGCACATCTGTGGGTATAATAGGTATTCGCGGTAATAATATATTTACACCTCAAAATTTGCCATTTAAAATGATGGCTTCGATAATATTTATCATTAATTTTTTAATGACTAATCGTTGCACAATCGTGGTGGGTTCATATTTTGAAGCAAAATAACCGGAGATCCAACCTTCAGATGTAAATTTTGCTGGCATTCCTGGTAAATCCAATGATTTTAAAAAATGTTGGATAATTTACAGCTTCAATAGCATCGCAAACTGTATCAATAGATTTGTATGACACCAAGTCTCCTGGTAACAAATGTTGTATCTTGAGATTCAATTCGATGACGTCCACATTTTTTGCTATTAAAATTGCTCTTTCTGCCAGCCACTCATGATTTGTGTACTGTCTGTGTAGATTGGGAAATATCTGGTCAATGAAAGCATCATACGAATCAATGATTGTGCAGAAATCGTTCGGTATACATCCCGTTTCATCTGTAGTAATTTTCCCATCACCAATATCTAACAATTGTTTTGAAAATCTTCCGCACGCAGCTTTTTTTGATTGAATCACAAGTATCGAAATCGTTTGCTCTCTATCTTTACATTCATATCGACTATGAATTGTTGACAAAGTTCACGACATCGTGGAATAACGTTGTCCTAATCGCGTCTAATTATCAAGCGATATGCATAATAATTCTTCGAACTAACATTCTTGTTTGGTTTGGCACCTGTTGCGGGATCTTGGTGTTCAATATTTATGGAATACCCATCATTCAATACCAAAAATAAAATTAATAATTTTTAATAGTTTATTAATAGTTTCATTTAATAATTAATTTTAAATTGCGTAGTTATCGACTAGGTCAAAAATTATTAAATTAAACTACGATTTATTAAACAATAGCACTTTCCCAAAAAATGTTTTCATAAAAACCTTCTCTTGGCAATTACGAACATTTAAAAAAAATTAAGCTAAATCAGCCCAGCCATTTTCAATTGATGAAATGTTATACATTGTTGGCTCCATTTTTATATATATAGATATATAGATAATTTGAAATACATGAACACTATGTAGGTATATTACTTTTAGTTAATAATTCAGATTAATTTCGCTGACCACTATAATATAATCATGAATAGCAATTATCTGCTAATCTTTGTGCGGTTGAGGTGTACATTTTATATGTACGTCGCTTATCTTTTAATAATATTTACTTTTTCTTGTCGTTCTTTTCCATTAAAATGTTATGTAATATATGTTATGTATGATATTGCTAAACAAAAAATGGTGCTATTCAAAATGTAAACTCTATAACAATTCTAAGTTAAAAATACTTATAAAAATACTACGAAATATAATGAGGCTTATGTAATAACCAATGAATCTATTAAAATTTAACGGATTCAAGAATTTCACGAGCAAAAAGTTTGATGTTTTCAACAAACAACTTCATGAACTAATTCTATCTATGAAAGATTTGAGGGAAAAGAATAAAATATTATAAAAGCAAAATAATGATTTACGTAATGAATTTAATTTGTTATCCTAAAAAAGTGAATAACTTAGAACGAAATTTCCTTGATAACTTTGTTGAAATTGTTGGAGTCCCAAATATAAATAACGATGACTGCAATTTCACAAAGAAAAAAATGCTACAGCTTTAAATGTGAAAATCGTCAATATCTTTCAGAGTTCAATCCAAATTCAATAAAAGACCAAATAAAATAGCAGCTGAAGTAACTATGAAACAATGCAGAAGAATCATGATAGAAGCCACCAGGAAAACTAAACTAACAGGTAGTAGGGTTGGTTCTAGTTGAAAAAATGAGGATATTTACATAAAATATAACAATCCAATTCAATAGAAATTCATTTTTAAAACCAAAACATTTGCCCCCGATAATGGTTATGAGTTCAGTTAGTTCAAAGATTAAAAACTATTTATAAAAAATGATTTACATTTGAAAGCTATATTATTAGACGATGAATTATTTTTAACAAAATTAACTTAAATTATTATCGGCTCTACCTGTATCTTTAATCTTTAAACAAAACTATATGTGAGTTATATATTTTTTTCTCATTGATAATGAATGGGTTATATGAATTATTGAACTAATTATTATGAACCTTTTTCCGAATTTGTATATGTAAATAACGAAGAAAATTATAATCATTTTAATATAACGTGTTGTAATATTAGAAATGTTAATGCACACTATGATGAATTACTAGTGTTTCTTGAAAATTATATTAAATATAGAGATTGATATAATAGTGCTTACAGAAACTTGGCGTAATGTTCTATCGTGTTATGTATTTTATTAATTATATATTAGATCAGTGGTTCTCAACCTTTTTTTATTCACGGCACACCATTGTACATCACAAGTTTTCGCGTCACACTCATGCACTTGACAACAACAATTACTTTGGCTACGCACTAAGATATCTAGTTGGGTTAGAACCGTCCAGTTTACCTATATATGTATCGTCTTATCTATAAAATTAATTGACATTTAGCTGTCATAGTTTCATCGATCGATATTTTCAAATATCAGACATTTTTCACGATTCACCAGTTCAGAACCATTGTATTAAATGGTTATGATTTATATTTTTCCTCCACAAAAGGAAATAAAATGATGGTTTTTGCCAACCATTACTTAAGTGTAGAATTGTTTGTGTATGATTTCGGAGATTATAATATTGTAAAACTAGTTATTTATAATATCAAAATTCGAATTAATTTAATGCGTTTATAGATCTCCCAGTACTGATAGTTATAATTTTATAAACTCATTAAGAGATGTAATGAATAGTTTACAAATCAACAATAAAATAACAGTAATTACTGGTGACATTACGATGTGATGAATGAATGTTAATATAATTGATGGGCATGAAAATAATGATAAATATCTTAATATATTATCTGAAACTGTATTTATCTCTTTTGTGAACATTTATACTAGATTACAAAAAGATATTAATCATTCTAGTTTAGACCATATTTTTATTCATAGTAATGAAAACATAGCGAATAAAATTAATACTTAATTAATATTAATACTCACTTATATAATATAAATAAATTTAAATACACGGTGTATCAAAAGTTTTCATCCAATTTCAAAAATTTATATTTATATTAAAAATGAAGATATAAGGGTGAAATAAAGTAAAATATATTCTTAAAATAGTCAAGTTTTAATTACTTTAGTTACAAATTTTTAATATGTTTAATATAACCCCAACCGGCCACCTGACACACATCTATACGGTAATCAAATTCATCTCAAATGTTGCTGATCATATCTGTTGTCACGGCATTAGCAGTATCTTTGATTCTGATTTTTAACTCTTCAGAGTTTGTAGGTAATGGCAGTACATACACTTTATCTTTTATGTAGCCACATAAAAAAAAAAAAATCATAAACTGCGAGGTTAGGGGAACGTGGTAGCCAGGGATGAATCGCCAAATAGTCGTTTCCTTTACGCCCAATCCATTGCTGAAAGAGTTCACCATAAAAATACTAGCGAACTTCTAACTTCCATTGCGGCGGTACTCCATCTTGTTGAAAAACAAACTCATCACTATCTGTTTGTAACTGTGGAAATAACCATGTTTGCAACATCTTTAGATATCTGTTATTCGTTACTTTGTTTTTTTCAAAAAAAAAAAAAAAAATGGACAGTAAACTTTTTTCCTGGAAATTACGCAGAAAACATTGATTTTTGGTAAATCTCTTTAATGTTCAACAGTTGCGTGTGGTTGCTCTAAAGCCCAAATTCTGACATTATGGTGGTTGATTTTTCCACTTAGATAATATGTGGTTTCATCCGAAAAAACAATGCGTAAGACAAATAACTCTTGTTTTTCGGATATGAATTTGCAAAAATCAATCCTTTTTTGTTTGTCATCCAGTAGGAGGGATTGTAACAGTTGTATTCAATATACCTTCAATGTCAAACGACGTCGTAGAATACGCCAAATGATCGAATGTGGGAGATCTAGCTCTAGGCCTGCACGACGTTTAGACTTCTGTGGATTTCGAACGAAAGTCTCGAACACGCTCGATGTTTGCGTCAGAGGTACAAAGTGGACCTGAGCGTTTCTGTGCACACAGACAACCACTTTCTTGGAACGTTTGGTGCCAAGGTCGAATGCTTTGAGCAATAGGAGCTTCAGTTCTATAAGTTCTTTGAAAATCACGTTGAACGATTATTGCCGACTCACACTTATTGAAACGTAGGACGCAAAATGCTTTCTGTTGCGGAGTCGCTATAATGAAACAAACTAACGGTTCCTAGTTCACTAACCATTACGGTACCAAATTTATCAACTACATAACTTAAAATAAACATAGTTATCTAATCTTTCCGTTACTACATTGGTCATTAACCTGCGATTAACCGTTGCCGAACTATGTCAGATCGTAATGAAGATTTTTGAAACATCGTGTACTTTATATTTTAAATTTTTAATGATGACTAATCGGACCTAAATATTGCAGTAATTTAAAAG
Source organism: Sipha flava (assembly GCF_003268045.1). Classification (NCBI taxonomy): domain Eukaryota; kingdom Metazoa; phylum Arthropoda; class Insecta; order Hemiptera; family Aphididae; genus Sipha; species Sipha flava. The sequence goes on from NW_020271727.1 coordinate 143,327, forward strand.
TATTAAATTATTTATTATAATTGATAACAATTTTTTATTCCTTAAGTAATTATTAATCTTGATATCTTTCAAACAGAAAATTTGATATATTTATCCTGTTTCTCATTGCATCACAATACAAATGACTAATTTTAAGTAAAGATTTTAATGTATTTTTAAAAGAAACTAAAACTTGTAACTCTCTAATTAAACTCTAAAACAATTTAAAATTTCACCCTAAGATTTTTGTTTAATAAATTACATGACGATAACAATTTATTTTTTATTTTAAATTGATAATATGGGAAAATTGTTCACATATTTACATACATCTCAACCATTTAAAATATAATATTTTATTTTTTTATTTGCCATTTAATTATTTAAAACTAGGTCATAAATAAAATAAGTAAAATAATAATATAATTTGTTATTGCACTCTACTTTAAGGGATTAAAAAAAATAACATGACATCTATAACCATTCATTGTACATTTTTACTGTTTTAAATAATTTTCCTACATTACATCTCGACAATAAATCGAAAACATTTAATCAAGAAATCCTTAAATAAAATTATTCTAAACATTACTTTTCTGGTACAGACAAATTTTATAAAAATTTTCTTTTATATTAATTATTCTTAATAAGAATTATCTTAATAATTCTTACAAACATAATTATATTATTTATTAAAATTATTGTGTCACTTGTAAATTATGAACAATATCATTAAGATAATATAATAGACTCAGTCTAATAATGACGATTGATGATAAATATTTAGAAAAAAAGTTTTTGATAGTTTTAAATGTATTTTATATAGATATTACATGAAAATAATCAATTTGTGGTCTCGGCGTGTCGGTTATGCAATTTCACTACATACTTGCATAGGACATCAATTTATTGTCGCACTTTATGAAACAGGGATAAATTAGGAAATTGATCGGTGGGCAGTTAATATTTATTTATTTATTTATTTAGTTCCTTTTTTGACATATTTCATTGTAACTAGTCAAACAATTTTAATAACATTATGATCTATTCATATTGTTTAAAATATTAAACTAATTACTAAAACAATGGTTTTCATATTAAATTATACAAAATTATAATAAGGTTTAAACTTGACCTATGTCAGAAGATACCATAGTCAGATGAAATACAGGCATGAAAAATAGTATCAATAAATACGTATTTTAAACATGAAACCAATATACCATAGTTTTCAAAACACGATTCGAGGTGAATGAAATTAAGTAATCAGTTTATATTAAAGAAAATAATGTTAAAAAAATGAAGAATAACTCGCTAACATATAAATCATTTTTTAAAACAAAAATACCAAATTAAATTGACAAATATTAAGTGAAAGCGTTTACATCATTGTACACCGAGAAAAAAATCCTTCAGGCACAAAAAATCCATTAAAGAGACAATAATAATAAAAAAAAAAAAAAAAACCAATGAACTGTTTGGAAAATTTCCAAAATTTCCAGGGAAACATGTATATAGAAAAAAAAATAATAATATTTGGTAAAAACAAGAATAAATAGGAATAAAGTGCTGGCCAAGGTAATGCGTATAATTGTTAGTTCATATTACCCAAGGCACATTTCTGTGCATTGTCCATGTTCAGGTCTGACATCGAGATATTCTACTATCAGAAGTAATTCCTGATACTCTACTCCATTCCAGTTGTATAATTAATATTCCAAGAATAATAAATAATAATACTAATAATAATAATAATAATAATAGCAATAACATTTGGCATTTGTTCATAATATTAAACTTCGTAAATATTACTGAAAACATCAATTTGTCCTTAAGACTATTACGATTTAATGAACCGTTTACATAATATAACGCATCAAATATATATCATGAATAACAAAAAATAATTACGATAAATGCCCTAATATCTTTATTATATTCGAATACATACTCCGAATGCATTGATTGAACAACATGTTTTTGTTAGACTTTTTTAACCCGAAAAACATGTTGATCAAAAATGCTGCTACTCGTATTATATCCACTGATATTTTTTTTCGTTTTAGTAGACAATTTTTTATTACATTTATTATAAGTATAATTATTTTTTATGTAATAAGACTAAATATTTTGTACCTGTACGACTATACATTTTAACACATATTTGTCTAAGAGATAAAAACAATTGAGAATTTGTCATATAATTACTAATATTACAAGGAAAAATGTTTCCACTCTAGGAATATTTGAACTCGTAATTTCTACATTTATACAATGGAAACAACTGTGTAGACTTATAGGAGAAATACACAATACAAGAACATAAAAAAATGTAAAGGAATCAAGATGATCTCTAATGCCGGGTGGCCAAGCGATTTCGTGTCTTGCATTCCAAATGGTATGTAACGAACATTCCGATAAAAACAATTATAATCATGAAAAAACTGATCTTTACTCAAAATAGGATATGAATATTCCGAGTCCGTTTTTTCTGAGTACAAATATTTGATATTATGCATTTTTAATTAAGTAGTCGTACATTTATTTACGCAATCGTAAGACATTTTTGTAAATAAATCTTATTAGTTCAATATACGACTGCTACAAGAACATTTCACGCATAACATTTTTAAAATAGTTCTTACGTGGATGCAAGATTTTTTTTTTTAACCTGATGATTCTTCCTGTTTGTTCATATTGATGTCTTACCATCCCATCGAAACCGAAATATTATTCGTAATATTATTAAGTTTTGTTACTTACGTGTGACTGTGTCAAGTTATGTTTGTTGATAGAATTGTGAATTTTCGACGGGGAGCTAAATGCGTTTCCCGAAATGACTGATGGCGCTGTAGCATAGTTAAATTGCGTGTCTTGGAGACGATCTGACATAGGATCCATTCCGTCGTTAGCCTATACAATACATATATATTAATTAGTCATTGTTTATGTATTTATAGTAACTTAAAAACGTTTATCAATATTTCAATGCCAAATAAAACTGCAACAAAGTCGCCAAACGGTGATACAATCAATTATTGGGAATTATTTATGAGCATAGCTGCTGTAGGTAGATTTGTATAAGCTATTGTGAAAAAACCAAAAAATATAAAAAAATAAATAATTATATAAACATTAATATTACATTACACGAAGTCAAGCCGAGGAGGTGATATCGGTGATTCAAAATATCAATCCAGAACCAATTGACTTAGTTTCTTCTCAATTTAAAGTAAATGTATCAATATCACATAATAATACGCTTTCAAAATTATGAATATTTGAAAACAATTTAAAAAAGAATGTCATAATCAGATGAATTACAACGACGGATGATCTATTTATATATATATAAACTAATGTATTATAATTTTTAAAACGTCGATTCTGATTGAAAGGGTTGCCGGGTGATTTTTTTTCAGATTTATCGATAGTTCAAATTTTATTATTTTAATGCTCGTTTAGTTATAAATAGTCTCAGAAAATATGAAATTATTAACTACAATAGAACCTGTTTAAGAAGCTCTAGCTTAAGAGAATTTACCGGCTAATACGCTTATTTTTACGAGTCCCTTGATTTTGACAACATCATTTTGTTCCCGCGTAATACGATTTCCCGCTTAAGACGTTATTTTTAACTTGTCCTTTGGAGAGCGTCTTAAACGGGTTCTACTGTAATTATACAAAACTCAGAATAATATTTGAAAAATTATATCATCTTTGGGTAACATTTGTACATGCATTCATTAAAATAATAAATTTCTCGAATATTTATTTTTGCTGCTTTAAAAAAAAAAAAAAAAAAAAAAATAGAAACATTACAGAATACCAAGATCAAAGTATAGAATCACTATTTTTTATTAACAGAGATATGAATTGATTGAGGAGGTACACGATTAATTAAAAAAACTAATATTTACAACTAATCTCCGTTTTTTCAACGTTTCGAAAGATTCTGCATAAAATAAGCTATTATTTTTGTTTATTTCTAATTTTATATAATTAACTTATTTTACATAATTTCACGTAGGTAATGAAGAAACGCATATTTCAAACAGTTATTTTAAACTCATCGAAACATATTTTTCAGTAAATCATTCATTAGTAGCTCATAATTTTACAAGAATAACATAAAATAAAATATTATTTGTGATTCACCTTCAAGGTATTATCAAATTATTTGCTAAAAATTCAGTGTGATTAATTATTTATCAATTATAATTATTTTTATTAATTTTGTTATTGTATTAACACTCATTATTTTAGGTGGTTTACTTATCCTATTTCTAATGAATATCGTTAATTTTATTTTTATGTTAATATTATTTTAATTTATTATTTTTAATATATTTAAATATGTTATTAACATATTTGGAATTATACTTATAAATATAATCAAATTTATTCTACAAAATATTATTCTTATAATTCATTTTTATTAATCAATAAACGTTAGCATTTAAAAATTAAAAGTTAAACATTGGTTTTAAGAATGTATGTTTGGGTACCTAACTTCTTTTTATTATAAGAACATTGCATTATTAATTTGAATAATTTTATTGAATTGTGTGAGATGAACTATTTTGTTTAATAATAAAATATAACATTTTATGTTTACAATAACTATAAAAATATGTCTGTTAAGAATTTGAAAATTTTAATTAAATTGAAAGCCGAGTGATTTTGTGAGTTTCGGACATAAAGTAAATGTCGGTATTCGAGGTCCGAACCGAAGGCATCTTTTAAGTTATTATATATCATGCTAAATTTAGGGAAACTAAGTTATGTCATGTGTTATTTGTTTGAAGAAAAGAGTATGATCGAAGTTACTAAACAAATAATCTAAATAAATGTCTTAACTTTACTCATGCACTTATTTGACTTGAAACTCTATAGGATTTCAAGAAGTTCTGCTGAAATCCTATTTGTCTCGCTCACGCGTATACACAAAACATTAAATATTTTTTCTCAACTCGTTTATCCAGTCAAAGACTTTGCTAAACATTCGTCAAATAATACCCATTCGAACTACGACCATTTTAGATTCCAAATAAAGCATAGTAATACATTGACATGGCGCTATTACAAAAGCGTAATTTTTTTCTTAGTTAGTTGTTTACGTTATCAGTATTTTTTTATTTTTTTTTATACCAAAGAAATACGTAAAAAGTTCAACATTGGAGGACTAACTGTCTATAGCCCGATAAAAACTGATAATTCGATGGGATATTTTTCATGTTTTTCATTAGACTTAACGGCATTTATATATTCACACTGAAAAACTATATACATTGATTTTAATTAAATAGAATTCAATTACTGTTGCGCAACGGCAAGTTAATATAAAATATAAATGATAGAAAATTAATTGTTCATGTAAAAGTTTATAATTTGTAGGTAACTATATTTGTTTTAAACTTGACTATAAAACTTTAGACCCATTCATAATATATCATATTCATTTAAATTAACAATAATACAAAATCAAAACATAATATGCCTATTTTAAAAATATTATCATCTATATCCGTTTGACCGTATTTCCATTCAATTATCAATTAAAATTCAATAATTTGTTTCTCTCCATGCTTTCAAAAGCTTGTTCAGTTCAATAAAGCCGATAGTGTTACGGTTCTATGTATAATATACGAGTATGTTATGTTTATTATCGATATCGCAAAAAAATAATTTGACTCGCCAACTGTTACAGTTAACATTAGTGAAGACGTCTCAACCTTAATCGTATATCTTTTACAACCTTGGCAGTGCACTCATTATACTACAAATAATCTATTCGTAGACGTTTCACAGGATACATTATAATAGTCATTATTTGCCACGAGATTTCCTGTCAAGTAATTCCTACTTGGAATTATAATGATGCACACGTATCATGCTATTCCGACGGATTATGTTTAATCAATCCAAGAATAAATTCGCAGTAAAACTTGATATCATTAATCGACGTTCAAACAAGCAGTCGTTGTAGTTAGATCTCAAAGTCGAAAATGCGTATATAACACATACGCAACGTACTATTTTCCTCGGAAACATAGCAAACAGCAACAATTATAATTTATAATCGTTACGGTTTCGATTGCGCAAAACGCTATAGCTGATGAACCGCGGAAACGCAGATGTTCGATTCACACCGGCAATATATTATGAGAATATTATGCAACCGACGGTGGTTCCTTAGTGCCACTGATCTTGACCGGATTTTATCGGGCTCTCCACGTCAACACACACGGTCATCCTTCCCCTGTCGTCAGCTGTCTCGTTTATTTTATGTTCCGCACATTATTCCGGTATCGGTCGGATTGCGTCGCAGTCGTTGTCGCGACCGCGCCTTAAAGGATTAGTCACGTGAAAAGAATTCCGATACGAGGACTGGTCAACAAAGACGAGGCGAGTGAATGCCTCGCCACAATGTCCCTTCTTGCACGTGTATTTCGAACACCATGACTTCTCCCTCCCTTCACTGTGTATGTAGGAGCAGTTGTTTTTTTTTACGGACACTGATGCAGGATTACCAAGTTTTTCCAACTAAGACATATATTATGTATTTGGGCTGGTCACAACTTTATTTTTCCAGACCAATTTTTGATTTTCGATTTCATGTAAGGCAATTATGAAGATGGTAATGGTGATGGATTTTGATCCTTTTCGTTTTAATTTTCTGATATTGAATCGTAAAAAATAACAATAAAAACATATTTAATCATATATATATATATGTAAATATCACTTGTTAACCTTATTTAATGTTATGTTCGTGCTACAAAGAAAATATCAAGTAGTCCACAATTTCTAGATAATCTAATTAGATTTGATTTAAAAAAGAATATTTAATAACAATTTGGATGTTTCTACAAAAGTATGATATCAATCAGATTATCCCTCTGAATTAATATTATAGTAAAACGATTATGTTATCATTCACCATAACATGTACACTTGTATATTACGTTCTCCTTCATTTTACCTGTTTACCTTTTCCAATTTCTCGGTAACGCGAAAACTTAAGTTTGATCCATGATACGATGATAACCTAATGGATTGAAAAAAATTATGTAGCATATCAGCCCAATCGTGATCCAACGGGTCTCCCGTATAGCGACTATAATTCCTCGTGAACATCCGATATAAATACAAATGGTGTCCTTTGAATTCTTCTCTGCCGGTGGTCAATCGAACGGACATGAAATTACCTTCAATTCGTTATTATGACAGACAAGCCATTAATCGATTCCTACAGCACATGTCTGTTTACACATATATATACGTCCGATATATGTTGAGTACGTGTCAATGGTATGCGTAGGTGTTTTACATATAAACTCTCGACATACATATAGAAACGCACGAAATGCTATTCATCTGTATTATTTATACGGATCATGCCTTTGAAATATTGCTATGAATGTCAAGTTTATAATAATGTATAGGTTTTCTTCCCCGATTCAGTATATTACGGTACGGAGAAAAAAATACCTACGAAAAAAAAAATAAACTTTAAATATCGTACAACCCTAATATTGTGTTAAAAAAAAAAGTACATAGTGTTTCCGATTCAAGGTCGTATAATTGTTACTAAATTATAATATTATCACTTCTATTATTATTCGAATCTCGGATTGTAAAATGTTATATTATATATGTATATGATATTATATTCTTTTCGTAATAAATATTTTTCTGTTGTCAGATACTACCAAAAACAAATCTAATCTTATCTGAAACGCCTGATTCGGACGTCATTTTTATCTTCAAACAATAGCATTTATATTTAACACGCCATTGGCCACTGTTACGGACATACATAAATATAGATCCTTACGACTCACACTACATAGGGGGATCACATAAATCATAAATAGTAGAAATCGGGTGAACGATATAGAAAGGAATAATTAAGACCAGAGGGTAACACAAACACATACTATATATGAGCTGTAAGGCTAAATTTCAAAGTATTATAATAAATGCAATTAATAATAATGCCACCACACTCCATCAAGCATTCAACGAAGACAATACGGACGCAATCAATCTATTCTTCCATAGTATAAACATAAGTCATAAATTGTAATCACACTAAAGATGTCAATATTTGTAAATGTTAAAATGTATACATATGTGTATATGTATTATATATATATATGTATTTATATATAATTTAATGCAGGCTAAAGACCTTTGATGTCGAAGCCTTAATAAATATAAATAAAAAAAAAAAAAAAAAAAATAATGTATAACAAAATATGGGATATGAGCGATAGGTAATATTACGAGGTCAACCATTAAAATAATAAATCTAGCAATTTTTTTAACAATAATTGGAAATAACTTATTCCATAAAGATGCGCGACTGATTCCATGAAACCTAAGTAATTAGCACCTCAGGGTAGTAACAATAATTAGGAACAAACTTTTTCCATAGTGCTGCGAGACCAATTCCCACGAGACCCTTAGTATATAAGGGGGTTGGGAATAGACAAATATTCAGACGTGTTTTAGTACGACTCTAGCAACTAAGCATCTTAACGTCAGTTTAATTGTCAATTTAATTAAATACTTGTACTTAGAAATATTTCAATAAAGCAGTTTAACTTAGTTTGAGTACTTTTATTAGAATTATCCTAACAAACATCTTCATATGAACTATTGAATTTACTGCACGCAACAACACAAATACTTCACATACTTATTCAATAATATATTGTTTTAATGATAAATAAAAATTAAATATTAAAAGTGAATACTTTCAATGTAGTTTTATCAAATAATTTAAATTTAAAACTAGCAAAGAAGAAAAAAAATCTATTTATTCTTGAGTTCAACAACTACAAGAAACTTTCACATCAAATGTAAAGCTATATATAATCAAAAAGCATTCCTAAAATGATCAGTTGAAACACGTTGCCATCCTTATATCCAACCAATAACAAATAGAATGTAATGAAAAACTAACCCAGCAAAGTAGGGTTTCTAGAGAACTGTGCTCTGACACAATGACATTTACTACAAAATAGTATTTCAACAAACCTAGACACTTTACCATCAAAACTATTTTTGGCTACCATAAAATATTATGTATTGTGAAAAAAGGGTTTTCAGTTTTACTATATATTATGCAATAAATATTTATTATTATTATTCTTGTTTTTGAGAAAACGACATCAACAAAAACTTCAATTTTAAATTATTTAAAGAAAATCTCCATAGACTTTTTAATAAAATATCACATACTTACTAGTATACTTTTGCACAATACATCGGGAATATTTAAATTGTTTAGATTTTTTTATTAATTTATAATATGTATATTTATAACGTTCGCCAGTCAAATAAAGTATTATTATTATAATAATTAAATAATTTATATTTTCATCCTTATTTTTCAAATCGTCGTAAATATACTACATATATAAACTTATCTTGGTCAAACGACCGTTATAATTATCCACACATTATTTTAAGACGTACTTATTAGAGGTCTACACAGGCCAAAAATGTTAGGCCCGGTCCGGTACGGACTTTCTGCTAACGTATAAGGTTTGTTTTACAGCCGCACGTATCGTCTGTCACATTTTTGAATTAAATTATTTAAGTTCATACACGCCAAACTGACGAGGGTGCATATTGGTTTTTTCGATCGACACGTATGAACTTAAACAATGTAAATTAAAAAACGCCACGTATGAACGATCGGCTGTGAAACGGATCTTTATAAAATTTTTAAAGATATTTTTCAAAGCCCGGCTCGGCCCTAAGAAATGTTTTATCAGTAAAATTGAATTTTTGTACAAGTTGTTATATTCTGCAAAAACCTGGCCTGGACCGTAATAGACTTAAAAATTTAAAAGTCCGGCCCAGGGTCCGTGTTTCTTTTAAATAAAGCCCGGGTCAGCCTGGATTTAAATTTTAAGCGTCTGGCCCATGCAGGTATCTTGTATTTATATTTGAGATAGTACAGATATATTTATTTTCATTAGTACAACTTATAAACTATATTAGTATAAACTAATATTTAATGTAATAATAACAAGTTATGATAAATAGTAATTCTAGAAATAATAAAATGTTGCATGTAATCCCTTAATAATGCTCTTAATAATTCCCTTAATAAAGCCTTAATAATGATCAACGATGATTGAAGACTTGTTATTATATTATTATACATAGATACGTTTTCTGGGGGTAAATCGCATTGGAAAATCAGATAGAAACAGCGTGACAAGTAACCTTAGTAAGTACCTATAATCATTCAAAGAAACTTATACAAATGCGATATGGTAAGCAGATGACGACTGGCCGATTGCAATGCGTTAAAAGTTTCCTTTCGAAATGTTTATTTCATCCTAACAATGGTTAAAAGTAAAATAAATTGCATCTCAATTTTATGTATTTATTGGTGAAACGTATATAGAAGAAGAGTATAATATCCGAAAGGCAAACATAATATCGTTCTTAACATTTTTACAATGCTACTTATCATAAAACGCGTCTACATACATAAATGTGTTCGTGTGTTGTACATGAACTCAATAAACCAAAATATAATATATATTGTATTATGTGGCCAAGATAGTTTATAATAAATTGAGAAAGGTTTTCAGTTAAAGAAAAAAATTAAATCGAAAATGATTTTTTTATGTTTATACCTTGCATTAGTCCGTAAAGTTAATATCCATTATTTGTTAATATTTTTTACTACCCGTTTGACGAATATGTACTTTATTTTTAACACAACAATCATCAGTATAACAATGAACAATGGTTTTAAATTAAATGAAAAAAATAGAAAAATAACAATAACCATTTTTTTTATTTTATTTTTAATTTATGTTTAATAACAGATTTCTCTTTATTCAGTTTACCATTTTCATAAAATTAATGTGAAATTATTTTATACAATATAAAGCACATGGACGATATTCCTAGAAAAAATGTTTTAATTTGTAAATGGTATAAAACACTTTTTTTAATTCGCTAAATAACTAAATATGTAAACATTCTTTTGAAACCAAGATTTCAACCATACGTAAATTTACGATTTATTAATTTCGATCGACATACACCTTTTACTACTCATTTTTATCACATTTTACTCTATACATTTTATATAATTTATCCTGAACTGTAAGCATGTGTTTACCATAAGTATCGATGGAGTCTTATTTAGTTTTTATCCAATATATTCTTTTACTACAGGTTAATTCACGGAAACTTGATATAATTCTATTATATTACATTATGTGTGTAAATCTCTGATCCCAATCATTTTTACAAATATTTATATTATTAAAATAATTGACAATGGATATACAATAGTTTAATAAAAAATCAATACTGTTAAAACAGTGTTAATATAATATTTAAAAATATCATAAGAATATATGACAGCAATCATTAAACGATATACATTTTATAATTAATTATTTTTTGATAAAATTAATTTTCAAATAGACATTTTAATACATTCTTCCACATACAAAACTTGACATAACTAATTTCACACACAAACCCAATTGGTGCTTTTACAATGTATGTTCGTGATCAGTGATAGCTGAAAAGCATGTATGACTCAATTTTATAAATTATCTCAAGGTGTTATTAATGTTGAAAACGATTGGTTCGAACTATATTATGCTCATATAATACCAGGTGACAGTTTAGCTCGGTACTGTTGGTTAATATGCTCGGTTTATTTAAAACAGGAAGCATTTCCAAAAAACACCAGAATAAATATCCGGTGGGTATGAATAGTAAATTTCTAACCTAGAAATCACAATGCTTATCTACTCCTTCCCTTAAAATCAAAATTAAAAAAATTACGAATTAAAATAAAACAATTTAACTCTTACATTTATTTAAAAATCAAATCTGGGTTATCTATTTATTGCAAGTATAACTTGTGCATTCATTTACTCCTTATTATGTTTGACTGTATTATATGATTGTTTTTTTTTTTTTAAATCTTTTGTTATTTATTCGGCATTTTTATGTTTACATTACAATTCATAACATAAAATTAAATTAACTTTTTTCCTAGGTGGTTTAATAATTTTGTGTTAGCTTGGTCTTAATACACACTCAATAATTTACATCTGATTATATATTATATATTTTATTAAATTTACTTAATATTTGTAGCTGCTGTAATTAGTATCCACGTTATTAATTTATTTATGTTAATAATTTAATAATTAGTATAGTACTAAATTATTGAGGTATTTTTCTAAATTAATATTTATTTATTAGAAAATTAATTCTAAAATACATACAAATGTAAAATATATTTATATATTTAGGAGAATTAGAAACTTATATCTAGAATTGTAGGTTATAAAAATTAAAAAATAGTCATTTATTTGTTTATTAATTGTATTTTACTCGTACTATACCATAAAATAATTAGATATTTTAGAAAATAAATGTCGTACAAAAATCAAATCGGTTTATTACTTTTTTTTTTTTTTTTTTTTATATAGATTTTTAAAAGACAATTTACATTGAAATGTTTTAATAATGGCCGATAATTAAACAGGGGGAGAAAATTATTTGCTCATTTTGTTGAAGCATTTAACAAAGAAATACAGAATTAACAAGAAACAAAAATAAATACGACATATAAATACAATTAAAAACCGTGCATAATATGACATGAAAGTTAATGTTATCACCTATAATAGGATATTTTGTGAATAATGATCCAAAAAAAAATTTATAAAATATTTTCTATTAAAATGTATGCTATTAATTAGTAATAAGTAGTTGTAAATCAAAAAAATTTAGTATTTTGAATTAGATATTCTTAGGGATAAAATTATAAATAATAATAAAATATAAGTTAATTTTGAATTTAATACTTAACTAATTAAATCAAGTGTCTGGAAAACATTTTTTATTTTTCTTGATCAAATATCCAATAAATATAAGTCAATAGACATAATCTATTTAATTAATAACGTCATATTTTGATATACTACTTTTTTACATGAAAATAATAAACAGCATTTTTATTTATAAGAAATATATATATACATGATATATATGAAGCGATTAAATGTAATTAACGCAATTGCAATAAACATAGATTGAAATGAAAAATTTGTCCAAGTTAAAAATACCTTGTTAAATTAATTATTGGCTATTAATTTAAAACAGCAATTTAAATCGGCTCACATTCAATACCAATTTAATTTGTAGCCAATTTATAAACAGTCAAAGCCATAGAATTTCAGAACGTTAAAACAGTGGTATAGTCTCTAAATTTGGTTGAAATATATAACGAACCTTTGAAATTAATACAAATAACACTCTAATAGAAATTAATTATCGATTTATATTCTTCGAATACAAAACATTCGATTTAAAATTAAATTTCTATGTAAAATCTAACCTGAAATAAATATAATTATTAATATTACATTAATGAATATCGTCCAAAATAGGGCTTACTATTTCACGTGTACTTAAATACACGGATACTTTCAAAGTCATAGTATATTAATACAATCTTGGTAAGTAGTAAGTACTAGAAGTAGTAAAATATTGAAAAAAAGTGTATGGTGTGTGGTGCGCACGGTCATAGGATCGCTGTGCCATATATGATATTAAAATATTGTCATCAAACTACTTATTAAGACTAACGGACGTCCGGATTATAAACCCGAAAGTCCTTGCAGCGATTAAAAAATGTACCTAAACAATAAATAAAAAATTATAGTACCTTGTTGATTCAGTTGTTTGAGAATTTGTTGGCCATAAATTATGAATAAATTTCAAGTGTCGACCCAATGATCCTGTACTTCCACCGACACATAAAAATTCGTTTAATTCGTTTAAATAGTCTTCATTTCACATATTACAATAACTTTTATCTCCTATACGTTTGGCATACTACCATACCCAACTTTTTGATTTTGACATATTAAATTAACAGTTTTTATTTTAACTTTTAAAAATTATAAAAATAGTTTATAGCGATTCACACTTCGCAGTGAAAACTCTAAGAGTAATAATTTCTAACTGATGGGTATTCAATTTCGTTGTTAGATCTGGGATTATTATTATTAAACTATTAAATTAAGCATAAGGTAAAATCATAGTGAGGATTAGTATACATTAATAAGATTACACCGTTATGAGTCAAACAAAGTAACAAATAAAAATGAACCATTTTATCGTAGGAAAAATTTAACAATATTAATAAAAAAATTTCTATTTATAAAAAAACATTTTATATAATATAAATTAAATTTTATATTTTCTAAATACACGCAAAATTAAGAAAAATCCGTGTATATATATTTACACGTGATTGATATATAAGAATCCATGTATACGTTGAAAAAAACACGGGTAAATACACGGTTTTAAATACACGGGTTCTTAATTTCAAATACACGGTTAACAGAATTCGTGCACATGTGTACTTTTATTACCCGTTGGAAATCGTAGGCCATAGTCCAAAACAATTACTATACTGTTCTATAATCTATTAGTAATTGAACTCTAAAAAAATCATCTTTATTAAATTCTAAATATTCCTTTACTCGTTTATACTTTTCACTTAGGTATACGATATTTATGAAAAAAAAAAAAAAAGCAAGCTATACAACTGTAGTAAAACTGTATATAACTATATATTCTCTATTGAGTAACTTCATACAAATATTTGTTCGTCTGAAAATCGACACGGCCCGTTTATACGAAAAACGATTAATTTGCGTAACGAGCCTGATAGTCTGATTATCCACCGTTCTACAAGTCTCGCGACGATCGCTGGGAAAATATCTCTATGCAATGATTTCTCCGGGTAATGTATATAGTGAAATTGCCACCGGAGTTTTCGGACTGTATCATTAATTAATATTCCGTCCAAATATAGCGATTACACAATCAGACCTAATAGGTCGGTTGATTGCCCGCTATCGTATCGAAATATAGAAATATGATAATGTCGATTGAATATTATAAATATCAACCGGAATTGACAGTAATAATTAATCCCAGGTATACGTGCATGATAGATGGTTCTCACTGAAATTCTTATAACACCCGTATTTTTATGAGAATATAAAATACCAAATTTTCATTCCCTTTATTAATATTACTGTTATATAATTCTGATTTTTCATTTATTTATATTTGTATGTACTGCGTACGCACCGTTGTGTATTTCGTAATTGTTATTAAAATAAAAGTGTTGTAAAATTTGTGGTAAAATTGGTATTATTTTAATTTAGTTCGTTGTGAGGAGTTAAAATATAAATGTTATAAATAATAAAATATAAACACGGATTGAAATATTATTTGTAAAAATAACAATAATTTATAGCTACTTGTACTTATAAAAACTGTGGGGTTTAAATTGTATTCCATTTTGTTTCGACATTATATGAGTATATATATAGAAAAAGAGTGAGGGAAAGTGAAATATAACGTATTTATTAGCGTTTTTAGAGAATGGCATTTTTGTTCAACAAATTATGTTAAGCAAAATATTAGTAGGATTTCTTTCAATCTTGCCCCTTAAAAACTTTAAAATAATTTTGCAAGCAATTTATCGTTTCAGCAGATCATCGAATCACCTGCTCACGTATGGATGCACATACGCGTAAGGCATGTTACGAAAGATACAACTCAACTGATTGAAAACGATCCACGTTGCCGACGACTAGAATACCTCTATCACACCGCGACCGTCGTTTTTCATTTTAATCGCATTTTCTACACCCTCATTGTTCCGTCTTCGACGTATAATAATTCAACAAATACATGAGATTATTCAAACGATGGAAAATACCCGTGTAACCGCTGAATTCGGTTCATTTTACATTAAGATTATTATCACCGACCGGTCTATATACAGTGTGGCCTACCGTGGTATCCCGATAGAAATATTGTTGTCGATATTAATTTTTTTATTTTAATACAGATTAATAGAAGAGGGTCGCATTAAATATTTATAATAAAATTGTACGTTCATCCCTTTACTGACTGGGAAAATAACTTTTGCATTTTCCATTTCAATAAAATGTACGATATCTGATCTCCTGGTTGAGTAGGTGATCGTTTTACATAATATTATATAAAAATGAAGCATATGCGTCAGGTGTTATAAAAAATGCTAATTATATAATTGTACCATGTTCTTGGCAAATATTTAACGAAATAGCAATCCGTATTTATTTTCGTCTTCTCAATCATTGTCGATTCCAATTTAGATTTCCACCAATGATTCTGCTATTACTGCTACTGTCAACCTGTTGCCAATTCGTTAACGTCGATGGAAGATTTATTGCAAACGGTTAATCTAGTAATAGTTCTTAGTTTTTTTGTGAACGCTTTTTTTTTCGCTTTTTCGGCTATCTACTACTTAGAGTTCTCGATACTACAATGAAACGTTTTGAACGCGTTTCCGATAAGTTTCCCTACGTCTCCTCCATCTTTGATGGTGTTCAGCAGTGTACTTTATTTTTCTCCTACCGTTTGAAGAAAATTAGATTTTCGGCTTCTGAATATATAATATAATATTATATATAAAAATATATCATTTATGTATTATATATTTATAATATTATGATATAATAGATATAATGATTACCTGCAAATTGCTCACATTAAAATTTATCTCCGGATTTCTGAATACCGTTTGTACATTATATCATATACATATATAGATGCATTGAATTAAATCCACAATAAAAATATATTAAGAAAAAAATAATTATGTTTAACATAATGAATACGTTAAATTATTTGTTCATGATTTTTGCATTCAGTATTTCTCATTAGACGACTACTAAAATATGATAAACATATAAATGTTATTTTTTTTTTTTAATGAACTACATAATCATATTGATTAATATTAAGTCAATTTATTGAGTAATATTTATTTATTAAGTAAATGAGCGAATAAAAAAAATACCACATTCAATAATAAGTCCATGGAATTTAGAAAAATATAAAATTAAAAATTTCGAAGAATTTTTAGATGAGATCATAATATTTATCACGATATTAACTATTAATAAGGGTCTCGCTGGTCTCGGGAAAAGTACTCAACCATCTTAAGACTATTGAGTAAGAATAGCCATTGTAACGGAACATTACTACTCCCTGTATAGTTTTATTGTCTTATCGGTGACCACAGATTCTCTCAATACGAGTAAATCGTGGGTATATACACTCTTATTTCCAATGGATTTCCAATTTCGTTAAAAAACCATTCAAGAGAAATTAATCGTATTGTTGTTTAAAAATAAAACTTACTCATATAATTTATGCTGTTTTATAAATAATATCGATTTTCAAGTTTTTTCATTATTATAAGCTTACTAACAAATACAAGCGTCTTTGAAAATTAAGTAAATAATTTCTCGATTTGTTTATTACCTAGTGAAATTACTTTATTTAAAAGTCATAATTTTGATGTTGCTATTAGATTTGAGTGACTAAGTATATTTCAAAAGAGACGACTTTCATTATTAAAAAGAAACGATCAGATTTATTTAAAAAAAAAAAAACATCAAAGTGTCTAAACTATTTACATGTTAATAATACAATTTGGAAATATGAATACCAAAACTAATACAATATTTCTTTATAATATCATGTTTTATAACGTGTTAATTCCAATATTTTAGTTGGATAATCCAATTTAAACTAAATTTTTTTTTTTAGGCTACATCCATATGAAGAAAATACAACATTTTTAACCTTTCATGATTAATATGCTTGGAACTCACATAACCGAAATTTACATCAACTTTCAACTTTTACCAGATTTAGATAAATCTGAATAACTGAATTATTATAATAATATAACATTAATAATAATAATAATAATATGATAATAATAGTATAATTTAATTTAATTTTTTAAAGTATTAAAAATAATCTACAATTTTTCTTTAAAACATTTTGGTATTTATATGATATGCATTATTTTTATTAAAAATCGAACCAATAATTTATTTTCAAAAATAGTTACAGTTTTTGGTTTTATTAAGTTTTATTATAATGTTAGAAGTATAAAACCTGTGATCTTAATAAATAAAACGCATAAACATATACAATAAATGTAATTTTAAATTAATACAAATTAAAATGTTTATTATTTTTAGTTACAGACTTTTTAAAATTTGTTCTTGTTTATAGTGTTATATAATTAAAATAAAATCTTATATAAAAATAAATTTTAATAAATAAATGTTGCAAGCTCATTTTTTATTCGTAACATTTAAATTCAAAATAACTTTTACTCTTTATAAACATTTCTTAACAATAAAAACATTAATAAATATCGTAAAATAAAGTTGAAGTCATAAAAACTTTATAAGATCAGACTAATGTTCAATTTTTCATAGAATTTAACGAGAAGAAAACAACTTATTTTTTCAACAACAATTTCACTGGATATATAAATAATAATAATATAAATAATGTTAAATATAATTATTAAATATATATAGAAAATTATATATTATACACATAGTATATTAAAATATAAACATAAATTATCTTTACATCTTATCTTAAAGTTTTTGAATAAATGGTTTTAAAATTTTAACTATATCATTCTTTATCTACAAATTAAAATATAATTATTTAAACTAAAAATAATCTAATATGCGCATGAAAATTAATCCAGAATGATTCAAATCAATCGAAATAGTGTGTTTAATAGGTCACAATAGTTTTTAAAAAATTAATTATTTATTTAAGTATTCGTCTACATTTAAAACGTATAAATCGATTTGATAAAACAATAAGAGCTGTTGAGTATATCTACATAGTTGTTTAGGGACTTCGATAAATTATCTCTTCCAAGTAGGATAAACGTATACATGATTGTTTTGTTATGGGAGAGAAATTTAAGTGTAACAAGCATATAATCGTGTAAATATGTGCATTGTAGGCCGATTCTACCATTACATAAGATAAGATGCATATCAAGTTGTTGATAAACATACACATCGAGACATGATAATTATTCAACACAAAATCATTAGTTATGAAAAATTAAAATGCTATGGAAAATATTCTTTGAATTTTGTAATCTTCGAGTATTTTGAGTTTTTGTATTTTTTTTTTTTTTATTAGTAATTAATTACTGAATTGAAATATTGGTTGAAAATATTAATTTATAAAACGAACTCGTAGTTACAATAGCTATAATTTATGAACCCGTTGTTATTTTTTACAAGTGTTTTAAGCTTAGATGAGTGGAATGAAACGTATTAAGAAAGTTACAAAACGTAATTGGCGAATTACTCCACCCATCCAAACTTTAAATACTCATGAATAATTAAACAATAATTGCTATAACTCATAAAGTTACTGTGTAATGTTGATATTTTCAACTTAAAATTACTACTAAATTGGTACGCGCACAACATTTATATACTCAATACATAAAATATAAACCCAACTGTACGCATTAAAAAAAAAAAAAAATAATAATAAATATAACACAAAAAAGATTATCTATTTCATATAGCTTTTAAATGAGCCAGCATAGTTATTTGCATCAACATATAACTATAGACTTTTAATACGGGTATATAATTATTGTTGTAGGCACATTAGTATATTGTTTTTATTAGTATTCATTCAACTGAAATTACTATACCATAACCTTATTATCGGCTTATCTATATCATTTGTACAAATATTGCTCTCATGCGTGTAAAAAATATAATTTTATTAGACAAGTTACATCACGGATAATCATAAAACTAAATGATATACCAAAGTCATGAGATACTTATGTGCATCATATTTTGGCATAATTAAGAAATCAAATGAAAATGATGTGTTTATTTGAAATCCTTGTACACAACCTGAATCACTATCAAATGATATCACGATACCATTACACGTTAGTTTAAGTGCATACATTTATTGCGCACCTGAATCCACTGAAGTGGAAAATGTAAAATCATATACAGCTAATTTGATATTTTAATATATTCTTGTTTAGTTTAAAAAATAATTTAATTTCAACAGTAAGTTCTGGGGAATGGATATTTTGCATTTTTAGAGTACATGAAACATTTTGCTGCTTTTATTCTATCCGCATTTAATATGTTAATAGTTAAGAGTTGAGAATTGGATTGAAAACTATTAATATTAAAATTCTTATTTACTTATTTTAACTTTTCAAAGAATATATATCTATATACTTTGTATATCAATATATATTAAGACAGTTACATTTTTTAACTAATCAAATACCCAATAGCTGGAGCTACCAAAATAATACGAAAAAAAAAGACACAAATTAAAAGGAGATAGAAAAAGTATTTTTTATCAATTTATTTATCAAAATATCCTTTTAAAGATATCGTTTAATAAAGTACTGTTGTACTGTAAGGAAATTATAATATTTATTTGCGTTAGGCAAACGATGTAGCGATCCGATATATTAATTTATAACACTAAATTTTTTTTTAAAAAAACGTGGAGAAAACTTTTTTCATATCGTACATTTTACAATATTTCAGTTCTCCATAGTATGTGTATGCACAAATATTTAAATATCGCTCAATATATATATATATATATATTCCAATGTAAATGCAAGTTACGATGTGTTAAACTAAAAATATAACTTTATTTTTATACATCATCATTCGTATATTTATTTTTTCCATAGGCAAAACAATATAATTTACAGTATGTATACATAACACTCATGTATTATAAATATATCTATGTATATAATGTAATTGACACTTGGTGAGAGAAGTAAATAAACTTTTTATATACGACAGCAGATTAAATGAAAAATATGATAATGTAGCGATGGAAAAAAGTGTTATCTCCCGCGAAGTATAACGAAAAGTATTCTTTGGAAGATATTTTCTGAAGCGATCATGTAAATTTGGCATCAGTTCAATGTTTCCCATATTTTCGAATGATAAGAATATATTTCATTGTAATTTAATGAACTGTTACTTAAAATCCTGCACTTATAATAAATTGACACATAATATTGGTTGTATATATAGATGAAACGTTTACAAAATTCATGACACCTTATTTATTTTTAAATTATACTCATATAGTACATACAAACTACCTTCTCTTTTGAAAACTCACTTTTCCGGTCAATAATATTGTTTTTATAAGGTTTTTTTATGTATTTACTTATATAATATATAAAAATAGTTAAAAATAATTTTTAATTTTATGTCCGAGTATTGTTTATAAAAATATGTATATATATATAAAAAAGCACTAGTGCTTATAACTTTAACTTATATATAATGTTTATAAGTTAATAATAACAAATATAAAAGCATGAAGAGACTCAAAGTACCAGCAAATTATTGTGTTCTACTTCGTTCACTCCAAACTCTAAAAACTTAAAAGCACAATGAGATAATCTTCAAAGAACCTTATCTGGTTTTGAAAAATGAAGAAGAAACATGTGACCTAAAAATAACCACTAAAACAAAAAATATTTCTTATAATCGTATGAATTAATTGTTTGTTATTAACAAATTTGAAATAATACACTTTTAAGTATATTACAGTTTTAAAATTTGGATGAGTCATGAAGGTTAGGATAATCGGTGATAATATTAATTAATGTCCATAATTTATTTGTCTGTATGACATAGTTCGTATTGAATTAAATCCATGTAATTTGTTGTTCCACAACTATATAAATTGAATTGCCTACATTATTTGCCGTAAGTTATAAATCATTTTATTATTCTTTCCTCTTTTTTTAAAAAAATATAATATTGGTTTTACAATGAAGTTATGACAGTAAACATATAGATTAACATCATATATAACTTAATACAAAACTAACCATGAACAAGTTGTGAAGTAATCAAATAATAGTAATAGGGAGGAAGTAACCCACGAATCATGAAAAGAATAGCAAGGAAAAAATTAAAATTGCTTTGCTAAGCAACACCATCATCATTCGAATATGTCGATCAAGGATAAAGGCAACTAGTTGGTGAAAACATAATCAAAACGACGATGACACGATCAAACAGCATACATAAGAGCTCCGATTTAGCACTAATTCAGACGTAATCAAATAATCAGACAAATTCAGCCATTCAGTTTAGACCCTAAGCTTTCATTTATTATTATCAGTTTATTTTATCTATGTTAATCGAAATTAAACATATTCATAAATATCAATAATACCATAACAACTATTCTTGATAGACACTTAATATAATCTAAAATACCCTTAGATCTTTACATTGTGTAATTAGTTCAAACTCATCACTTGGCATGCTACAATGCAATTACATTTTTTGCTCGTATTTTGTGAATTTATAATGACTAAAAAAAAAAATATAAATATCAAGTATTGATAAAAATAATATTGATTAATATCGAATAATGATCGGTTTTTGCATATTCTTCTTCTCCACATCAAATGATACTAACATTAATTTAGTTTGCCATATTTGTACCGGTCATTATTTAAATATTAATAATCAATAGAATTTCCTAATAAGAATTTTATTAATTTTTAATAAAAATATTTCATAATAATGCATTTATTAATAATACATTTTGGATATCATTTTGTAATAAAATATACTAAGAACCGTTTTCTTTCTTCTAAAGCTAAATTCTACAATATCCAATAATTTGTATATCAATGAATAATGTATAATTTAATTTTCGAAAATAAAATTCTCGTTTTCGTAAAAAAAATTTAAAACTATTGTTTTTTAATAATGATTACTGTTATCATGTTTAAAGAAAAAAGTATGAGACAAAACGAAATTTAAAAATGGCAATATAGGTATTTAAAAATGAAACTATATATGTCATGATGTAATTGACAAAATAGGCTATGAATGCATTAAATTTACAGACGGGTTCATGCGACTTAAAATAGGATATACGGTTACTTTGGAATAAATTACAAGTATGATGACTTCAATAAATTAGCACGGTCAGCCACGTAAAATTTTAAAGTATCAAATTTGGAACCGATTTCGAAACAAAATCCGTAATTGAAAACCCCTGGGTTTCCAGCAGCCCAACAATTCCGTTTGCATTCTAAAAAGATAACCAATAAAGTTATTGGATAAAATAACTTCTAAAGAAGATTAGAGTATTGATTTTAAATCGATAACTATATTTATTTTTATTTCTTGGCTTTTTTATGAAATAAAAATGAATAATTAATAAATGGTTAATAAAGCATATTTCAATTATATGATGGTATTATAATGAACGCAATATAAGAATATCGTACATGCATGGAATGTTATTTTTAATTAAGGAAAAGTTTTAGTGAAACTTTTGAACTTTTGTGGCAAGCATATAGAGAAGATGTTCTGTCTCGGACAATCATTATAATAACAATGCAATACTACTAATAATATTAATAATAATACAAGAAGTAATTAACTTACATATCTCTAATTCTAAATGCATTGATAAAAAATATATGAAACTAAGTTATTATGAATGTAATTTAGTATCATAAATGAAAATCTAATAATTAGGCAGGGACCAGAAAATCATCAGTTTTCATAAATAATTTAAACATGAACTACTATAATAACAATAATAATAATTATCATAATACATTAATACCAAATGGTAGTTTTAACTGCATAAAGATAATATTATTGCAAAATGTTAGTGGTGAAATAACAGTTCATTGATACGGGAAGCTTTGACAATAAATCAGATTAAATTACTCTAATATGGGCAACTCGATTACAGCTATTAGGAACAACCGGGTTACCGATTTGAAAACAGAAAAATACTTTTTTTTTATTGCCAAGTTGAATTATTCCATATGCGGGTCATTGAAATAGTAATCTAAATTATTGCAACATAAATGTTCAAATGGATTAGGCAAAATTAACAAAAGTTATAATAAAAATTATTTTTTTTCAAATAACAATACATTTTTGATATTTAATTATGTTCATTATACAAATCATTATTATTTTAGAACATAATTTTTTCAACGGTAAAATTATTATTACTTTATGTAGTATTAAATTATAAAATTATTTATTTATTCTATAATATATTGTCTTATGTAATATCAAAGAACTTTGATAAATTCAAATAAGTTAAATCATCAACAAAAATAAAAACTAGTTTACAAAAAAAATTAAGTAAGTAAAGTAATTAATTTGTATGTATTTATTATGTAATTGATTTTTCGGTATTCATTATAGCCTTAATTCTAGCATAGCGTAACGATTTTAGTTAAAGAACCAAAAATTACCTAGTGTTAGTTATTGTAAATTTAGATTTACTATGCAATTAAGATGAACTAAGAGTAAAAAGTATTGTTCATTTTACTTTGAAGGATATGATGTGATTTTAGTAACATATGAATATACCTATTTTATTAGTAAATAATTCCTAGCTGGATTCATGAAAAACAATTATATTATGTAAGCTCTTATTAAAAAAAAAAAAAATGGATGATTATGGTATTCATAATTAAATAAAGTTAATTAATCAATTTTTTTACTCGAAAAAAAAAATTTAAAAATAGAATTTTTTTTTACTTTGAAAATAGATGGATGAAATATTTTTTAAAAAAAAAAATCTCTAAAAATGTGTTTTAGTTCTTGATAAATGCGAGGTCATCCGTAATGCTCGGAATACCGAGAGACGATGTGGTATCTACCAAGGGACGATGCGAATTTTATTCAAACACTCTACCTGTCCGCCAGCTTGTAATATTAATCCTACATCTAAAGGAAATGAATAGAAACACGCGCGTGATGTTGGTGCTTGGCTTTACATACGTACAGCCAAACGCTATTTTTACTCCGAACTAGTACGGTCGCCTGTAGTTTCAATAATTTCCTATCTCGAGTTAATCCCAGGATGCTCTTCGAGTTATAACAATTACTACGCGGCAAGGGATATTAAAAAGTTATGAGAGCTGGAGGAAAAGTTCTAGTGAAAAACCACGGTATTCATTGGTTATACTAAATCCTCTTAAACCTAAGAACCGATAACAATAAGGAGCTATACAAAACTAATTTCCCATAAAGGTTTACATATTGTATACATATTATTTTAGATAAATTAAGTATCTTATGTATCTAATAAGCCCTCGACCGAGACCCATAAGGGCATTCATACACTTACGTACTTCTCTGAGAACAAGGTATATCGGAAAAGTAAAGAAAAGTCCGTTCGTATATATAACTGCGATGAATCAGGGTGCACAAAAAAAAAAAAAAAAAAAAAAAAATGAGAAAATTGAAAATAACTATTACGTTGAGATTAAAAAATATACTAACATAATTATTTTTATTGAAAACATAATCTATATCATACGAAAATAAGAGACTTACGGTTAAAAATATCACGTCCTATTATTAATATCCGTATTAATTATGGTAACCGTTTGTACGTTATTGTCCCTAAAACAAGAACGTACTTAGTCCGATTTTAACAAGACTTCAACTAAACCGTTAGATGGAGAGAAAGGGGTCACCTGATAACATTTTTTCGATAATTTTTGCATTAAACCGCAGTAGTGGTAATCGAAGAGATCCGATATAACTTGAATTCTTGCCAGATTTGAATTTTGGAGGTATAGATATAGTGTCAACGTTTGATCTCAGAAATGCACAAATAAAAAAGGACACCCCCAATTTTTGCAAACACTTATCTTTAAAACATAGTATTTTTAACCTTTGGACTTTTATAATGGCATTTATAATGCAGATTCGGTTTTAAAACAATAAAACTATAGGTATCTAAATATATTTTTACCTCTGCATTGGAGTTATTGAAAACGTTCCCGTTTTTCACAAAAGACCCTGTATATTGTGTTGCAACATATTGCGCAGTTGCATGGATGCCTCCTATCCGAACGGGTGCTTGATCTTTATTGGTACGGGTACAAAAGATTCTATTCGACGCAGTGCACTCTACTGCCGGACATTATGTTATTATATGTGACGCTTTGAATCTCTTTTTCTTTTTCCTTGATCACAGTGAAACGTGCCTCCGCCCCCGCATGTACACTATGTGAGCATCAAGCGTGAACATTTCCACAATGAAAGATGGTTAGTGGGGTTGGAAAAAAAATAAAGGTAAACACTACCACAGCGCGTCACCTCTTCGCCATGCTCTTTCGTTGCTTCTTGAGAAGCTTTTAATGTTTTGTTAAAACGAGAAAAATAATGTATTGTGGTGGAGCGTAACCAGTCGTGTTATAGGTGTATACGATGATATTAACATTACTGGGTATTACTAATTTAAACGGTACGAAATTGTAATGCAAATACTTGTAATTTTCAATAATTATTATTTATTATTATTTTCAGTAATTTTCAACGATATCAATCATTTGATTATACTTTTTTTATTAATTTATAGTTTTCATTGTACTTGAAATAATTTGCTAATTATTATTAACGTGATCAAAATAAAAAAATTAAATTATATTATATTATTTCATTTACAAAAGTATATAATTTTACTTGAAAAAAAATAAAATAAAATACTTTTGAACTATTCTGTGCATAATCAACAATTTAACCAACATCATGAAGTTTTCGTTTAGTTCCAAAAATATGCAAAACAATATTTACTTAAATTTCAAAATGAATACAATATATTTTTTGTTTTTTAATTTGTAAGTTGTCAAACGTATATGTCACAAAATTGGATAGTTATTTTTTAAATAAAACATAAAAACCCTTGTATAATATAGAATACGTCACCTATACACCATCTACTAAATCAAATAAAAAAATGAGAAAATGTATACACAACGAAATGGGTGAGTAATACATTACGTATCTCATTGTATACCGTATTAAAAGTGACTATATTTTTTCATGAGTATCAATACAGTTGAACATTTATGCTCGCTTAATAAGTGCAAAACAAATAATGTTGTAGAACTTATTTTAATAAGTTAAACACGAAAAAAAAAATTATAATACTTTATAATATTATAATAAATGTAGTTTTAAGTATTGTATATATATTTTTGTTTAACTTTTGATTATTTTCTGTAACAAACAATTTTGTCCTGTTACTATTTCAATGACACGTTGTGAATAAAAAACAGTGATATCACATAGTATCCAACTCGCTTTGATTAATAATGAACATACTGCACATTCTTCAATATTCCAATCTAAAGAGCATAAAATGATTAGTTTTGTACATTTTTATCTCAACTTATGACTCTTCGATTTCTTTAAGAAATACTACTGCGAAGTAATTTCATATCCTTATTATAATAAGTCGATGTTTAATAAAACTGTTATAAATTAAAACCGAAATCACAGTCAACCTCTATTGGCACGCAATCATAAAATTAGTACTCATAATATTACATTTTAATATTATCCCGAATCATTATTTAATTTAACTTTTTAATATTGCTATATTTACTTTAAAGTTTTAATCAAATTTCAGTTAAAAAAACAAATAATATTATTGATTTAATTTTCTTTGTAAACATTTGTGAAACAGTCAATATAAAGTTATAATATAGGTATTCAAAATAATATTTTATTTTATATTAAATCATATTTTTTTTCTTCCGTTAATTTAACAATACTGAAAACATAATAATATTCTGTCTTTGCACATACATAATACATAGTTATGCAACACTAGCAGCCGGATGATTGTATTTCAAGTGTCAGTATTAGTGATGGATATAGGTAAATAATTTCTATCGAATAAGGCGGCTCTCACACCGGAGCAATAGGCAACGAGCAACTAGCAATCGTCGATAAGCAATAATATTGCTAATTGATTAATCTCGTAGAAAATAATGAATATTCTCACACCGAAGCAACACGATGTTTCCTGTTGCGAACGTGTAGCAACATGCGTTGCCAGTGATACGGCTGTCGTGTTGCCGGTCGATATTTATTGACAGTGTTGAGCAATACGAGCTTCGTATTCGTATGGTTTTTTTTTTATTATATTGTTATACATATGTAAATTTGTGTTACCTCATGTTCAATTTTTATTAAAATTAATTAATTAAATTAAAAATGTGTGATGTATCTGGGCTCATTCTATAACAGCTTTTGAACTGCAGTGGATGAAGTTTAAGTTCATCTGCATAGACATTTGCACCATATTTTGCAAGCTGTTTAAACGCTGGGTTAATCCAATATTTACGTTTTTTATTTTTTATTTTTCTTCTTCTTAAATTCCACCAGAATAATAAAATATCGTCTTCATCAGACGATGACATGGTTGCTACTGCGTTGCTTATATTTGAGAGCTAGGGGCAATACGTATTGTCTGTTGATTATTGTTAATTGCTAGTTGCTCGTTGCCTATTGCTCCGGTGTGAGAGCCGCCTTAGTCGGTGGTATTATATGACTAATTTAGTTATTTTACGTGGTATAAGTAATCATTTGATTAATATTTTATTCGATTAATTATTAACTAAATGTACCTAATTTTTGACTCATTTTGATTATAATAAAAATTGTAACTAACTTAAGCACAAACTTTACTAAAAATATAAAATACATTAGATATAAATTATAAAATAAAATTCTAAATCAAAAACTGTTTTAATTCTACGGATCAAAACAATTTAATGATAAACTAAGGAACTTATTTAGAGTAGTAAATATTTATTATCATAGAATACATGTAAAATACTAGAATACGTTTCTACTATCTTGTTATTTCTGAAAATATCCTATTTATGTATGTAATTTCTAAACAGATTCAGAATCACAGTGGAATAATATTGACTTTTTATTGACTTATATGACTTATAGATATTTATATATTATGGCGTTTGTGTGTGTGTATCATTGTCGGTGTACGTTTTGTGTGACTACTTTTTATGAGGTATACGAGTTACGAATTAACGACAACAAAGAAATCTAATTTTAAATTTATTAAAATTAGTCAGTAATTCGGCTTCGATACTTTGCATTCTATAATAGGTACTTAGTCGTTGATTAATTATCTATTTACAAATCGATTAAACGAATTTTAGTCTATTAATTTTTAGTCAAATCAGTGGACTAATTTAATTTATTTGTATTAGTTGGCTATACAAAATTTAGTTGAATAATTAGTCGACTAATATTAATGATTTATAATCATTAATTGAAGTCGATAGTACGTGATGAAAACAAACTATTAGTATTAATAAATAGTCGCTTCTGCCTATTACTAGTCAGTATCATTGTACTATCCAACAACTATCCGAGAAACACACTAGATTCGTATTTGTCTTATAAAACGATTTTGTATATGCAAATTTAATTTTCAGAAATCCTATTTACATCCGAGAATAAAACTGAAATCGGTTGATTTATTGTCTTCTGATTTCTTAAGTGTAGATAGAAATATACCACTGCTATAGCTGGATTATATTAGATTAATTTAGTAATAACCTATTTAGTTACAACAGTAAAAAAAACATCTGTAATATGTCAACGAGTATACCTGTACATCGCATAGTATATTCAAATCGAAAAATATTTATTATCTGTTTTTTCAGATACAATATGTTTAACAATAGATTAAATCGATTTGTTATGTAAATTATACAACGTTTTATACAAAATTCATACTCATAAATACAAACGAATTTTTGAATTTATTTTCATTTTTTACTTACATATATAAAAACATGTCATGTTATGATATTGTGTGCAAGTACAAAGGTATTTCGTAAGAAATAAAAGGTAAGTATTTATACATATAAATTAAATACACGATGCCGTAGGACAGAAAAAAAGAAAATATTAAAAGCATAAAAATGCAGTGTAATATGCAATTTGTTTTATGTTGTGCACACGCCAACAATATATATCGTTTTAAGTTTACTTATCTAATTTATTACTACACTTTTTTTTTTATTAATTTTATCTATGTACCTACAATAATTTATTATTGCACGGAAACATTTCAAAGCGTTATGTAAATTATAATATTCAAATCTTAAATGCACGACGTTGTGGGCCTTTACTGTTATATCTCGACTGATGACGACTCGTTTTTGTGCACCACATGTGTACAATGTGACTGTAATAACGTCGGACCCGCAATCCTTAACGTCACAGACGTTAACGTTATTATTTCGGAAAAGGACAACGACGTGCGGCGTCGAAGAAAAATCGGGAAAATGCTTATGTAATCGAATCACTACGATCCTTTACGCCGTCGGCTGTAACGCGAAGGCGATGGGGCGACGATGTCGTGACAATGACATTTACATAATTTCCTATCGTCAACCGCAGCACGAGGCGCAAAGACAATATATTTACATATGGTGTTTAGAGTACGATACACGTGTCGTATAGAAACGTATGTATGACTTACGGGACGGTGTAGGCTGATGGAGGGTAACAGGGATGGCTGTGCGAGCGAATGTCTAATTTTTAGCAATTATGAAACGCAGGCCCAGGACAGGGTAGAATAGTTCATTCCATAAATACATATTTAAAATGATAATAAAGAACGTGTGCACGTTCCGTCCACTCCTTAAATGAACCGTTATTGTCACCACCGTACGTGGAGGACGTATTATTTGAGTAACCGATCACAACTAAAGTGGGTGAGACTCAGATATGCGGTGGTTTGCCGTTACGACGTTATTAGGCAATTGTCTTTTGAGTGTGATACAATGAAAATAAAATAAAATGTCCGTACTGCGGTGAAGGATCTATAATTCGTTTCAGTTGGAATAGAGTAAAATTCTGTACAAAACACTATTATATATATTCTAGTTGAATTTCACGCTTGGAAATGTGTCCACGGAGGCAGAAGCGTATCTCGAATTCGAATTTGATTAGCACTGATAAATAGTACGATAACAGGTACCCTGATCGTCATTCGTCATTTTTTTATTCTATACTATAAATTAATATCTAAAAATTACATAAAAAATAATGAACTGTTGAGGAATGATATTTTTTTTTATTTCAATTTTACAAAGACACAAAATCTAGCTTTGAGGCATAATATCAAGAAAATTACATACAAGATATACATAAAGACCGTAATAATGAAATACGTGAGGATAAAAGCAATCCAGTGATAAAATCCAACGATAATTTAATTTTTTTTACTCTATTTTAAACTTTTTTTTTCGTAAATATTTATTATAAATTGTTAGTAAATCTTTAATCGTTTAATAGATACTGACATTATTTTTTCTTAAATTTGTGGGAGGGATTTATAGAGAGTGAATTGGATGCAAGTTCAGCAATTAAAGTGTTAGATAGAGTCTGTAATAATATTTAGTGGCTAATTTATCTAAGATTTTTATTTTGAAGTCTATTGAAAGTGCAGAATTGGATATTTAAAGAAGCTTGTAGAGTACGAATTTGGAACAGCTTTGCACATTTTAAAATTTGAATTGCATTGACCCAAATAGGTCTTAATATCTAAAATACTTCAATAAATACATAAGCCTATGTTACCCATTGCTTCTGCTCTTTTATTTACGTTCATAAGAATATATTTAAATCATTTTTATGTAAGCCTCTATAATATGTCACAATTGTAACTTAAAAATTAAAACACTTGCTAAAATAGCTCATTTAACTATCACATTAATGAATACTGAATTATTTCGTCTGTAAAAAGTGGTGAATAAGAATATATTATTTTAATATTATTTCATGCGAAATAATTGACTACAAGGTTTTTAATTATTCATATTGTTTTGCAAATTGATTAAGCCACCATGGCTGAAATCAAAACGATGTTGTTTTTTGTTGTGCAAACTTTTTTTTCACTACTGTTCCTGGATTTTGTATTCCATATTAATCTTTATTCCCCTCTCACCTACTCATGTCATGATGAAAAGTGCAATTTATAATAACTGTAGCCTAACTATGGAAACGGATAAAATCAATAAAACGTGATAATATTGTCCCCGCAGTGATGACTAAGAGGTTTTAATATTATATGTACTTATATAATTTATATTACAAGAGGCCTTGTATTAAATCACATGCGGTTATGCACTAATTATGTGGCTAGTCCATAATGATCGAAGGACGATAAAATTACACGAATAATATACAACCATAA
This sequence comes from Sipha flava, assembly GCF_003268045.1. Lineage (NCBI taxonomy): Eukaryota > Metazoa > Arthropoda > Insecta > Hemiptera > Aphididae > Sipha > Sipha flava. The sequence goes on from NW_020271727.1 coordinate 175,355, forward strand.
GGTTTTTGAACATTTACCTAAGCAATTTACTTGAACTGAAAAATAATTTAAAATTTTAATTATTTTTTTTCAATTTATTAATTGAAAATTAAGTCATTAAAATATTTAACATTTTAACTATGATTGACAGTGTAAAATATTCAGCCCACCGGAAGGATTACACGGTAGTTGATCTCTGCCAAATATTAGTCGTTCTCCTCATCGCGATGGATGTGATTTGATGGATACAGAATTAATCCTAACGTTGTAGTTGAAACCAAAAAATAAAAAATAAGGTTTTAATCCGATCTAAATTGAATTTTTAATACATGCGAATCGATAACTTAGCATACAGACTTGCGAACAATAAAAATAAAACGCCAGTATTAAGTTATTGCCAGCAAAAATGTTTCTTTAATCCTTGAAAATAATTTAATGCAATTTTAAGTATAGAACAAAAAATTAAAGGCAGTTTGGACAGTTGGGTGGTTTGAGCGATCAAACTTGTAATTTATCGAAATTTTAAGAACTGCGATTGCATAAACAGTAGATTTGTTAACGAAGATAAATTCCGTGTTACTCGAAAATATTTACGAGTGGCATTAAGCGTTTAACAAATATTAAACTAAATACAGTGCTATGATACTCGTGGATATAATTGTGTCACTGTATGAGTTAAAGCCAAGTTAAATGGTTATCACGCACGTTCGCACTAGTGATGGAAATTATCAGGTAATTAGTTAACGAAATCAAAATAATCGAATTATCAGTAGTCGAAAACTAAATAATCGAATGATTCATGATTTAACTGCTTAAACCAGTTGTATAAATGATCAAATGATTATCTATAAGCGTGAAAGTGAAATGCATTTTCAATCCAAATATGTATACGTATTAAACCAATTAGTGTGGCGATTATCGATACCGGGAATTATACTAATGATTAAAAAATAAAATAAATAATAATACAATACTAATGGACAGTGGATTTCTTAATTTAGTACCCGTATGGGTAATGAGTAAAACACCTAATTTTTTCGAATAATTAAATTAATTTTCTTATGATAAATATATCTGGTACCATTATTTGGATTATTAAAATCATTCGATTATTCCATTAGATTATTCCCATCATTAGTTTGCACACAGGACTGAGCAAAAAATACCTAAAAAAAAGTATCTAAATATAAGATACAAAATACTTCGATATTTTTAAAGATAATAGATACAAGATACAGGTAGCTGAGATATATATAAAATACTTTATACATTTATCAATATTTATTTATTTATTTATTCATTTACATTAGGTACAATAAAAAATAATATAAATATACTTATAAATTACAATGTTTATTTATTAACTATTAAATGTTTAAATTTAAAAAAATGATAAGTAGTATTATAGTAAAAGTTTTTTATATATTATATTCCATGTTATAAAATAAATTCCTGGTTACCTTTAAAAGAGACCAATTTCAATTTTCAATTCACATTCATTATTTCATCAAAATTTATTATTGTATAGAATGTTTCATCTAAGGATTTTGGAATATTAACAATTACATTATTATCCATGTTTTTAGTAATAGATACTTAAAATCGGACGACACTACACAAATACCGCGTAGACAGAAAATATGAACTGATCATCGCACAATCTTATAGTCTAAAATAAATGTTTAGCGCGATAAAATAAAGAAAACATTCTGCCGATAAACTGGATTTATGTAACTTACTGATTACAAAATTTGCTCATAATAAAGGTTATATGTAATAAAATATTATGAGCAAATATTGTATATATAGTTCATTTATCATGTGAATGCCTTCGGCGTGAAAAACTTTAATCTAAATTATTAATAATTATTATTACATAACAATAGGTTATATCTAGTATCTTAAATCATGAAAAGATACTAGATACAAATTAAAAAAATATTTAAATCTACGGTACCAGATATATTAAAATAATGTATCTTGATACTAGATACAAGATACAATTGTATCTCAGATACTGCCCAGCCCTGTTTGCACGGTTACGTATTGATTCCTTAGTTATGGTCTGCGGAACAGCTGATAATTGTATCCGTCTGGTAAACGTTTTGTTAAGACGTGAGACGGCCAAAAAAAAAGTCAGGGTCAAGTCACCACGCTCTTCGAAGAGAGAACCTTACATATGGATACATTACCACGCGACCAATCCGAGTGGGCATGATCGCGGAAGAGGAACAGAGTTGCTTGGTAAGTAACACCTATTCCTCCGTCGCCGCGCCATACGATGGCATTTCATAGGAATAATTTACAGCGAAGCATGCGGAATCTGCGCTAACGATTTACCCAAAGGTATGTATGGCAGCGGGAAATTCCGCGCGGAACCCACACTGCTATCCCGTCTGAGTTTAACGGAAGGCAAGGGGAGGTAATTGCCCCGGAGCGGCAAATTTTTGAAGATCAACATAAAATAAAAAATGTATAATTATAATTTTTCTTGCAAGACTGTTTAACTATAGTACATATTATTTCTATTGCATATATTATTTTTTATTTCGAATTGTAATTTTCTTAAGGATGACACTGCTACTACCCCGTCCGCGTGTACCGGTACAACCCGCGCGGTCCGGTTCGTTTCGGCCACGTGTTCGCACGGCCGTCGTGAATCGTAACCATGACGGTCAGCGTTCGAACACCTTGGGGGTGGATACGAATTGCAGTAGGCGTGCGTACAGTTCGCCGTGAAATGGTGGATACGGCATCAGGTTCACAGTCTGGACGCTTTACAGGAGAAATCATATAACACGGTCGATCATAGGCGTGTTTTTAGGGGCGTCTTGAGATTGGAGATCGGACACCCAAAAAAATTACGTAACAACGACGTGCTAAAACCATCAATATCTATTTTTATGATCCACTATTAGATCTTCCAATTATACTTCATTGTTAATAGTATTTTTCTCTAACGGTGGTGCCACTCCCCCCCTAGATTCAACCATCTAGCAGTTTGCCGGATGACTTAAGCGGTTGACTGCGCTACGGTAGACTTTTTTCGGTAAGTATCACGCAACACTACAAGGTTAACCATATAGTCTTCGCCTTAGCGCGACGTAAGTAACGTGACGTAGTTAGCGTGACGAGTGGAGTAACAAAGTTGTAACAATCAAATAATGAGTGGTGTATCGCAACGCCTACCCTTGTAACTAATAGCACCGGTCCACCAACTCAGTTGTCAAAGCGTCTTCGACGTTGGACGGCGAAAATTTTTTTTAGCATTATAGTGAACTTAATAAATGTTAATAATGCTAATAATAGCAAAAATAAAAAAACAGTATTGGGCTTATTCGTACTGGGAAGAAGATAAATAAATTAAACGTGGATTGATTTCAATCATAACAAAAAAAAAAAAAATCTTTATTGAAATTGGAATCATCATTTGTTTTAGAAAGTTAAAACTTTCAAAGTTTTCAAAATAAATACAATGAATAAACGAAAGTAATTGCCAAGCGCTTGAACAATATGAAACAATATAGCAAGTGGCATAAAATGAAATATGCTGCATTCGAATGACGACCACGTATCAGTTAGTCGACACGTAGTCGTATTAGTTTAGTCTGCGTTACATCTATTGGTTACATTGTTTTGACACAAAGTCTCGTTGTAAGACCACGTACACGTCAAACAAATTCAGGAAACGTCTGTGTTTGTGCAAACATGATATTTATCCAAACTTCGAACACACACGTTCCAATGACTTGGACCAACTTTAGTTTAATTTTTGATCTTGTCAAAAAGTATATTCAGTATAAATTCTAAATGTTTGTTGACCATGATACTACTTGTACTGTGGTACTGATTGCTTGTTTAAGGGAGAAGAAAAAAGTAAAGCGAAAAAGAAACAGAAGGTGTAGACGAAGGAATAGCTGAAGAAGGGAGTTCAATTTAACCGTGATCGTATGGTTGTAGAGTTTAAAATGAGTTCAACCGTTGGCTATAGCAACTGTTTATGAATAGATGAGGATACGTTTGGCGAGCTATTTGAAAATAGACCATTAATTGAAAAAAAAAACTGTAGCCACACGAGGGATCTAATCACGACGGAACATAGACTATTGTCCACTTTGAAATATCTACATTTATAAATACAAACGTTTTTTCGATCATCTGGGGATTTTCGATACCACTGCTTGTCAAACTATACTCCGTAGATGTCCAACTGATTGTAAAACTACTCAAACTATACTGTATACCAGTGGTGGCCAAACTTTTTTTTCCTCGGACCATAAAAAACAATTTTTTTTTATCGCAGGCCATAAAAAAAATGCATTCTAAATTTTTTTTTACGTAAATGCAAAATATTACAGTTATACAAATAAGTGCTGTAATATAGAAGACTTTCGCGGGCCAGATATTAAATGATGGCGGGCCAGAGTTGGCCCGCGGGCCGTAGTTTGGCCACCACTGCTGTATACGATCAAAATGTTTGCACAAACACAGAAAAATGTGTTTGACGTGTATGGGGTGGGTCGGCTTTAGACGCATGCTACTTGCGACGTCACTCACTACGTTACATCGGTGGACGCTCAGCGAGACAGAAAATGACAGTTTGCAATCCAGGACCGTAGCCACGAGAAGGCAAGGGACAGCACAAGGTGGCATTGCATCCCTGAATCTAAATTGTTCCTCTAAAATTTGGTTTGCCACACCTGATGCTTTGGTCTGGCTACGAGCCTGCTGCGATCGCGTGGTTTTCGACCTCGGGCGCCGGTTGAAAACCGCAGGAAAGAAATCGTCGTGTAGCCCAGCAGTAGTGCTTACTGGAAAAACCACTTGGGTAGCACCCAATACATAGGCAGTGTACGGTATGTAGTACAGCACTATGTTAGTTTAGAGTGAATTCGAGAGCATCCAAAGTGTTACCCGGTAGCCGAACGGCGGGCACGTTCAGGACCGTTTAAATACAGGAATTCATCGCTGATTGTACACATGCACTAGGTATAGATGATAATGATTTATTAATATTTTATGCAGTCAATTTGAATTTTAAACAATTCAATACATTATGAACACTGTTCGTTCAGGTGATTAGAGGGGAAAAAATGATGTAGGCGTATCATGGACGATAAACGGGTACGCACACATTCAGTAACGTATTCCCGTATTTAAACGCACCCGCACGTTCAACACCTTTCATCGATTTTATTTGATTTTATTATTTTTGGCACAATACGCCTGCCGCGTGAAAAAGCCGTTAAGTGGCGATTCGGGCGGCAGAACGTAAAATAGCCGATGCTAGCGGTTGCTTACCGAGGGCGCCGTGGGCGGCAACATTGGCACCATATGCAGATAAGTGCGCCGGCCATGTCCGTCGCGTTCCGGTGACGGGGTGAGCTGCTGCTGCTGCTGCTGTCGTTGATGGTGATGGTGGTGGTGGTGAAGCCGTCGCGGTGACAGTACGACCCTGTCGTGTTGTGCGGCCGCAGCCATCATCGGGATCCACATCGGCCGACGCTGTGTACGCGCCGCATCCGCCGCTCGTCAACGCGGGTCCGCAGCAATGAAGCCAGTCCGTGGCCGGAACCGACCGCACACCTGCGAGATAAAAAGAAAAAATTCATAATTAGACCGTGGTCGTTTCCGAAAACCTGTTAGGGTGTGCGAGTTCGTGGTGTGCGTGGTTCACCCGATATTATACCACGGTTACGTTCTCCGAGGAGGCGTAAACATCAATGCTATTACCTTTTAAGACGCTCTACCGGTTTTGTACTCGTTTGAAACAGCAGAATTACGCGTTTAAATGGTCCTCATTTCACGAAACAATTCCTTTGTTTCAGCTCATGCACTTATTCCACGACCGAGGCCATAGCCAACGAAATATTTTTTTTTTTTTTTAAGGGGTTAGAGTATAAATATGATTTTTGACCAGCAGTTTTTAATACTTCAAATATGATAGACATTTAAAATCGTATAATTTTGTCTTAAGATTATATTTCGAAGGTTGATCCTGAACCCTACTACCCCCCTGGTTAGAAACATTTATTACCAGTTCTTACAACTATTTACCTGTTGTTCAAGTGCATGGTATATAATGAAATGAAAAAATTATGAAAAAAAAACCTTATATCCGTGTGCCCATGTTTAACTCACACAACTTCTATGATGAAAAAAATAATAAATTTTAAATTAATATCGGAATGAAAAAACGTTAAAATTGTGAATCCTGTAAACGAAGTTTTTCTTAAGTTGAAAACGTCCAAGTAAACAAACTCGAAATTCTCAGATAACAAGCAGGATTGTCAGATTAAATTTCAAAACAATACATTGGTATAACAATGTAATACAGCATAATAAAATATATCATGGTGCAATACATTTTATTATTCGTTACATCATTCACGTAATTTTTCTGTTAATGCTTATAACATTTTACGCGAGTCATTTTAAATTTATCATTGCATGTATTATTTAGATATTGTAATTAAATATATTTATTATAAACCATATATAATACAATTTATAAATTTATTTTATATGATTATACTAGCTTAATAACCGGGTTCGCACGGAACATTCTTGGCCGTGACATAGGTTTTAATGGATTATTACTTTACACTATTTAAAGCCAAGTTTAGTGTAACTGTTAGTGGTTATAAAATTATATAATATGAGTATAAGTGTACGCGCGATGCATGAGATTATTTTTATCGATAAACTTCTCGGAACATTTATTATCTACACGACGACGGACAAAAAGAATAGGTTGTGGGTAGCTGGAAACTCGCGGGCCGACGTGCCGCACAATACGTATTGGCGGTGAATAATTATAATTGTTAATTACTCCACTAAAACGCAAGATTTTAGAAGATCCTTTCTTAACGCATGGTGAAAATATGAGAAGAATCTGTATTCCAAATTTTAAGTCTGTACGTTGCGTAGTTTTTGAGATATAGCGATCAGTGAGTGAGTGGTATTTGGATTTTATATGTATAGATTATTTATTTTTGACGTGAAAACATTTTATACGGCGTTCAGATTTTTCAACTTGGGCAGTGAAAATTTTCGAGGATTACTTTTTTCGTGTAACCCTCGATACCTATTATATTATTTGTTTATATTATTATATTATTAAAAGAAGAGGCGATTTTTTTTAACAGTTATATCTGAAGCTTTACTAGACCGTTATTTTTATGGATTTTGAATTTGAGTAATTTTTTTATACCATTGATGAGAGACGATTTAGAGCGAAGAAATTCTTAAGTCTTTGAGTGGACATAGATTCGAAACATACTACGAATATCAGATAATTTGTAGTAGAATAATAGCCTAAAATGCTTTCAGTGTGTGATTATTGGACATTTTGGCTGTACCAAAAGATGAAAACGTGTTTTACATTATTACCTTTTGTTTTTGTTATCATCTTTTGATATTATTTGTGAGCATTTGACTTTTTAAAAATTATACTCGTACATTCAAGGCTGATTCGTTGTCAATATTGTTGCTAAAGTAGGCAGATGGATTTGAGATTTTTCGTACAGGATTTACAACAGCGGTATTCTCCTAACTTAATACATTGATGTATGATGTTTTCTGCGGCAATGAAACGTGATTGTCCATACTACTGATAATTAATAATCTTAGAAATTCGTTATTGAATTTTTGTATCTATTTCTTCAAATTTGGTATAGCATAATTATTTGAGTGATAAGATATCTTTATTATTTAGATTTAGTCATAAATTGATATGTACCTAACATAGTGAGAGAACCGTTTCAGTATAGCTATGCAATACATCTGTGATATTTCAGATTAAAAATCTATTAAGCTATATTTTTAAATTTTTTTTATTTTTATTCGATTGATATGTTTGTGTTTAACTTTCTTACAGCTATCCGATACGATTTTTCTTCTTTGAGTTTATATTAAAATCAACTTTTTTTCTCATACAATTACTATTCTATAAAATTTCAAGATTTTTAAATCATTGATTGATACATTTCTGGTAGTGATATATAATACAATATAATATAATGTAATATAATATTATATATTATATATGATATATTATAATATATAATATTATATATTATATATGATATTAATATACAATAATTTTAATAATTAGCCCATTAATCTCGAATAAATTAATATTTTTAGAAAATTATATTCATTACTTTGTATTATATCATAAAATGTACTCCCAATAGTTATTGACAACCGTCTAGATAATGGAATACAATTAATTCGATTTATTAGATGTATTCCGCACACAAATAGGTTGCGGCAGGTCGTTATTAGCCGTCAAAATCGATTTAATCACCTGCAAGACATCCGTTTCTCTGTCTGTCTCTCTCTCTCTCTCTCTCTCTCTCTCTCTCTCTCTCTCTCTCTCACACACACTCTCTCATTCGTACATACAACACCATCTATTACACCTTCCGTATTTCTTGTCAAGCCGTCCAAAATTCTCAGAGAATTCCTACATCTATCAACGGGTAAAAACTTAAGAACTGATCAGTCATTTGTGGGGTCCGAAGTAATCGGGTCAGAATTTATTTTTCGTCCAAGTGTGACGACTCACCCATTCAGCGTACAACATATTTCGTGTCCATTTAAGTGATTATTAGATTAAATTTAGCTCAACCTGGTATGTGTGGTGACATTTTTTTTCTCAACAAATTTAATAACACATATATTTAACAGTGATTGCTAACTATAGCTATCATATGAAATTGAAGTTTACCATTATTAGTATTTACTATAACAAATTGTAAAATCATATGATTTGTATTACCTACCAAATAAATTAAATAGTTTTGCGCATATATCTTACGTGTTAAAATTTACTTCTTAAATACATTGCTTCGACGTTCTTTATGTTTATCCCACTATATGAACAATTTGACAATTATAAAATAACGCATTTTGGCTATTTTTAATACGTTGAAAACGGTTTTCTAACAATTTAATTTTAATGAAACTGATAGCTTTCTTTTTCAGTTCAACCCACTACAAATTTAAAGTCATTGAATATATCAAAATTTCTACATTAGTTTTCATCTAAAAATTGACATTCTTGACTTTATTTCTAGATTATCAGAAAACATAAAATTTGCATGAAAAACTTTATATAATTTCACTTAATGGCTCTGAAAACTGGTTTTCATATTAATATACTTTTATGTCAACTTTAATGAATTCGCGTACCTACCAGTCATCACTTCGTGTTAATAGATCAAACAAATTATTAAAATACTCCAATATAATCAGACCAGTGGAGCAACTAATGGTAGGGTTTGGGGGTTATGACCACCCTCCAACATTTTTCTGTGGTTTTTACAAATTCTACATAGGAAAAAAAATGGTTTATCTCGAAGACGCGAAATGACTGATTGATTTGAAATATGAATATTATTCGTACTATAATTGATAACAATAATAACATGGCAATATGGAACGTTTTGTAACGTTTCGTTCAACTTAAAAACATCAAAAATCTTGCTACTACAATTTCTCGACAGTCGATTGTATAATACTTTTTTTTATGGTATTACAATATGAAATAGAAGTTATATAGTTTAATTTATAATTTAAATATTTTATTCATAAACCTAACTTAATCTTACTTCCTTATCCCTACCAAACACCTGCAGAAAATGCTTATTTTTTCCAAATCCACCCGAAAACCAATCCTGGTTACACCACTGAATCTGACTAAACGTGAACAGGTTATTCATTAAGTGCAATCCCACGAAATAAATCGACAAACCTTTTCCCATTCCATTTTGAATCAAGAAAATACAACAATTATTTGAAGCAGTGTCACATATTCGTATATGCGCAGATCGAATGTATCGTATAGTTACTAGAATATTTTCTATTATTTTTTAGTTATTATTATTAGATATTTAAATTGTGTCCATAGTGATCAGTGAGACGCACAAGGGAGGGATGGTGTAGTGGTCTTATCCCTCCCCCGTAATTTCTTCATTTATCAATATTTTACCATATATTTACATTGAATTACACAAAATTAACCACTATATTAAATAATTTATATCACAACCTCAATTGTGTCATGTTACACTACGTACTGTTATAGTAAAACTTATTCATTAAAATTATGTTGTTCTAATAAACAATATACTAAATTAGGTTCAGTGTCTAGGTTCAGGTTGTAAGGATTTTTTCCAACTTCACAAATAAAATATATGTACAAGGAGGCTTCACCCCACACTCTCCACGCTCATTTTATTGATTTTGATGAAGCAGATAATGAATCCAAAGACGTGGAAGTAGTCAACATCGGTTTCACTAACCTAATATTCAAACAATTCGTCATGTTTATAATTTATTTATTTTTATTGATATTTCATGAACGGTTAAATCGTCTTTTATAATAATAAAGTGCACATGTTCGTTAATGCTACAGCACATTTTATTGTTCCTAATGCACAATTAGTGTCCTACTACACCATAGCCTGGTGTCTAGCGATGACAAAATTTGAAGTTTGTCTTAACCAAAGTAGTCACTTGTTCGCAATCATTTTGAAAGTTCCTTCTCAAATATCAACGAGTTCATGGCTCATGGAATTTTCACATAATTGTGCACAGCATCAAATCGGTCGCGCCACCGTATTACGAACAGAGCCAGCGTTAAGAGGTGGAGGTGAATACCCCCTCCCCTAGGAATGACCTATTTATAGGGCAATCATTAATAAATTAAATAATATCAATATTGTAGAATTTTGCTATAAAATGTAACCGAAAAATTTGTATATTTATAACTCACTCCTCGACCCCATCAATATTTTCTAGCGCTGGCTCTGAGTATAAACGCATTGAGGGAGCATTACAATTAAAATACGTTTCGAGGGTTGATTATAAATTTGAAATAAATTCGTCGAATGGGATTAATACTACCGTGGGCCTCCAGATGTGCCGTGACAGGGGTACGTGCGCTCGACTCGCGTGCAATTTATCGTCTTTCGCAAAAACCCAACGCGCTCATTCGGTAGTATAGACGTTTTTCTATGTATAATTTATTTAATGTTTTATTTACATACGAAAATATATTTAATATATGTAGACGTATAGGTAGACGTGGGAATGTTAGGGATAGGTAAAATTCCTCAATTAACAGTTTCCATAGAGTTTTGCGTTACGTGAGTGCTTGTGCATGCATCTATTTCTTTTTGTGTGTCGTATACACTTATATATATATATATTTATATTATTTCCTCCTATCTATGTAATTATAATAATAGGAGACATCTGACTTGTAATTTTTCTTTTGATGTAAACACGTACGACACAAACATTATTACGTTGAAAATGTTATTATTTCATGATATATTATGTATTTATATATTGTACCTCGTTTACGTTTATTAACGATTGTTCTGTTCGACATTAGGAAATAATGCTTATTTTTTTTCTCGGAAAACGTATATAATTGCTTATAATTTAAAGATAATACATATTACAATCGGAACTATGTACTAGTTATCTTTATGGGTGTACGATCAACTATTTTTTTTCACTTAATATATTTACAATAAAACTTTAACTGACAATGATAACTATATTATTTTTATATTATTTTAAATTTTAAGAAAACTAAATTAGTTATAAAACTAAAATTTAATACAATATTTTGTCCACTATAAGTACTAAAAATGTTTTAAGGTGGTTAGATCTAGGCCCTAGATCATTCTAATACAAAAATAATGTAAAACATTTGAATCGTAATATTATTTTATAGTTTTTTTTTTCTTTTATTAGATTCTGAGTGAAGTGAAAAATATATTAATATATGTATAATCTCGATCAGAACATGAAATTCGTTGAACTTACTAAATAAAATTTATTTCGATAAAACGATATATAATATTTAAAAATATTAACCGTAAGGACTTGATACATAAATTGGATACGTATATTGGCATTATAAATTTATATTACAATAATCATTTATCGGTGATTATTAAAATAATAATTATATTATAGTCCAAGATTTTTTGATTTCACGATATTATTAGGTATATATATTTACATAATAGTATAAACTATCTATAGGTAAAAAAACTAATACACCAAATCTTCTTCAATCCCACTTTCTAAATCAATGCTTCAGTGGTTTCTAATTTCAATGCTATAAACCACCTTTATCAATCATATTATCCGTCTTTATATCTATTTAATTTGTATTTCAACCTTTTCTATTTTGAATTGAACATCAATATAATGACTATCCATTGTTTATCAACAATATATTTGAATATAGCTAAGTACTTCTCAACAATTATCCTGAAAAACTTATTTTATGGATTTTCAATATATTTCATGTTAAAATAAATTTTTCTTGAAAACAGTGTTCAGCTTCGTCTTTATTTACCTATGCATATTTTTATATGTACGTTATGTACACACATATGTTACGAGACAAAAAACGAGCTATATGCGTATTTTTATCGTGTATCCCACTTCTTTATAGATTTTTTTTTTTAATTTGTATTTGTTCGCACATTACAGCAAAGTCTTTAAAGATTTATAACTGAAAACGTTTAATAATATAATGAAGGGCTTGCATTTATTAATAATATGCAATAGAAGGGTGTGTTAGGGATTCGCATTACTTAGTTCCTATTCGCGGCAATGACTTTGTCACGTTCAAGAATACAGATTATACTCATTGTGTTTATATTTTCTTGCAATTTTCTGTATTAATTCAAAAGCTGTCTGAAGTCATTGATCTTATAATGTAATTCTTATTAACAATATAGCTCACCAACAGATACCGATGTAAAACCGTATGAAAAATACAAGTTCGGACACAACAACCGGAATATGAATGTACAATTTTAGGGTAAATAACTACCATATTTTAGCAATTTATATAATAATAATACTACAATAATGTGCACACGATAAAACCGTTTCTCTGAAAATTGTATTCACTAGTGATTGAAGTGCAGTGAAAGCAATTATTATTGTTACTTTTTATTCCATAAGAAAACAGATGCATTGACAATTTTCATTACTTATTTTAAAGGCCGAAAGAAATATTATGATAAATTATGTACCCAAATTACTCAACACAGTGATGAACCTTGCACGAGTTAATGACGATAGTTTTAAGACAAAAAAAAATCTTAATTTTTTTTCGTTGGACGTTCAACAATTTTAAATTATTCATTAAAACGTAAATAGTTTTCATGGTTCAGACGTACTCTCTGACTATATAAAATTACGATGAGTTAAGGCATTTATACGAGTATAGAAGTACAAGAATATTATATATTAATGTATTATATATATATATATATGTATGATAAGCCGTATGCTATAAATTAATTCTCTTCTAAATATAATAAAAAGCATATTATGGCGAGTAGACGCTTTGCAAATGCAAAGCCTCAATAGTTTTACACACAAGATCACTCGACTGTCGATATATATGTGTGTTTGAAATTCCACTACAGCAATACAGTTTTTATTACGGTTCTTCTGTTATCAATTTATTAAGAACAAGTAATACAGGACTACCGCCTTAGGTTTTGAATTGAATATATGTACCATTACTACGAAAATTATTTATAAAACACATCAATACGTTTATACGAATATACGAGCTATTACGATTGGAGTCTATACTAAATATTTTGATTTTTCGATATATTTTTTTAAAACGATTGAATAAAAAATATTAATAATAATAATAAGCAAACAAATATTGTATTTTTGAAGAATTTTTTTTATTAATGATAAAGAAATATGACTGAATTACAGTGATCTTAATGGTTACAAAAATGTGTATACGTGTTATATTATTTTCAGTTTAAGAATGACGATTTGATTTCGAGAACAATTTTAGTATTGAACAAATACTATTTATATATATGAAAACAAGACAATCCATTTTCGAAATTTAGGAAAATTTGTTGCGTGCAAGTTGTAACTATGTATTTGAAAATTGCTTACGCAACGTTATTTAGTATTATTTTTTATAATTCCCATTTCTATGTTATGATTATTTTAATGATTCATTAATCGGAACCGTTGAATTCAATTACTATAGGTTTTTTATATTTATAGTCGTTACATTCGCATTATTTGTAATGATAACAACTAAGAAAAATAATCAAAAAATTTAGCGAGTCAACGGCTTTTTAAAAAAAAAACCTTACTTTTTTAATGGAATATTTTATTGCCATTTATACAAAAAAATTCACTCACACAAATATATAGTCTTACGTACGACATCAATATAAAATACTTATATACCTACGATATTATGATATGGTTTTTCGGTTACACGCGAAAATCAAAATGAAAAAAATAAATAGATTGCAACAAAATTTCTGCGGTATTATATCCAAGTGACAGTTTTCTTTATCCTTTTTTTTTCTTTTTTATTACAAATTTTGCCCCGTATAAGAAAATAATAACTACCGTCTCAGCTCTTTCAGGTCATATATACATATTTTTACGACCGTAATTTTTTACCGACAACAAATGCCTGGAACGCAATAATTATTCGTCCCATAGATGTTTAACGTAGCTGCAATGAAATAATATGTTAGACTACCGTTTCGTATTTGGTTCAATCGGTATGACGATATAATATTATTCGAATTCTGCATATAAGTACGTTCATGTATAAAATATGTGATTTAAGATCAAGGGAGGAATACAAACAATATGTATAATACGGCGTTTAGGATGTCACAAACATTATAGTTCATAAATTGGAAACCAATTTCAATACGTAGGCGTCTATATGATGATTGTCACTTATATGTCCATTTTATAATAATAATCGATAAGTCAAAAAATTAATGAATAACGTACACGGGTAAAGCAAACGCAACCACTGACCAATAGTTAACCAATAGTTATAATATATATAATTATAGTGATACGTGAACGAGTAAACGAATTCAACGAACCGTGTAGTGCATCCTTATTTTAGTATTCTGAAAAGTACTTAAGTTTTAAGCAAAAAATGTTAAGAAAAAAAACTAGACCATTAAAATGTTTGAAACCCATAAACATCCCATTTATGCAAATTAAAAAATAAAATAAAATTCATTGAACCATCTATTAGTTCTACTAAAAAGGAATAATTCGGATAATATAGTATAATATTATGACATATGAGTATTTTCATAATATTATAAAAAAAATACTCAAACCTATTGATATATTTTGATTTGATTTAAGTCCTAAAAAGAACAGCAAAAATATCTATAATTCCATTTCATATAGAATGTGCTTTCAAATAGTTTAATGACATTCTCTATGTTACATTGTTAACTATTTGAAATAACTCGATAATAGATCAAATGTGATGACGTAGAATAATTAATATCATTTTTAATATTCAACACTTCGTTATCTATATAATAATATGTAATAGAAGACTTAGTCGTGAGTAAAACAATACTAATTTCGCCATTTAATCCTAAAAACGTGTGTTACTAAATATGATGTTAACTAATGTAATATACTATTACTAAAGAGTATTCTTGAGAAAATTAAAACAATTCATGTAGAACACAACTGTTGAGGTCTTACCTAACTAGAAACGTAAGTAAGTTACATTTTTCAATGGCGAAAACTCAACAATGAAAATTCGAGTATGCAATTTTAAATCATATTGTTTCATTCATTACGAGTACCATTATCATCATAAGTAATGTAACCAAAAACGTGTAAATTATATATTATCAACCATGATCAATTTTAAATAAAAACAATAACAATTATTTACAAAAGTTTAAAATTATTTAATGTATAAATCAATCAATACTGACTACCACAGATCCAAATCAAAATCCTGTGTTCACGATATGTACAATAATAAACTCATAATAGTATTACTCATGACAGTACTCATTATATTATAAGTCATACACAGTCGGGACTTGTTACAGATAGTTTTATTTAATAGTATACTCGTATTAAAAACGTGGGTAATATTTACGTGAATACAATGCAGAACGTTAAGTTTAGTAAAGTTTAAGTAAATTAATTAATTTACGATGAACTATCAATGTAAAGTATACTAATTTTAAATTTTATTTATCCGACTAGAAAATATCACAAAAAAAAACTGTACACAATAGAATAAATTTAATATGAAAATAATAAAAAGGGAAGAAATTGAAAATTGTATGGAGAAAAAACAGGGTTTGGGTGGACCGCTGAGTCGAACGTCAATGATAATTCATAGTATTAAAGAGAGGCAAATCTGAACGGAGCTTGATTTATTATTGTGTAGTCGAATTATAAGTGATCCTAAATAAAAATCGTTTGTTAAAACTTCTCGAAAACTTTAGGTAAATACAGAAAACAAAGTCAAAATAACTTTGTAAAAATATGCCGAATAGAAGAACTTAAAATTACTCACATCATCGTTGCACATAAAACGTTTCACAGTTCGTGATACAATCAACTTAACAATAATGAAAACCTTAAACTCGAATGAAAAGTTCACTAGATTATTTCACATTCACTCTATATTTAAATAGAAGATAGAATTAAATAGCTATTTGAATTTTAGATATCTGAAATAAAAACTACAAACTTTGTAACTCAAAAACTATATTACTATATATAACTATATTTGTTATAGTTAACATTAACTATATATAACTTATATATAAACCATATTTGTAGTACTATGAATGAATACATACCACTTTAAGAAGATCATTTTATTGAGTATTATGGTTGAAATAAAACATTGCATTTATTAATCTGATAAAATTATATTTATTCATTAGAGTACAGTTATTATTATGTGATCACACTTTTTGTACTATATCACAATTTACACTGTTTCAGATTTGATCATGATATCTTGGAAAAATCCGATATTTAACGTAAATTGTAACGATGTTATGAATCCAGTTAAGAATGTTCAACATATTTTTTAAAATTAAGGATATATGTATTAATAATTGATTACCTAATACATGATTTTTTTCTAGTTCTGACCGATTTGGCTTGAAAATTCTGAAAATTCTAGCTAACAGAAAACGAAGCTAATATAACTTTTCTTAGGCGTTTTATTTATGGCTTTATAGATTCTCCAGAACTATTAACTCAAATTAATTCTAAAGAACCACCCGTCATACTCGTCACATTTATTAATTTTCCTTGCTGATTTGTATCACCGACTACGTAAAAAATCAACCAATATACCGAATGATAAGTATAACCAATAAAGATCCATCAACTCTATTTTAAAATTTTGTAAAAACTATATAAACATTATGTGTTACAGTATTGTATTAATTTGGGTATGTTCTGTATGGTTATATAAAATACATAAAATAAGTAAAATAAATCAAATAAATGTAATTAATTAATAATTCTCATCTAGTATTATAATAATATCTAGTGATCGTAATATCCAGCTGCTCTTGTGAAAACAATATTGTGCATTTCAATAAATAAATTGATTTATTACACCCTCCAGATGTTGATTCAACTGCACTAAAATCCAATTTACTTAAGGATATAGATACTTAAAGCTTATTATCATTTTTAACTAGATCCCATAATAATTATTTGATCACTTAATCATCATCAAACTAATATATACAATAAACATAATAAAGCATATTAAGTTATTGGCTTCATTAAAATAATATCGTTTGATATTAGAGTAACTTGGACAATATATATATATAATTTTAGATACTTCAGTTGAGGGAAACTCATTACTTAATCCCAATGATGGAAATTAAAATTTTTTAAAATCTTACAATATTTTTATAGGATAAACACATTAAATACTCGAGTGAAAAATGTAGGATCAGTATCAGCAATGCATTTTTGCACATATAAATATATTGTCTAATGGATTTCGTAGAATAGAATATTTTTTAGAATAATATTACTACAATGGACCATTGACTCAGTCCAAACTCACTCATTTACAACACATTAAATTGTGAATTCGCTACATATGCAAAATAATTCTTGAATGATTGATTATAAATCATTAACATAATCGCTATTTTTTTTTTTTCATTCAAAATATGTCCAAACCCCTGAATCATCAAACATATATCCAACATTTTGTCGCATAAAAAAACACTGTATTATTTATTCCCATAAAATACAATACTTAATATATTTGGTTGTAATAAATGTGTAAAAAATGAATACTCTGTAGCATAATACAATAAATATTTAATTCGATTCTAAGCTATAAATAATGTACTGATTTTATATAAAACTATAGTATAATTACATGGTGTTCAATGGTTAAAAAATATGATTATATAAAAACATAATCATCGATGTAGTACATATGATCGAATACTGTAGAAATATCGTCACTTAGTTCAGTATGAATCGAATTCGGTTGAGTACATATGTGCATAATATAATATATAAATATATCATATTTGGTATAATAACATACCTTCCATGTGTTCCTGCTCCTGTCTATTTCAAAATGTCCTAAATAATTATAGCAATATGGCTATTTATTATTACACTATTAACCTTTTTTTTGATTTATTTAATCGAGGTTTACTAAGTTATGATTCACAGATCCTAGAATATATGAGCTGCGTTCATGGTTATTAAAGACAATCCGCAGTAAAAATGAGATTTTGATATCGATGAAAAAAATGAGAATAACATATTATACTCGTATGTGTCACATTCACCTGAACCATCAATCCGTTTGCGGATGTTATTGTAAGTAGCAGACAATGCTGATTACGAGTAAATGGGTTTTGCCTTTGAATGAAATACTTAGCTCGATACTATTCAGTGGAATATTTCATGTGACACTGCTAAAATAATTTATAATAAATACGATGGAAAAGTATTAATATAATACATTTCCGCGGGGGAAAAAATATAAGTTGTAAAACAGTTAATATAAATAAATAAATTTCAAAAATATAATATTTATATTATATATCAAAATTCTTGTATAAAAATAACATTTATGACAAAAATGTAAACGAACGGTTGTTAATGTGTATATATATATATATTTCAATATTGGACACTTATTTAATTTCATTGTCAAACGAGTAGTCTAAAAAAAAATTATGTTATTCAATTATATAATTATAATATATAAATGTGCAAAAAATTGAATGAATGTGTAAATATTTAAAAGTATTTATGATATTTATAATTATTTGTATTCATATAGTCTTAAAAGTTTAAATAAATGTTATGAATTGTATTATATTATGATAGGAATAGTATTTATATCTAACCTGTAATAGAAATAGGCCGATAATAATGTAACAATGGGAATCAAAGAAAAAAAATTGACCAAAATAACTTTCATATTGAATATTTGCTATTTTTGGTATAATAAGTATAATATGCTTTTTAAGAAATGTAATATAATGTTATTGACATTTCCCTTTTCACAACTTACCATTTCTAGCACATAATTGAGATGAATTTGATCAATATGAGGACTATGAGGCTGTGGATTTCTGAAAATTCTTTATTCGGTAAAGCCTGACCTCTATGCTGTATCGCAGTAGAATAAAAAACCAATAAATAAAACTGAAAACAACTTTGGTTCTTGTTTGCTTTGATATAAGGTCCTGGGGATCATATACATGTATGGTATTGTATGTGCTTTCGCTATATTCTTCCTCGGAGTGTATTTTATTCCGCAGAAATAATACATTTGGAAGAATATATAGTAGAATAAATACATATTTTAACATAGTATTAATATGAAATTGATTGAATTAAATTATTAATCACTTCAAATGAAGCGACAAGAAAAAGTGACGTGACTTGTTACTTCAGTATGGTTGGTAAAAATATCATACAATATCAAACAATGTATAACTTAGTAAAAATATGTACGTGCATTTATGTATATATATATATATATATATATGGGTAAATATTTGATAGGTAATCTATTATTTCTCGGTTACTAAACATTATAATTATTTTTATAATATTGAATGTTTCGATCGAATTGCATACAATTTAATAAATAGTTTGATCGTTATAAAGAAAATATAAGTTTTATTACTATTAGAACAAGAACCAAGAAATTTCGTGTATTTTCATATTTATCAAAGTTTAGTTTTATATTAACAAATAAAAACTGTCCTGGTCCGGGTTTTCATTATCAAATAAGTTCATCAGGAATAATAAGTATTCCATGTGAATAGGTACAACCAAACTAACGATCTTATTGCTCTTCACCATTTGTAATAAGATATAGATTATAATAATTGTATTTTCTTGTGCAGCTTCAATTTCTCGTGGAAATAATAAGTGTTTTTGTAATGAATTCATTATTTCGTGTGTGTAGATACTTGCGGTCATTAGATTTTCTGGGCTTTTATAAGTCCAATTCCATGATGTGGAGGGTTTTAAGATTGTTGGATTTTTTATTTCTCTAATAGTTGACGCTATTCCAAACCATTCACCTTTTAGTAATAAAGCTGATGGTAATATCCCATTGCGATCAATTTATCTATATCTTATTACGAATGGTGAAGGGCAATAAGATCGTTTGTTTGGTTATACCTATTCACATGGAATACTTATTATCCTTTCAAAATCAAAATTATGTACATACATGTATTTTTAAATTATTTTTGTTTGAAAAAATTGGTGAGCTTTTTTTGTTTATAGTTATACCGTCTTTATGCAATCTCATTAGTAATATCATTCGCTAATATTATAGCAGAAGTAAAAATAGAACTGCTCTTTACCTCTATTGACGAAATAAAATGACTTATGCTCTTTATAGCAGACAAAGCATCCAAAGAGTCGTAATCTTATCGTCCCATAACCCATAACGAGTTTGTTATCGTAATCACATTATTACGAGAGTACATACGAATTAAAATACGTATTATTTTCAAATAAAGATTAAAATAATGTCCGTTATTCAGAGAGTCCGCTATTCAGAGGTTTTCCCATTGAAAAGAAGAGAAAATTTCTCCGTTCCCCAAAAAACGTCCGCTATTAGGAGGTGTCCATAAGTGGAGGTTTTACTGTTTATGGTTTATTATTTAACTAATTATTATAGTATTTAACTAATTAAATATTAATGATAATTAATAAAAAAGAATTTCAAAGTATAAAACTCAATGATAAAGAAACAATCAGATAAAAAGTATTCAAATCTATTGCTCAAATAATACAAGAATATAACAAAAAAAAAAAATAAAAATATGTAAAATCTACTCGTATAAAAAAATTGTAACAATAACTTTATAAAAACATCTTTATATAAGTAACTAACTATTATTTTATGAAATATATTGTAATGAACTGTACTCTGAAAATATTCAATCATAAATCATATTGTAACTTTATACAACCATACAGTTATAATATAAATTATTTTATACACTTTTTATGTAAATGTACGTATACTAGGTATTAAGTTTTTAAAGTATATTCAATTATTATAATCTAGCCTAAATTCAAATACTGTTAAACAATCTCTAATACAAAACTTTCAATCTTGTTATCAATATTACATGTTATGAGGTTGTAACAAAAATAAAACATGGTTGCATGTAATGATTGGCGCAAACTCCCATCATACATAATATATTGCAATAAAAAGAATCCAAAAATAGATCGCCATAAATATCAAACTATGATCATATTAAAATAAAACTTTAAACATTATATAATATAAGTACTCGTATATTATGAAATACTTTTATCTACTTAAATTTAGTAAAACAATATATATATATATATATATGTACCGAATTGTGATACATATTTACAGGACTGGGCAAGTTAATGATTTTTTTTAACAAGTTAAGTTAAATTAAAAGTTACTTACATTTTTTTCGTTAACTCGTTAAGTTAAAAGTTAACTATGAAAAAAAGTAACTTAGTTTAAAGTTAAAATTTTCTAATTTGCAAAAATAAAAAATTCCACACATAATATTAGTTTTTTCACGCTCAAGAAAATTACTGTGGAAATTTTAAATGATACATAAAAGTATTAACTAGCTATCAAAAAAACTAAAAATCAAAAATAATAAACTTTCAAAGAAATATAATAAGCTAATAAAGTAATTAGCTAATAACAATATATTATAAATTCTAACAATATGTGAACAGAACACATGCTAGTTAAATAATGAAATTAAATTGGAAATTATACCACAGTTATTTTGTGATTAATCGTTCATCGACACTTGCTCTCATGGTATTTACTATTTTCACAGAATATTCTTAGAATTTCTATGGGTTTATAGTGTTTATACAATAACAATGTTATAAAAATATAATGATAAAATATAACCCATATAATGACTATTAAAGTTATTTTTCATATTATTTTCGTCTACAGGAAATTCATATTAAAGTAGTAAATTATAAATATACTAAAACCCTCATTTAATAATTTGCATTATTCTTTACACTAAAATTAACTTAATTTAGCTACTTTTAAATAAAGTTAACTTAATGTTAAAAGTTAATTTGTAAAAAAATTAACGAATTAATTAACTTAATTTTAACTTTTAACTCGTTAATGCCCAGCTTTGCATATTTATGCATACAACCTTTATATAACTACAGCAAATATCATGTCAATAAACAATAAGATCAACGACAATAACAAGCACAGGAGAGTCTGGATTAAAAGGCCTCTCATCAGCATCCTGATGCTCAGTCGGGTATATTTGAGTGAAGACCAAACTCCCAATTATTCTTGACCGTAACTTTCGTGTACTTGTTATATTTGTCAGTCTTGTAAAGCCATAATTCTTGTGTTTAAATTTATCCCTTATCACAAGATATCTTCCGAGTCACTAGTGTATTACCATCTTGTCCTCTGGACTTTCGGTGACGAAATTTTAACACAATAAGATACAAGCTACCATTCAAAGAATTCAGTGGAAAAACAATAAATATTTAAATATAAAATTATCCCAGAATTTCCGATAACTCCGATAAGCAAAAGTTAATCTTCAACTATTTCGTAGATCTTTTAGCAGAGTTATGACTTTTACGATTTATATTTGTTTTAATATTATAACGATTTGTGAATTATTCTTTTTATTAATGTCGTCCACTTTTTTTACTTAATTGAAAACATTAGTATTTTGACTGATCTCGCATACCAAAACACAATAAAACTATTATTTTTGTTGTTGGAATTATAATAATATTGTAGTAATTTTCTCGATAATTGATACTAATATATATTTTTCCAAAGTAAATTAGCACCGTAATCCTGTTTCTGAGATCTACCATAACATACTCGTAAATTAATATCATTTTTTATAGTGATTTTTACTATGCGTGTTAAATTATTTATATTGAGGAACATGTGGCAATATTTAATTGTAATTATTATATTTTAATAATGAGCTTGTGAATACTTTATTATTATTTACTTTAAGCGGTATATATAAGCATTTTAATTAATTTTAAGTAGTGAACATTTTAATTTTCTACAAACATTATTTTTCGAGTTATCATGAAAACGAAAATTCAATTTTGTCAAAAACTGGTATGCCGAAAATGTCATAATTTTTTTTTTTACCTTTTCGTCAGTTTTTTATGATTATTAATAAGACTGTGGAGAAATTTATAAAATAACATTGTTCAAAGTACCACAAAGACAAAATATTCTATAAGAAATGTCTAATGATTGTGATAAACCGAGCAATCCTTCTGGTTAAAATCGTGTACTCAGACGTAAAAATAAAATACACATTTTTATTATAAACCAATACACATCTCGTTTCACTCAAAATCAAAAAATAAGATGCGGTTGCTAATAAAAATATTGAAAATTTGTTTATTTTGAAATATTATGTGTATTTTGGTTAATGAAGCTATGTCAATATGATACGATTTTCAGATTGAAAATAAAGACACAAACACAAAACTTGTTTTATACATTTCGATGTAATAGTAATAAATTTGCCTTTTTTAATTAACTTCAAATGATTACTGATGATTTATACTTATTTGTTGCGTCTGTAAATGAAGAATTTTAAATACTTGTAACATTTCCATGAGGACGAATGGCCTCTTTAGTTAAGATAACTACATCCAATGAATATTACGATGAAAATACATTCCAATGAACATAAAAATTACAATTAAATCCTGGCTTGTTCAGTTCTCAATAGTTGAGATGAGTATTAGAAATTTTTACCGAATCGGTTGAAAACGTAAATGACTTATAATCATTACATTTTAAAAGCAAAATCTTGAGAGGAAACAATAGTTGGTACTTAATTAACACAAAAATTATTTTAGTTGCATAAGTCACAAACATGAATTATGTTTGAAATTTAAAAAAATAATAATGACAAGATATATATTTATATATGTTATAGAAAATAAAAATATGTTTATATAATATGGTAATAAATGACGAGTTATGGTTGGAAATTTGTTTGATTTGATCTTGTTTAACTAATACGGTATTCCTCGATTTTTTTTTTTAAATTTTTAAATTTTTTTTAATAAAGTGTACATCGATAATAATTGTTCATTACAAGGGGACTTATTACTTTTCCGAACACAATCAAATATTGAAAATTATCGTGTAAGGAATTTTAAAAAAGTGTATGCAAATATATACGTGACGGCTGATTCTGTTCAGTTTTAAAAAACATTTAACCGGATTTGCTAAGTCAACTCCAAGTTGCCGTACGGGTTCCTAGTTATATTGAAATACAGTATGATTTATTACGACGAATAATATTTTGTTTGCTGATTGTATTACAAATGCGAATAATAGTGGACTTATTATATAAAACACCCGTATTGTTGTGTAATTTTCGCATAATAATGCAACAACTAATAAAGCCCTGAAACAATATTACTTTACTGGTAGGGCTTTACTTTAGTATCTATGACCGTAAAAACATTTATATAATTCTAATGAACACATTGTTTATGACGGAATAACATTTACTCGAAGTGTCACTAAACAACAATGCAGTGCTTCTAATTTTTTAGATGTATAGATTACCCATGGAAATTTTATACAAAACATTTAAACCATATAAGAAATCAAACAGTATTATACTGAAATATTTGTTATGTAATTGATGAGTTATTTTAATAGATTTTTGTTTTTTTCGATGTTTAAGGCATATTAAAAAGTCCAACTGACACCCATTATTATTTTTCTTTTTTTTAATCCCTGTTTTTCGTTTAATATATTATATTATATTTTAACCATTGTTATGCATATACAATCTGTTAATAAATATTATAGTATTATCTTATAACATTGACAGAGTATAATTGTTTTACTTTACTCCGCTTATATTTGAGAATATAAAATACATTTCTCGAACAATTTCTAAAATACATCGGTCATATGTAATGCATTAAAAATTTTTTAAAAAAAATAGGTAATAATAATAAATTAAACGATTCAAGAACGAAAGAATGAAAGAAATGTATGGAAACTGTTTAAATATCTGTTTTATATCCTTCAATACTTTCATAAGTATTGATAAAAAAAAAAAACAACTGATCCAATAATATTTGTTGTTTATCATTTATAAATTTCTGACAAAAAGTAGTCAACCACAAGCCAACCTTTGTTTTGGTTTTTTCTGCTCAATCTAAATGTATTGTGGTTAATGATTGGTCAATACAAATTGTGTAAAAAAAAAACGCATAGACCAAAATTACAATAACGTTTCAGTAATTTTGATGTAGATGTGCAATTCAATACATTTTGTTAATAAATAAATCAAAAAGAACTCGTTATTCTTCAACTATAATTGCAATACTTATAATTAAAACAATATTAATGATGTCATTAAAGTTTATTCAGAATTAATTTTACAATTTTATTTGTTATTGATCCCTTCAGTATTACCTCTAGTTTAGTAAACTTACTTATTTCACACTTGATATATTTCATTGAAATAACTTCTCCAAGAAAATTTCGTTAAAAAACATAAAAATGACCGAAATCAAATCAAATTTTCACTCTTGGATAATGTTTTTCCATTTATCGACTGAATTTTCCGTACATTTATACCACATTGTTTAGGAAAGTATACAAGGGGGGGATGGTTAGGTGTAACATTTTACTAACAATTGATATAATAATATAATATTTATATTTTAAATTTTTTCTCTCTTTTATTTAATTTATGTTAAGCAATACTAATTAAACTGCATTATACGATTTGTTAAAACACTATAATACGAGTATATAGGTACAGTCATTCTCAATTAAATGAAACGTTGAGCCTCGGAAACTGTGGTAAATGCAATTAATAAAAGTTACTCGTCAATAATTTGAGTAGGTATAACAATGTTTAATATACGGTAGTTTTTGATTATTACATTTAATAAACTTATAACAGATACTATACTTGACAAAAGGCACAAAAAGCTATATTTATTTTTTCATCCTGATTCGTATTTATGTATGTGTGTGTGGGTAGTTTTAATTGAATAAACTACAATAAGAGGGCTGTGCATTCACTATGATTAAATTAAATGCAATTAAGCTTTTTGGATATCGTTTAAAACGATTATTACTGCAACTACGACATGGATGTATAAGAAATCAGGATTTCGTAAGCACACAATTGGTCTTACCATCCAAATTCGTCTACAGTTGGCCAGCCAAAGCCTAGTAAGTCTTCGTAACCAAAACTGTGGAGAGCGGAAGGAGGAGGAGAAGCAATGAACAACGACTCAATGAACGAGTGGAAACCCATTCTCTAACACTTTTATTCGCAGCCAACAGAGGATGAAAAGAGAGAAAAAGTCGTTAAACATTTTACGGACAGACAAACGTGGTCACTATATTCTTTAAGATACTTTACTCCGTTTTCCAATCCCTTCGAGTCTAATAAACTGCTTTTCGCAGAACCGTAGATTATCACACGAAATGATTAAGAAAATTGCTGGATCGCCACAATGCAAAAAGCTCGAAACAACCACTCATTCTAGATTGACTGTGGGATTTCACGGGCAAAGTAATCCCGAATGACCGCACGTGCATAATATATACCGTGCCCATGCACACGTTTAACATGCTCTCAATACACTTGTTAAATGTGCGCGTAAGAATTAATAATACAAATTTTATGTAAATAATTGTTAGATTCAAGATACCTACCGCACCACATAATAATTACAAGAGCCACGATATCCTTCCGCCGCCGTAATATAATCGTTTCAATTAGGTTCTTATTATTATTCAAATGTATCCGCCAAGTTGACCTCCGAATTCGCACAAATAGTTATGTATACTATCTAAACGAGTCAAGTCGTAACGGGCTTTCTCATTCCCCGACCATCAACGGTGACGCAACGGAATGTTCACTTTTTTTTTATTACTATTTCATACATGCATAATCTTTTAGGGAACATGTACTATACTCGTTTCAACGTTGAGTAAAATACTGTCGGTCGATCCCGACGGGAGAATGTGTCGGACATCCGATCAAACAGACGAATAATCGTGCGCACGGATAATATTAAAGTGTGCGCACAATACTTTTAATAGTATATAATTTTAATTTATTTAGTATTTAATATCCTATTATTAATTATCAATTACTATAATTACGTATTACTAATTATTAAATTTCTTCCGCTTGTTCGTCTAATTCATGTTGTGTTTAATTGTCTGGATTTGTTTATTCTTTTATCTCTTCGACCGAGTTTTTATGCCCGATAACTTTTCTCGGCATACAACTTTATATACGAGTATGTATGGGCTATTAATGAAAGTTCAATAAATATTTATATTTGATAATCGAATCTATGTTTTTAGATTGTGTGTGAAGTGATGAATATATTAGTTTTACCATGATGCGTGTTTTTTTTTTTTTTGTAAGTACGTATGTAATTATATCCTGAAAAATGCTCCAATCATAACTTAATTAAAACTATAATATAGATAATATGTTCTAGTAGTAATTTAAAAACATTTAAAAAAAAATCATAAAACTTAAATTTCAACCAAGATTCGAACTCTCGCAACTAATAATTGCGTATTATTTTTTTCGAGTTTGTATAAACAATTTTGAACAATATGATTACTCCGATTATCATATTTGTGAGGCATTTCTGATTGGAAATTGTTTCTAGTTTGTACTTTTAATGAGGTTGTTTTACGAATTTAAATACAGTCCTCTTAACAACTGCAAAATACTGAAAAAGTTATAAAAATACGACTAAGTAAATTTTGCATACTGATTTTCAACGAAATCGAAAATTTGATTTCATCATTATTTAAAATATAATAATCACAGATATATAAAAAATTCACTGAATGCTTATATAAATGTTTCTATAGATATATAGCATCATCTACAAAAGATTTATTTAAGTTATTTATAGAAAACTTTTTTTTCGAAAATAAGGATAAAATAATTATACTTTGACAAAAATATCTTGAAAATCTATTAAAAAGTTCTTTACAAATATTATATTGAATATTGAAGTAAAAAAATTGAGCTATATATAAAGAAAAATTTAAAACAATTTAAATAAAAAATATTAACAAAACGATAACAATCACTATAATCCGCAACATTAAAGTATTCAGTCATTTTTAAATTTTTATTTTACATAAGGATTAAAAATTTAACACAAGATTTCCTTATATACTTTTTTTTTCAAAACTATTACTAAAAAATAATTGAAAATTTGCAAAAAAAAAAAAAAAAGAAACGTAACAAAATTAAATGTGGACGACATCGATCATTTTAAATATTTATTAAATTATATTAGTTATTTAGTTAAAGACATATGTAGTTACGAAATATGTTAATAGATTTTGAGCTGTATATAGGATATTTAAATTGTTTGTTTACTAAAATTGCATATGCTTTTATTGTTATTAGTTCTACTATATTAGAACTATAGTATACTATATCAAACATCTAAAGAAATATAAACTGATCCAACCAACTTCTTTCGCTCAGAATCGTTTTTTCGAGAGCAATGGTATATTGATATATAGTTTTAAGGACTAAAGCAGAAATACCATGACTTACCTCTGTATCTCACCCTTTTTATTTTATAGATATTTTTTTTCGTGAGTTTTTTCCCATATTTATCTGTATAAATTACATTTTTACGATTTATTTAAAGAAATGTTCTTGGTTTTCATACCCCAACTGTCAGGGTCACCGTTGATCATTCTGCTACTTTTTATAGGATACAGTTAAGAGAACTTTCGGGGATGTTATGGAACCCGAATAGTTCCATAATTATTTTTTATAATAGTTCTTTTATATATATATATCTTCGTAATCGGTATTCTGAATCGGTATACTATTGGTTCTAAAGAAATTTTACCGTCTAAGGTAGTTGTTGGATTTTAGAATCTCCGTACAATAAATTAATATCACGCACAAAACTCACCATGGTCATCAAGGTCTACGAAACGATATTATAATAGTTGCACTGTATTTTTGATGGAGAAAAAATTTATCGTCGTGATCACTGACATCGCATTGTTTACGCGCGCAACAGACGCGGTTAATCGTCGACCGAAACATTTATCAAGTTGATTGGAGAAACAGTTCAAACACGTTAGTTAATATATAATAAATAATTTTCATCGGATTACGAAAAGTATGTTATGCGTTTACATTCTCGTACTCGAATGATTGCTACGAATACCTAAACCAGAACCATCATTGTTACGATTACTACGGCTGTACATTCCGTACACTGAGAGCTAGTACCTAGTACAAGTATGTTAACGTAGTAGGTAAAAAAAAATCAATGAGAATTTAATTTGGGTCTTAACACTTTGAACGCGTCGTATATTATTACGTCGGCGCTATAAAAACTAAAAACCGATTAAGAACAAAAACTAAATTTAAAAATATATATATATATAAAATGGAGAAGTCATTTATTGTAAAACATTTGTTAAAAACCAATCTCCGGATTGAAAAAAAAAAAAAATATATATATGTTTTTACCTTAAGTGATCTCGCAATGGAATTCATTCGAGGGCTTGGATCAGTAATTATAAAAATGATAATAATAATAACAATAATAATTATAATATTATCATAATAACATTTACACGCGATATACGCGCGAATTTATAGTTGTGTAAATTCAAAAGAAGTATGACGTAACCGCAGTTAGTTGTAATAATTTTTTTCCCTATATTTATGGCGAAATATGCTGCAGCCGTGTACGACTACGTTATGTGATCGGCGGTGAAACATTAGTACATACCGAATATTTTTCGGTAGAAACGTAAAGCACCAACGTAAAAAATGGTTTAAACTCGTTCTATGCCATTAAGATTTTAAAAAATTTCGATCTGCTCAACTTAAAATTTTCCTACGCAACGATAACTCCACTAAACTATTATAAGGGATAGACATGAAATCCAAACATCTGAATTTTCCGAATATCCAATCCAGATTTCGCCGGAATACGATTGTGCAAGTAACCACTACGTGCGGTGCCGGAATAACAAAAAAAAAAATGAGTTAGCCTTCAAAGGCGTACAGGGCTGCGCGTGAAATCAAATATTGCGTTTCCAGAGTTATTTAATAATTATTTTTAACGTATTATAAACGTATAATAAACTTGCCTGTCGATTTTTTGAACTGAATCCGTAGGGTGGTTATGCTCACTAGCATTTTACAAAATCGAACCATCAGTTGTTATAAATACCGTAGACGTACACTGCTTTTTACAGCATGACATAGCCATCAGCTCGCTGTCTGATGTATCGACATTTGTGCCCATTCACTATGAACAAATCAATCCCTTTTTCCGAAATCATACGGCGAATTTCATTTTCCATTTTAAAAAATGAGTATAAAATGTTTACACTGCGAAAAAGTACGTATACACATCTGCACAACTGAAACGCGAACACAACTGACAATAAATAATCAAATACATCGTCCATAATATACTCACCTATACATCTCACTACCTGTGCACTGCCATAGATTAAATATACACATTGTATATTTAATCTATGACACTGCATAGTTATAAACCATAAACATAGTATCATATATTCCTACCTTTTTGGAGAATTACGGATTTTACTCGGAGATTAGATAATAATTCCAGATAAAAATGATAGAATTTAAAATATAAAAGTTTTTCTGGTATTGGCAGTATAAAGTAATAATCGCCATAATCCGATTTACGGTGCAACTATATACTTGTCAACGTTGCGTAGAAGTAAAAATAATGTAGTGCGCGCAATCATACGCCTAAAGTGATATCACCGGTAAGGACCGCGTGCAATCCTATCGTAGTCCCGGATTTCAATCAAATTCTGAATGTGACTTATAATTATTTTTAATATCCAGTAAAATTATTTATTTTAACTAACATTATTCTAGTTAAAATGTATGAATATTATGTTATATAAATTACGATACACATATCACGACTTCAACAGTTTTTATAATTTATTATTAATTATACAAACAAGTTATTAAATTGTTGAATTTATTGTATACCTCTACAACTTACAGTGATATCATGTTTGAATGAACCCAATTAACATATCTTTACTGCATTATCTTCATTAAATGTATGTGAGTATAAAAATAAATCATTGAACAGAAAACTTATGTGGAACAATCGGGATAGTTCATAAAATCCGGATATGCCCATCACTAACTGTTATAATATAATATACAACCATTCTTGTTTTATTGTATTGTATAATACATTGTTCTGTGAATACTCATGTTGCAGCCTTTAGTAAACACGATGTACCATTTAGATGTATCTACAAGTTATATTATATAACATTCAACTTTTCGTGGGCAAATGATTTAAATACACTTTTTATTCTTAGTTAGGAAATTCCCATACAACATTTTTTTTTATTATGTGGCACAGTTGGTGACGTGGGTATCATAGGTATAAGCAAATGAAAACAACTTAGAGAGTTGTATGACATGGAAATGTAATTTAAACATAATAAATATAAGTCCGGCACGAAAAAATTGAAATATCACAGCATTTTTATTATTTTAAGATAATAACACGACGACTGTTTTAATGAACAGTGACAATACATTGATTTTCATTATTTTAAATATATTTGTTTTATTTATAATTGTTAAAATAAATATATAAATTAATTAATTAAATAAATTTAATAGTAACTCAATATCACATTTTAACGATTTTCTTAAAATAACCAACTTTAAAGTTGTTATATAATATTTGGTAGTTAATACCAAATTATATCGATACTTTGCTACTGTATTTTTTTTTTCTGCGGGTCATATTGTTCGTTTTCAACAGGTAAATTATTTTTTGATAATTTCATAAAACTAAAATGTAAAATATTTTTTCATATCTTTTGTGTTTAGTATGTTTCTATTTGAAATTGTTTTTTTTTTTTTTTTTTTTTTTTTTTTAATCAAATCCTTGTTCTGCTAGTTTTTTGTTATTTATTTAGAATTAACTTAAAAAGTATTCATGCATCTATAGAGTTCAGTTTCTCGTGTTATAAGTTGTTTCAATTGATCCTCTATGGACTAAGCCATGCAAGTGAGTAATGCATCACCGACTTTTGTTCAGAAAGATTTTTTAAACGCGATGATTTATCATTAATTTGAAATTTACTTATCTAACGCAACAAAGGGCGCACACTTGACTCCATCTCGTTTTACGGAGCTTTCCTTTTTTTTTGACAACTCGCTCATTTATCTCTGTTTGATGCAACATATGTACCGTGACCGATCATCAGGCGAAATCTGAGTGGAAAAATACGACGAAATTTTCCCTATAAACCATACTCCGTATCACGTTTGACCCAAAAGGCGTTTGTTTTGAGCATGGTATTTTGAACAATAGTTGTTTACCAAAGACGACGTGTACACAGCATTTTTAGAATGGTTAAATTATAGAATTAGAATATCGTCATGGAATAAATTTTATTATTTCGTGAAGATTCCCTAGCTATGTGTATTATAATTATTTATTACGAGTTCTAAGGATAAAATTAAATACGTAATAACGCATATATTACACATTAATCAAGTACGAGATTAGACGCCTGTTAAATATATTTTAATATATCTTTTCTGATGATGGCTCAAATGTTTGTACACACCAAAACTAAATAATTACTTAACAACTCGATACTCACTTTATACATATATGCAATGGTGTAAAAATTCCGTATTTTATTTCTTAATTGTATAATACGTGTATTATACATGTATTACACGTGTATAATACAGTATTTTACAAACATTTTATGGTGTTTACATAATTGTTAAATATATAACTGCCGGAGTATAATAAGAATGTAAGATCAATAATATTAAACATTATTAGGTCAACCCATACTAAAAATAAACAGTAACTAACTTTTAGGAACTTAAATTAATTATAACTGTAGGTAATTAAATAGAATTAATAGAATTTAGTATAATATTATACTGCCGTCTACAGTCTACGATTATGACTTATGACTTGAGTTTATGACTTAGCACTTATGGCACGTATCACTATGATTTACAAATATTTTGACTAGAATCAATGAACTTAAGTCTATCCTCTATGGCTAGAATAGTTCTTTATAATGGACGATGATGCTTATTCTTTATCATCTCTTTTCTATGATCGATGTCAACCGGCAACCACCTACCAATAACCATGTTACTTGTGTGGTTGTGCTCCGTCGTTTTATTACTGTCATCACTTATCACTGATTTTTTTTTTTATACCACTTGTATTTTATTTTTTTATACATAACGTATAACACACCTGAATAATACAATATGTATTATACAATTTACATCACTGCATATATGAAAAGTTTGAAAATCTCAATGTATAGTAGTTAGTGGAAAGTATCTGCTCCAAACCAGGGACCAGAACCGGTCAACCTTTAAAATTTAAGAACCATAACTGAAACCGGAACCTTTATTTCCAAAAATGAAAAACTGTAACCGTAACCTTAATCATAAAAGGTTAATTTAGGTCAGTTATTTAGATTAGTAAAACTATGGTAATAACTATTTTGTTTGTCCATTTGTCGGCTTAGAAAAATAAAAGTCAAATCTTTTTATGTTTTTATTATTTTGTGTTGTAAACTGTAATAGTGTAATGCATATAATAAGTAAATGTGTATTATTATTATTGTATTTTTATTAATATATTACAATTTACAATGGGTATATCATCTATCTTGTCTATTAAGTATTAAATATAATTGATATTTATAAAAAAATTGTAGCTAACAACAGTAGCCAGAATTAACTTTGATTCCTAATTAAAATTAAATTTTAAATTAAAGATATTTATTTCGTCAAATCATAATATTTCACAATATTATAAAATATTTTACAAATTCTTACTATGAGTTGGAATAAATTAACTTTACCTAACTCAAAGAAATATAATATATATATATTTAATATATTTAATATATTTATAATTATTTTTTTTAATTTTCCATAATACCTTCTATTTTCATGAAATGAAACAATTACAATTTAAACAAGAATAAATAAATAATTTCATATTATTTTTCAATAAATCTCTAATAATCAGAATTAACCGAAATTAACCGGTAACCCTTACTCTTTTAAAAAACCGAAACCTAAACCGGAACCCTCAAAAAATTAATTGAACAACCCAAATCGAAATCGGAACCGAAAAAACCTATAGGTTCCAGTCCCTGCTCAAAAGTAATTCTGCAAACTAAATCTTGTTATACGCGTAACAATACTGAGCGTTTTATTATAGTTAAATATACAATTTCGGGGGTAAGTGATACACATAAAAGGAAAAATATTTTTTTTTGTGCGTCAATAATATTTATTCATATACTGAAATGTATAAGCCTAACCGGATAAGAATCCATAACCGTTAAATACTATATTTATATAATTTATTAATTGATTCCCCTGTTGCTGACCTATGATGATCATCGTTACTGCTGTCGATGCGTAGTAACTATATCAATAGGTACACATTTGGTACATCGAATCAAATGTTCCTACGAATAATTTGAAGAAAAACGATTCACCGAGGAAACGAAACATATACTATCGAATCCATGGTTAGCGAAAAATCTCTTGTGAGTAATGGTATTCGCTTCAAAATTTCGTAGTGATAATAAGAAACATTATCACGGTTAAAGCCAATTATACGTATAATCCATTAGCTGAGATATCATTTGTTTTTGTCCGATCCGTGTTATATAAAATGAAATATTAGTCGTACATATTGTGCACCGGATATCCGTTCCGATGAGTAAACGTATCCCCGAAACACACACACACGTATATTACAACAGAATAATAGTAATAATAATAAAAATAAAATAACGTTCAACTAATCGGGTCCAAAGTACTCAACGCATTAGCGGCCCAACGTAAAACCATGATACTACGCGCGATTTTAGAGGCATTGTAATGTAATAATACGCAGTAATGGTATCACGCGGATATAAAACGCTCACCGTAATTGTTCTTTTTGGAAATCGACAGACCACTGTATCGCCAACATTTTGTCCGACATTATTTAAATCGTCGCTTCTGCCCTACACATGTGACCTATCGAACCTCTTTGAGGTAGGTACGCGGCCACACTATATTATGTGACATCAAAGTAGTGGCATATCGAGGAAAGAAGGAAAACGAGAATATTTCAGTTCCATTTTTTTTTTTTAAATCTGTAATGGTTATCAATAATAATATTGAAAAAAAAAAATATTTCAAGATCGTTTATTTACTTTTAAATTTCAATTACAATCATTTCGTCATGTACCTAAGGTTAACACATAGTAGTATGACGTCTAATGTCTACTATGTCAAACGATTTTATTAGGAATAAGTAAAATATTATCTAAGTCATTCATACATATCATTAATAACATATTTGCTATCAGGTTTTTATCTTAAGAAGACTAAAAAAGCCCATACACGATACAATTAATCGTACAAAGGATTGTACAACTTTGATACAATCTCACAAACGATTATCGTAACGTGTACGGTATTTGTTGTACACGTAGTACGAGTCCACGTGAAAATCGCGAAATGTTTTAACAGCGAAAACATTAATAGCGAATAGAAAGAAATTATTTTCGTTAGTGGAAATATCTTTATGATATAATAATACTAGATAATCAATAATCTAATTTTGTACTATTACGTCTTAGATCACGTAATAAAGATAAGCCATGGTTAAACCTAACCGCTGTCAAGCTTTATATATTAAATATATATATATATATATTGTTATTATAGCATAGTGTGATGATGTATTTTATACACTTACACAAGTTTAAAAAAAAAATATCAAATTTAAATTTTATTTTATATAGTATTTTGATTTTAATGTTAATTATTACTTATTATATTATAAAGATATATCCAGGTATACGAATATTTCTTTTCGTTATTAATGTTTTCGCTGTTAAAATATTTTGCCGTTTTATTTTCGTGATTTTTACTTTCGTGATTTTAACTGACACCCGTGTAGTACGAGGAGATGAATTTTGAACTTACATAAAATCTATCGTATGACAAGGCAACCGTAAAGCAAATCGTAACATGAGTGGATTTCTGTACAATAATTTTGATTGATTTAATTATCATATTTTATTTTTTATCGCCAAGCACTTACACGCGTGAACTACATATAATACGATTTGAAAAATGAATTCGTTGTTATTTTATTATAATATAAAATATATTTTTGTCACTATTCAACAAAAATGCAACCACAATACTAGATTCAGTTTTTTTTTTAACATGAGAGCCATATCAAATACATTTGAAATGAATATTGAATACACTATTACACTATTAAATTGTTTAATTTATTAACTATTATGTTATACCAGTAGTGGTTTTTTGAATTTTTTATAGGGGGGTCCTTTTACATTTTCTTATAATATACAAAGACAAAAAAATGTTTAAATCCATTAATGATTTATTACTTAAAAGGTAAAATGTAATTCTTACACTAACAAAAAAATATAGCAAAATATAAAAAAATAAAATAAAATAAAAAATAGATAAAAAAAATATAAAATATAAAATATAGCGTAGCATTTTAGTTACAATACAAAATATGTAAAATATTAATTATAATCTATCACAACCCAAAAGCGTAACCTGGGGAGGGGTCCAGATCCCTTTGGACTCTTCCCTCCCCGTAAAACCGTCAATGTTTTATACACGTGTTTTGGTAATTTGTTTTTAATTATTATGCTCGTACCAATATACCATGAAGCGAAAAACTTGTAGTATGATAAGTCGTATTAATATGTGGCGGATATAGCGTACTAAAAGTTGGTACGACTAGTATATAAAACCGTTGTACAATCTGTCGTGCGGGTAATTGTACCATGTATGTGACGCTTAAGACCCATGCAATCATATACAATTACGAAAAAATGTATGGATTATTAAGTTATATCAATGAAGATAACCGTGACATTATGTTATAAAAGCCCTTCATTGCTAATATATAAGCATACAATTGTAGAAAAAATCCGTTATAAAGTTCAATATATGCCTTCATTCAATTTTAAATCCACACAAATATCTGGTGTTGTCTTGTAATTTCCTTGGTGTGCATCTTTGTTATTATCAACCATTCGATAAATCTGTTTTTATCTAACATATACTGATCCAAACATTTTAAACAATTTGAATTAAGTAAAATTATCATTGATTCTTAATTCTATATGTGCTCATTTTGTGACTGAAAATTAAATAATTAATTTTTAAGACCAATACTAAGCATCCTAGTACGACAAAGCACTGATTTCATGAGCTTTTTTTTAGGTGTATAGACCTTTTAAGATTTCACATGGACATCAGAAAAATCCAGAATTATTATAACGAATAAAATCGAGTTCCAAAAATTTTACCACACATTAAAAAATAAATTAAAGAATCGAGAGTCCTCAAATTACTGGATTACATATTAACAGTTTAGAGAACCATATACTTGTCTTTCTTTTTCTTATATCAAAACTGATATGCTTTAACGAATTATAAGACTGATTGGCCCATTTTTAAGTTTCTGATGTAAATAATTATCCCTATTAATATATTTACTATGCTTAGATAACCGAACTAATATTTATATTAAAATATTTTTAATTACCTATGCTTAAAATACTTTATTCGATAGCACATTACTTTTTTGTCATTAAAAACTAAAAACAATACCTATATGAATCCAAATATTCCTATATATTTCTAATTAATTTGTTAATATAAAATATTGATAACATAAGATGCAACTTGAGAAGATCCAATTCTAATCATTTAAATTTGAACATCGAAAAATTCTGATAAATAAAAACTTAAAAGAAAACAAAGTCCGATGAATTTAATTTTAGCAAGTTTGAGATTGAAAGTCTTAGAGACGCAATGTATAGTTTTAGTGGTAGATCAAATATAAAGATTTATAATAATACTGAATGTTAGATCTGTAGTGCTATAATGTTGAATAATAGGAAATTTTTTCATAGATTAATTTCATTCGATACGTTTCTAGTTGTACGAAATAGAAAATCT
This sequence comes from Sipha flava, assembly GCF_003268045.1. Classification (NCBI taxonomy): domain Eukaryota; kingdom Metazoa; phylum Arthropoda; class Insecta; order Hemiptera; family Aphididae; genus Sipha; species Sipha flava. The sequence goes on from NW_020271727.1 coordinate 213,844, forward strand.
CACACAAGATATTACTTAAGAAGAGTTCTCGCTGAAAAAAAATAAAATATGAGTTCGTCACATTGGAGGAAAATAAGAATGGTTATTACGCCCATGCTTAATACCTTACTTTTGGGTCCTAAGCTATACGCATTAAGCTTTAATGCGCAATACGTGTGAAGTGATGTTTCGTGGACCGATTCAAAACGTCGTTCACGTCTAAACTGAAAAACGTGTTTATAACTAGTATATGATGTCTATGAGTGTATATTAAATTGAAAATCAATTTTAGCTGCGTATACGTAATACATCCTTGAATATTGTTATAACGCAGTATTAAAAATTCTAACTAGTACATTTTGTTAGCTCAGTTTTTATATGTAATTTTAAGAAAATCTTTGAAATAGTGTCAGCCCATCGTTTGCCGTTTTTGTTTGATGTAATAAAAAATACCATATTAATATTTGTTTTTAATCAAAGGGGGAGATAACATAACGTGTCAAAACAACTCTTAATAGCACCAGACGTTATTAGGAATTCATGGCCAAAACAGAAGTGTTAAAAAGTTTATGGATAGTTCATTTTTGATTCAAATGGATCTCGTGGGATATATATTCTAAAATTATTTACTTTTGTATTTACATACATTTTCTATCGTATTCGGTAAAATATAACTAACCGTTCAAATATTTAAATTTTGAGGGTCAACACACTGTGTGTATATAGTAACACTAAATTACATAGTACGAGTATAACTATGTATAGCCTATACTATAATATTATTTACCATGAAAAGAAGACACCAATAATATAAGATAATGAATTTATCCAGATACTTGTCACACAATTCAATTAAAATAATACATACGCCGCTACAATTTACACTCCATTTATAAATATAAGCTGAACTACATTTACTCGGAGGAATAAGAACAATTTAGCGAACAGGCTAGAAAAAATTAAATGTATTTTATGTATGCACAAATACAAATAGTATATGGGTATAAACGAGTGTGCACTATAAACATTTTACATTTCAAAAATAAATGATTTCAACCTTATAGAATACAGTTGAACGCGTGTTGGAATTTATGCATTTTACACATTCTATTTTTTTTAAATATTTATAATACTTAATACTATATATACACATATATAAAACGGAAAACTCTCCACAGTATAGTACAGCGCCTTATTCTGTCCATGAGAGTTTATAGAATAAAATTGTATTACATATAATATATTTATTAAAATTATAAACTTCTATAAATAATTCAACGTATATGAGGAACTTTTATAATATAGCGAACCGTGCACAATAACACCTAATTCAGTTTGTCATAATTTTTAACAAAGATTAAATCGAGTGATTAAAAATATTTTCAGATTTTTTTAATTATTTATCTTTATGCATGGTTAATATTTTACTATTGATATTTAACTGTTATCAACTGCAGCAGTATGTATCATGTGAATCGCTTATTCATTGGTCAATATTTAAATAATTTTAAGCTAAGAAGTAAGACAACTACAAGTTTCAAAAACCATAAAATTAAATCACTGAAACATGTTTTATCGATTTATTTGGTATAAATATATATTTTCGGTAAAGAGCGAAAATGTCGCGATTCACCACATTAAATTTGACCATAGTGATATGGGTATTATTATTATTATTATTATTATTATTATTATTATTATTAGGTACTATATCCATAGGCGTGCGAACGGGGGTGGCCGAGTAGGCCGCCCTTCCCCTGCGGACTCTAGCTTTTTCTTTAATAAATGTTTATCTATACTATATAAAATAGCGAAAATTTTTACATTTTACATAAATAAAGTAAAGCCAGTTTTAATCTTATAGTATAGAATTGATATCTGTGAATAAATGTAATAAAGTTATTAGTTATTAATCAGACTAATTAGAACTTGCATATAATATAAAAATTGAAGATATAATTGATACATTCCTAAACCTTACTCCCGTGAACAGAAAGATGGAGTTGTAAATAGTATAATAATATGTAAATAAGGATTTTTTAGATATAAATTGTGTAAGTTTAAATAGTATTTATTTTAACATTTGCATATTGAATTAAATAAATAATTTATAAAATTTAAAATATTTAATTATACTAGTAGTCTTTAGCACAAAAATCTTTGGTTCACTTTTTTTAAGGCCCCCCTGCGGACAAAGTATGCGTGCACCTATGACTATATCTTTAGTTATTCAATTTTTGGTAACCAAATCAGGTTGTTGAAATCACATAGTACTTTTACAGATAGGTATTGGTTTTATTTAGTTTCAATAACATAATATACTTTTATTTAAAAACAATGATGTTTGCAGACAATGTTTGTACCACTGTCGAAATACTATGTTTATAATACGTAGTTATAACGATCGTTTATGTCTATTTTCATGTGCACTTTAATGCTTATTGCTATTCGAACAAAGATTTAGAAATGTATCTGTTTTTAATTTTGATTCATTAAATGTGAAACATATAAGTTATTGTTACGTCATAATCGGATTGTTTTAATGTAAATTTATCAAATTATCTTTAGATGAGATTAGAGACTTTTTGCAAACAGTAGTCAGTACCGCAAAGATGGGGTGTGCAGAGTGTGCCGCGCACACGGGCCCCAAAGCTTACGTACATTTGGGGGGGCCTTCTAGTCCCAACCTAAAATAAACTACACTTTACAAACACATAATTATTTAATAATATTATATTATTATTTTATAATAAAAAGAAACTTTTTTTAAAATTCCGGTAAGGATGTTATAATATTTTAGAGTAATATAATATTTGTTTGACAATGAGTCCATTGAGTATTTGAGTAGACATACAACATACCCACCTAAACTACTTAAATAAATTTACTACATAAATATGCAGTGGAGTATAATATACAACAGTTGTAGGTATTTAATTTGATATGTATATATTATACAATAACTGATGTGAAACGTGTTTTAAAACCTAAAAAAATTGATATTTATGAATAAAACGTACAACAAAAATAAATCCTAGGTAGGTGCCTAATATAATTACCGCACACTGGCCTCCTATTTTGTAATTGCGGCAATGGCAGTGGTTCAGCGCTAAACGGGTATTGTGAGGAATTTTTCTCGCAGTCACGGAAAGTTAACTTGGTAATGATTTAGCTTGCAGTTTGATTCATCGGTAGATCGAAACAATACCAAGAATAATACATTCAATACATACAACCGAGTTAAAACACAACCAATATACAATCAAGCAACGGTAAACCTTAGAAGTACCTTAAAAGGTACACGTGAAGTCGTTTTCCAAATGCACCATTCTAATGTACAAATGTATTGATAACAAATAAAAATTAATGTGTTACACGTGCCACATACGTAGTAGGATCAAAAAGTTCACGGAATTTATTTATAGAAAAAAATCTATATTTCTTATCAAATATCTGATTATTGGAATTAAAAGTAGACTATTATTAGCTATCTATAGGTTTAGTCGTTAAAAGTACATTAGTCTCATGTGAGCCGTAATTGAGTCCATACGAAACTGTGTTTACGCATTTTTTCAAAATGTAGCAATTTGAACAACGCGCCGCATTCCTAAATCATCTTTTAAAATGTTTTGAACTGAACCATACGATATTCCTAATACATTTACCATATCTTGAATGTGTAAACGACGATCTGATTGCACCAAATTTTTAACTTTTTCGATTGTTTCATCGTTTTTTGATGTTGACGGCCGGCCACTCCGCTCTTCGTCTTCAAGTGACTCTTGGCCATTTTTGAACCGTTTAAACCAATCATAAATGGCTGTTTTCTTTAACGCTTCATCACCATAAACTGTTTTCAAGCATTCGAGCGTTTCTGCGGCAGTTTTTCCAAGTTTAAAACAAAATTTAATGTTAGCGCGTTGTGACATTAATTGTGACATTTTAAAAAAATGTGTAAACACAGTTTCATATGGACTCAATTACGGCTCACATGAGACTAATGTACTTGTAATAACTAAACCTATAGATAGCTAACTAATAATGTCTACTTTTAATTCCAATAATCAGATATTTGATAAGAAATATAGTTTTTTTTCTATAAATAAATTCCGGGAACTTTTTGATCCTAATACGTAATGTACGCTGCAATAATGTATTGTTTACATAACATTTTAATTTCGATCCTGTTTGTGTATACAATAATTTATCAAAACCACCACATATTTTGATAATTCCGTGATCCGACGTCGTTTGGATAGTCTAATGTTAATTTTACACATATGATTTACTCGAACACATGACAATTTACGCTGTTGTTAATAATACAATACGGAATAATATTGCCTTGATTACTGTCTCACAAAAACGCAGGTCAAATTTTATCATTATAATTAACCGTTGTAAATATATCACATATCATTTAAACAAAAATTAAAATTGATATTAATTCTTGAGCTCATTTGATAGTACCGCGATTATGGGACAATGTAGGTAGTTTTTTCCCCATTCGCGTGTGTCCACGAACAACCTATAATATATGTGGACTGATGCTAATTATAATTTTCCGGGCAAACATTAAACAACTATAAATATTTGCTTTACGTTTCGGATACATTGTATGCAAATCACACTTTGAAAACGTTTCGACATGTAATCAAAAAATCCCTCTACAACATCAGAGATAATATTCTCGACTTTTAACTCGTTAACGAGTCATTTAATAACCGGCTCTGATATGTGTCCGGCACAGAGTTGGTAGTAAATAATCCGTGTTTACAACAAATACGGTTGGCCATCTAAGACTGTCCGATGAGATAAACTTTGATTCTAGGCCTTAATGACGAAAAAAATCACATCAAAATTACGTTGTGATAATATTCAAGACACTAATGCGTAATTTAATGTTTCAATGTTTAATGTCAATGTTAAATCATAATTGTAAATCAATATTAATTACAAATTTTACCTTTGTAATCTTAAGTAGTGATTGGTATCTTTGAAATAATTTAGATTATTTTAATAGCCTAGAAAAACATTGTATGTATTGTGCATTTTTTGGAATATTTTTTATTTTATTATTATTATTATTTTTTTTATAGGTTTATTAGGGTTTTATAGAGTTTTATAGGGTCTTTGAACTACTTATATTCTTGTTTAATTTTTGTTATACATTCTGCTAGTCTTTTATAACACATTGATTAATCTCCATTATATTGGTAGGTATGTCCCTAATAATAAATTATTTTGATATATTGTTTAATGATTAATTAAAAACAACTAAATAACGAACTGAACCAGCTATGTTAAACCTCCCTGACGTAATTTTAATAATAATTTATAGTTTTTCCGACAGTTTGATTTTTAAGTTTTTGCTTTTTTTATCTGTTATTTAGGCTAGGTACCAAACACATCTACTTCGTATGTGTTACTGGTAGCAAAGCAAATACGGTGACTTTTGTGTAATTTGTTAGTACTTTTAAGTACATTTCATCTTTTCATTAGTTAGTTATTTTTATTTATGTTATGTTATTATTACATAAGCATGTTTAAATAATACAGTATAATACAGTATACCGAATATTCAGATTGTTTGATCAGGAAATTTACATTCATCGTTTGAATTAAAATTATAAATGGATTTAACAAAATCGTATGGTACAATAATCAATAAACAAACAGGTATTTTTTTAAATGTTATTTTCGATTGTGTAGTCACAAACCAATTCGTTTAGACCGAACTTCATCTCTTCCATCTCTTCAATATTTTGTTCAAATAATATTATTATTAGTTATGAATGTTATTATTAAATAGCTATAAAATACACTAATCAAAATAATTAGAAACCGTTATATTCATCATTGATTTTTCAGAATTAATAGAATTTGGTAAAAATATTGTTCGTAAATAATACGTAGTTATGAAGTTTTATTATAAAAAGATAATTTTTAATAAAATAATTTAACGTTTATACAATAAAAATTATTATACTTCGATGAAATTTTCGTCAAAACACATATGAAAAGATCATAGGTAAATGTAAATAATTAATATTAAACTTCTGATATATGTTGAGAAACTATAGCTTTGTGACTCAATATGAAATTACAAAAGTAGTTATTATTATTTAAGGTGATTAAAATGTTCGTTTACATTGAGTAAAATAAATATTTTGTAAAGATACGCAATCATACATTTATAATATTAAAAATACAATTAATTTGAAAACAATTATTTAGAATATTTGAAATTTTAAAACAACTATGTTTATATTAACTTTTATAACTTTTTTACGTTAAATAAGTTAAGTGGTTAAATGTTTGATTTAAAATAGATTCAAAAATATTTCTGATAGAAATTTTCTGTACCAAGAAGTTTTTTTTTTTTCATCAACTTTCCACCTATATAATATTTTAATTTTAAACATTAAATAAAATCTTTAAACCAGTTAACTTACACCATAATACTTATATATGCTACATAACAACTGTAAAGCTCCCATTTAAATATCTGAAATTATAATTTGTTACTTCGTGTTGGTACCTGTTTCGAAATTAATATTTTTTGTTGTAAATTCTGAATTTACATAATTGATTGATAATTATTTGTTCCGTAATTTCTAAATAATAATAAATTATAATAGTTTATAGTATGTAAAATATTTGCAATAATTTTTTCATTACATAATAAATAATTTTTTTTTGCATAATTTTTCATATTTTTTTATTTTTATACGCATAAGTATATGCATATTTAACAATACTTTTTTTCATACAAATCCAGGCTTTAATGATTACTAATAACTGGTTAATACACGGAGTTTTTACAAAAATTTAAAAATTTAAAATGGAAATACATAAAAACCATAATAAGTACTACCTGTGGTAATAATCTGAGTAAACGATATAAAATTTTTGTTTCCATTCCGAAACTTATATTAATTCAAATACACAGTTTAAAAATATATCTAATGATCAAATTGATACCAAAATACTTCCATTGAGAATACTATTTTGTTCACTCATATTATAAACGTGGTTTTAAATGACTATAAATTATATATTTTAGTTGAATAATAGTATATCAAAATAATATAGTTATTATGTATCATAATTCTTAAGATAATTTTATTATTAAAAATAATCTATAGATACATTTATATTAAAAGAAAAAGTAAATGGTGTGCATTAATGTATTTTACAGTGAAACTTTCTTATATCAAAGTTTGATGGGAAAAAAATGTTCATAATATAGTTCATAATATAGAGGGATTCGTAAGATAGAATTATTTAATAATAAACAATGAAAGTCATGATTCTCAACAATTAATTGTTAAATAGAAAGTTTCGTTAAATGGAGATATTCTAAATGGAAGTTTCATTGTACCTTTTGTTAGTTATGTATAATGACTAGAAAATATATTTAATCGATAATTATGGAACAAATTCTATTTTCCCTAAAGTCTATTTGATATTCAATGATTTAATACAAAAATTAGCAAAAATGCTCATGTGTCAGAAAAATTATTTTTTAAGAAAGAAATATTTAAAAAAAACAAGTTTAGCTCCTAACGCGTACCGCATTATTACACTTTACAGCCTATGTTGATATATTCCAAAATTTAATCAGTATTAACAAACATTTTTTAACTAATAAAAAATATCAGTGGTGGTTTGTGAGGTTCACTTAGAATGGTGCACAAATAATTTGTAAGATTTGTATTGATGTGGATAGATAAAAAAATATTAATTTTTTTTTCTAAGCTCTAGTTGTGGTAAAATAAAAAAAACTTATTATTCATGTGATATAAACACATAATCTTGTTTTCACGATCGACGCTATACGAGGACCGATAAAATAAGTCCCATTTACACATTAATTGTACTCCAAACGACCATGAACAACTATGTTTAACTAACCGACGTGTCTATGCATATAGCTAATTTTTCTATGGCTGTCCGGAGCACGACAAATGTGTGCTCCGCTTATATATTATAAATAATCATTTAATCCCTAACAGATACACTTCTTGATACAAAAATCTGGACAATTTTTTTTTTTTTTTTTTTTTAATATTTTTAATAATTACAGACAATTTGCATGTATACCAATTATAATTTACTATAGGAATCTAATCATTTTTTCTTCTAATTTTCATGGATGATTCACGTACTCCTTTGTGCCATAGCACGGCTGCTACTACATCATACTAACTACTTATATACACATAGCCTGAAAATGAAGATTGCAATACATAATTGAATAAGTCTTGAATATTCGGCGTGCACAGGTATGTGCTCAATAAATTGTGGATGAAAGTAAAAAATATTTCATTTTGAACATTTGATGTTTGACTTCACGTATCGGTGTCCATAATCAAATGCCCTCCTGCAGTCAAACTGCAGTGTATTGGCAAACAAAAAGCTTTTCGGTTAAATACTGGTTAGGTATTTTTACTGGTACTTAAAATTTTATATGTGTATTGATCGAATATCATAATTTTTTGAAATAGTTTTCATGGAGTATTTCATCACTACCACGTGTTCCGTCTAATTTGAACCGATGTATTTGGTTCAACCATATTATATGTATCACAAAATCTCAATTGACATCGTACATACTCGAACAATTTACTTAATAACTATGTGTTTATAGTAAGTATTTGAAAAAAAAAACATATGGTTTTTATTAAATATTTCGAAACGTTCAGGTTACGAATTGCACGTTGATGTGATAATCGTTTTCATTTTTCATCATTTTTACGGCCACCGGTAAACAGAACTTTAATGACGTGCATCATTGAAGACTGTTACATTTAAACGGTTAATAAATAACAGCCCTTTCAACACGCTCATATAGAACACAAATCAAATAATCAAGTTTAAACCTAACGGTACATCATTGTAATCTTATACAGGTTAGACCGTTGTTGTGTACGCGAATTTAAGCCAATTTCATTATTCAAGTGCAACTTAGCTACAAGATCTAAATAAAAACTGTGCTAGTGTGAAAAAGTGTCCAAAATCAGTTTATCAAATTTTGTGTCCATTTGTTTCACTTCACTTCAACCTCACTCTATTTTTTTAATAATCATAAGTGTCCGGCTCATCGACACACGAAGACCAACAAAGAACCAAGTAAGTGCTATTTTTTTTTGCTTTCAAAACTACCCAGTTGCATTGATCGGCTCTCAGACCTTTTTGACCAAGAATGGCCTCCCTTAAAAGGAGAAAGGTAATCAATCCAATCCCATATCCATCACCCTCACTCTTCTTACTCTCTCCTATCCTTTTTCTTCTTTATTTTCCTCTTTTTCGATTTTGGATTATTACACTACAAATCTACAAATAATAATTTTACTTGTACTATCTCAATTTATGGAAAATAAAACCATGTGTCATAATTAATGGTTGGTTTCAATGAAAATCCAATCCGGTAAACTATTCAAAAATTCATGTAAAATTCAGTTTTAGGACTAACGAACTTCATAAAATTATACGTTCCGACGAATTCCCATGAAACGAAAAATAAATTTTTTATTAAAACGTTTACATTTTCATTTTCATGGAATACAAAAATTATCGAGCAAATTAAATTGTTATATACTCAAATAGAAAGAAAACAATTTATTAATTATTTATGATAATTCTGATTGATCCTAAAAACAAATAAAAAAATAAGCTCAACGGCAGTAATAATTACAGTCACATGGCTCTATTTGACAAATGAATAAATTGGTGATCGTTAAGTTTGAATGATGCTCTTAAAAAAATGTTCATAAATAATATTTTTTTCGTTGCTAACACCTTAATTATTATGTATATACATATAGATGAAATAAATTAAATTCACAGAACTGTTATGTTATTTTTCAGTAAAGAAAAAAGACAAAAGACTGCAACTGCGTATACCAACTATATGGTTTCATTATGGAAAAAAGGCATATAACGATTATTTTATTTATTTTTTTCAAAAAAAATCCATTTACAAAATGTTTAATGGGTTTTTTGCAGTTCTCACGTTCCGGATTTTCGGTATTTTTTTAGAACTTTTTTATTTTATCTAAATGATATATATACATTTTTATTTGTCAACTTTTGAAAACCATGCGTAAAGCAGATATATTTTTTTTAAAAACCTCTATTTAATTTATTATGAATCATATATTTTATTTCTTTTTTTTGGCCATTAAACCGGAAATAGCATCCCACTTAGTTGAAAAAAGTTCTGATAAAGTAGTTATTTAAAGTCAATTAGTTATATTGCAATTATAATTATGTAACTCTTATATTAGTACAACTCAATTTAATTTATAATACAATTTATCTACTCAAGTATTAAGCTGTCTACGAAAATACCTCAAATAATTTAAGTGATAAAATAACTGAAGTTATATTTAAATAAGTATAAAAATTCATACAATACATAAAAAAAAATTAAAAAAGGGAGAAAAGAAAAAAATTAACAGTAAAAACAGTAAGTGTAAATTTAAAAATGTTGCATATTGTACACTAAAATATATGTATATTTTATAATGTACGTAGGAACACATGAGTGCATACATACTTACTAACTTATACATGGAAATAATTACTTACGTTTTGCGTAGCTGTTGTTTTACGGGGAAAAAGAATTGGAGATTATTTTCATTAAACTATATATTTAAAGGAATACATTTTTGAATAACAAAATTACATAGTTAATATAAATTTGTGGGAGTATTTTCATTTGCGACTAATATGGATTCATTAAAATTGAAGTACAATAGAATTTTTAACAGTTTTATTACCAAAAATTCACTTGACGTTTGAGACAGCCTGAAATCTTTTTTTTTTTTATTTAAATGAAAGTATAATTATAATATATATTTATATACAATAAAAACATTTGATAGCTTAACAATTGGTTTTTATTTTTAGGAGTGGACCCCGAGTTAGACGCTTATCTAAGATTACTATAGACTCAAATATTTAGTTTGATTTTTTAGTTGGGATTTGGTTGTTTTGAAAGTAGATTCCTGATGTGACACCTTTTTTTTTTAAAGTGAAAAGAATGTGAAAAGACTTATCTAAATTGATTTTGATTCTCTACTTAGAAGACCATTTTGAAATATTATCAAGATAGATTGGGAAGTTTTTTGTATGTTGTTGAGGAGTCGGAATATGATGAGATAATTTCCATAAAATAGAGTAAGTATCAATGTAATTTCAAAGTTGAGAATGTCATTTGGGTAAATTTTGAGGGTATTTTGTGATGAGTCATTATCTTGAGGTACTCCTGCTAGGATTTGGAATTTCGATAAGAGAAAATTTCTTTGATGGACAAGAAATAAGTAGTTTGTAGATACGATTGGTGAATAAGTAGAGTTGAGCTGAGAGGAATTTTTTAATTTAAAGAGCAATCTGGTGTGATAAAAATATTATGATACGTCTATGAATAATCACGGAAAAAGTTTTTGTTCTCAAACGACGAGGTAATTTCATCAACAATTCGGTGAATCAAGTGGGCCATAAATCTTTAGAAGTAATGTTATCATCATAGTATTATACCACTTATACACAATGCGCATTGAATACAGTGATAAACTGAAAACGAATCACACGAATACTATTTTAGAACAATAATTATTGTAATAAATTATGCACATTTTATACACAAATAAATTATAAAAAGACACATAATTCATTTGGCCGGACATAACTGCAATTTTGTTATACACCCACTGTGTTGAATACCAAACATAATATGTAATAATATATGCATAGTTGCTCGCATATAGATGTGTGTGTGTGTGTGTGTATGTCTTTCAATTAAAAATGCAAAAAATTTACATTTTTCTATACAATAATAACCACGACAATAGTATTTTACAAAGGCGAAAAATGTAACAATAAAAAGTACCTATACTACAAAAATTTCGCGTAACTAAAATAATTTGTATTTCACATTTTGATTTTATTTTAATGTGGTGTTTTTAGTTAAACATCAACATCGATTTGACATGTGCAAGTAACCATAATAATCTTGACAGGGTCTCTAATTTATCACGCTCTAATAGGTAGTTCGATACATTTTTTTCTTCACAATGTATTAATTATTATTTCTATTGAGATGAAACCATGTTTTATGTTCTTTGTTTTTATATTCATACTTTTTTGTTCAAACTAGATGAGTTTAATAATACTTACTTATTGTAACAACCTAATTAAAATAATTTTCGTGTATTCATCCCTAGCTCGTATGATTTATTTTTAAAATTATATCTATAGTTTCTCTGAGTATCTAAGTACGCATTAAAAAGTCTAATTATATTTTATTTAAAGGGTTCATATATTATTTCAAACTTGATAAATTATGTAGCTAACATTATCTATGGTTAATATTTTGTAAACCAAATATTATTAAATTTGCATTTTTATATTTAAGACCTAACATTTAATACAAATCATTCCTATGAAAATGTTTATAAAAAATAATTTAAAAAATGTAACTTATTTTATTCTAAAAGTACTGAGCTTATCAATCAGGGGCGTCATTTCAATTTTTTTTCCAGATGTGCGAAATTCGAGGCTAGTAAATTCTGATATTTCAACAGGCCATAAAAAAAAAAAAAAAATTATATAAATGTAGGTAAACTAAGAAAATATATGTAAATATTTTTTCCTTCCCTATTATAATTCTAATTAAAATTACTCATTACGACTAATGCAACTTTTAAATAGCCAGCAGCTCATAGAATTAAAAGCTTTTAAGCGATTAAAGTGAAACAACTAAATAAAGCCATTTCACTATTATTTGAAAAAAAGGCAAAAGATATAATGAAAAACATTTTAATTCTCAAATTAAATATCAATGATAAAAAATATCAAATTATTAATTATTAATTATTTTAAATTATCATATATCTACGGATTTTACTTGCATTTAAGATAGTTTTACTAAATTATAGTGAGTCTTTAAATTACTACTGTTGGGTACAAATTTCGTGTGAGGATCGCGGCATATTGGCCTCCTGCAAACTTGGTCGATAACATGATCGATTTCTTGAGAGGGGGTAGTTAGCTGTGCTGTTTTCCGATGGCTAGCCTGCTGCTCGCTTCCAGGACCGGTCGGTCGTCTGCACGTTCATCATCACCGTCGTGTGCTTGTGTTCATGTGTTTTACGTAGCCGTCTAGGCCAAATATCCGCATATCCGCCATTGTTTGTACCGATGCGTCGCCACCGTTAACACTGACAATTGCCGACGTCATTTACACAGTACGCCACTCCATCGTTAGTGTTTTTTGTTATATATTTCGCCGCCCATAGCACTCCGCGCCACGTGGTTTTGACCGTCGTCGTCTCATCCACTCCGTTCTCATCATCGAGAGACTTCAGAAAACCTTTTACGTATCGTGCTCTCGTTGCCATTGTGAAGTTTCCGATCGCCATCGTCGCGCTTCTGTTAGCCATTGTCGCACAGTTGTTTTTTTTTTTATTATCGTTCCGCGAGTGTTTTTTTGTTCGCCGACGTCGTGTGCGCCATTAATCTCGTCATCCGAACGGTTGGGAATTCCCGTATTTCGGTTTGTGTCCTTGTGATGTCATCGCCGGGTGCCGAATCAACATTTTTCGTTCACATGTGACAGCGGCGCCCTCTACATACGCGGCAAGGAACCTTCCGACTGTTGCGACAGGTTGGCTATCGACCATATCGTTATCCAACTTCAATTTTGCGTTGGTATTACCAGGTCGTACACCTTTATCAATTTGTTATTTATTATTGTTATTCTTTTGTTATTAATAATTATTATTATTACGGGCGACCGCATGTGGTCGACTCACTGAGTCTATAAGTTCATGATATATATTGTCTTCTGTTTTACAATCATCTAATATAATTTGCACTTGTTATATTTATTATTTATTACTCTAGTTGGTTACCCCACCTTCCTCCACATCACTTCCAAACCTAACCATACGGTTCACTCTTTTTCTCACTCTCTCAGGTTTCTTTCCATACGACGATTTAATTATTTTACGATCGGGTTCTTTGTCGGACGCCGTCCGTGCGTATAAGCGATAGCCCATTCGATCGTCGGTTCTGGTGTACAACCGTTAACTGCCGTACAACTACACAAGTTACATTATAAATTAATATATAGGTAGATGTATTCTTATTAAATTAAAGCTTACAGTTATTTCCATTTGATTAATTTCAGCTTTCTTAAGCATGCTGATTAATTATGACAAAAAAAACCGGCTACAAGTAGTCATTTTTTTTTTTTTGCTTTCTTGTAGACGAGCAGCACTGCTTTTTTTTTTTGTGGTTTATTTCTAAGATCTTATTATAGTTATACAAAAAAGGTTCGCACACGAAACGAAATACGAATACACACGTTACAAGTTACAACAGTTGAGAGACGAAATCGCAGTAATTCGCATAAATTAATTGATTCCACAACACATCGTTGACGAACGCGTGGAGGATTGAAGGCACCATAGATTGACGATAGATGGTTAATGGCTATGGAGACACCGATGAGTGTAGTGTACCTCGCCAACACGCGTAAATCAACTACACTTGTCGTACACATTTGATAAGAAACCTGATAAACCAAAAAACTCAACAAAAAGCTTGAAAAAAAATATATAGGTACTATTAAATATATATTTTATTTTATTTATAATATATGAAAATATAATACCTAAGTTTATTATTACGGTACATTGGAGTATTAATGGCAGGCCAATTGCCAAAAAATTCTAAGCTAGAGGTGTCATTGCATATCCTACCTCACCCCAAATGACGCCCCTGGTTCAGAAGAAGGGGAGGTTAAGGGATAAGATTCAATTATCTTTTTTTTTTTTTTTAAATGTATTCATCATACAACTATGATTTATCAAAACTTTTATAAACATTAATTTTATGAGTTACAAGCAATTTGAATGCCCTAACCATTAAAGTCTCCTAGTAAAGTTTTTAGCTTCAAATCACAATCTTTTAATAACATTATAACTTTTAACATTCCTAATCTCTCATTGAAAATTCCTGGGCATTAAACTGAACGAATTACATATTTTATGTCGACACTTTGTAACAAATTTCATTTATATATATGTATAACATACTGGGTATCAACATTATCATAAACACTTATATACGGTTCTCATTAGAAGATTTATTTGTTGGTAAATGACATTAATTTTTGGAAGATTTTATTCCTTCGCATTTAAAATAAAAATCTTTTAGCTTTTGGTTGGTACATTGAAAACATTGAAAAAAGTTACATAACTCACTCAATAAATTTTATTGGATATTAATTATAACACGTTGTTATGACATTTTAAATTAAATTGTTCAACTAACAAAAGCTCGTACGAAATATTTGTCACGTCAACAACGGAGTCAAGAATAAGCACATACAGTCTCCTTTTAATATTTCCTGAAGCTATTAACACTTAAAAGTTTCAAGTGTAAGCGATTTTAATTTGTCAGTTAACTATTTTCCCCATATCCGTGATATAGTATGATATGATCAGTGGTCGATTTGTCGACTTTTGAAATATTGGATTCACCAGTCATTGGAGATAGTATATGCAGACATCTGTTGAGCAGATATTTCTACCAGGTAAGGTCTCTTAATCTTTTTCCAACCTTTTTAAGCCTAGATTATTAAATATTTAATAAAATATAATTTTTAAGAAAATTTTAGGATGTATTAAGGGTCAATTTTTAAAACTTTAGGAAGATTTTGGGTCAGATGAAAATAAACAATTATTTTTGTAATTTTTGAAAAAATTACTTAAGTTTTATACACCTTATTCTTAAATAAACTATTGATAATTGCCAGGTACAATTTTTTTCCTATAACTTGTTTCATTCTAATATACTATACCCATAAGCGTGTAGATACACCTTTATTTAAGGGAATGTCTATTATACTTTTAGGCTTTATAATAACAAAACATGTAGGTATATTTAATTAATTATAATGTATAAATAATTAAATAAACATAAATTAATTTTTTTAATTAATATTGTGGTTATTAGTCTCATGAATATGTTTTACTTGAATCTAGTATATTTTTCTTAGACAGCTATAATTATTCACGATTTGTACTTTTGTAGTCAATTTTAGCTGATGTGTTATCATAATAAGATTTTACACGAAAATTTAGGTTTAGTTTTTATTATATGAAACATGATTTATTTTTGTCTAATATATTAGAATAAATTACATTTAATCTATGCAACATCATTTAAAATATGAAACCTTCATTTTTAGACATACATTTTAGAGGCCCTGTTTACTATATTTTGGAGGATTCCCGGGCACACATATGACTATACTCTGATAACGGATAATGTTGATTTTTCAAGTAGCAATTGGTTTATATTTTTTATTTAAAAATAACATATTATTTACTATATTATTACAGCATAAAATATTCTGTGATTATTCATAAATAGTTAAAGCTATAATATAATTTAATTAGTTTTTTTTTTTTTTGAAAAAATACAATCTGAATAGTTTATTTACAATAAGAATTTATTTTAAATTATTTATATTATTATTTATTATAATTTTATTTGATATTATATTTTTATTATTTATGTTAGACTAACATTGTTAGTATTTAACGAGACGAAGTATATTATCATTTATAAATCAAAGTGAGTGAGGTCGACTGTGTAAACCTGTGTACTTAATAAATTCCTCAATAAATTATCATAATATATTATAAATATATTTCGTAATAAAGTTACGAGACAATCTCTCACGATTAACCCTTATTGAGATATAAAAAATATATATATATGTTGTCTTTCCCAGCCTCATTTGTAAGGCTGGGTATGTTTCTCATCTAGCATGACGTTTTGACTAACCCGCCTCGGGAAGTAGGAACATTAAAGCACTGGCTCAGAACCGTAAGGGACCATATGACGCGTACCAATGTTGAAGATGAGTCCGAGGAGGAAGCGGTCGTGACTGAGGCGGAAGAGACCGTTTCCACCTTCAGTTTCCCTAGTACGTTGCCATCAGGCCCCTCCAATGAGTCCGCCTCGTTGAAGCCGCCGAAACCGCTGATCGTTGCCCAAGGACATCGGGACCCATGCCTCTGGTGGCCCCGGCATGGGATCGAAACCGACGGTTCAGTGCCGAAGATTTGTGTAGCCACCAGAAAGGTGGTCTACCCAGCATTCTCGAGATGGCGCGTGAGATCGCCCCCGTTGTGGTTCGTCACGTGCCCAAAACCATTCACATGTCTCAGACCGTGGAATTGTCGAGAGACCATAGGTTTTGGGCGCGTGGAGATCGAACCGACCGTCTCCAAAGTGCTATTAAATCCGAAGTCGGTAATAACACCACAGAGACCATATGCTTAATCGCATTTTTAATCGCATATTTAATTGGCAGTAGATAGAAGTCATCGTGATCTAGAAAATTCTCATATTATATATTTTTATACATTTTTATAAATTTTTTAAATTTTTTTATACATTTTTTCCATTTATACCTTGTTTTGTATAGTACTACTTTTATCAACTGCCTAATTTAATTTGTCCATTTTTTTGGTTTTTTTCTCTTCACAGAGTTTTTCTTTTTTTTTACCATTTTTATAACATATTTATATTTTCATAATTTTTACATCACCTTTTTTCTGTGAAGATATTTTATGTTTTTATATTGTTAAAATTAGTGTTTTATTAAATAAATTATTATTTAATAATATGATATATTATATCATATATGATATAATATATATATTTATATGATTTGTCATGTTTTTTTTTCTTCTTAAACTCTAAACTTTTTTTTTCTACAATATTAGTTATTATATTACAATACATAATATACTTATAGGGTGAAGTGAGGTATTTTCGTGGCCTAGGTAATTTCGTGATATTATTTGTTGAACGCATAATATAATTCCCTATTATACGATTGATTTGAAAATTACAATGATCCTTAAAATTACTGTTTTTGAGAATCAATGTAATTTTCTAGTCAATTGTGTAATAGGCAATCACATGATATGTTCAACAAATAGTATCATAAAATTGCCTATGTCACGAAAATACCTAACTTTGCCTTATATATATAAGTATATTGTGTTATATATTAATATTACAATATTACAGTGTTACCAAGTATTCACATTTTTTTTTTATCCAAAATTAACAATTTTCACTTTTGATCATAATGTGGCGTTTTTTTTTTTTTTAATATTTTCATTAATTCTACTGCTCTACGGTTTTTCTTTAACGATTGGTAATAAAAATGTTTTGTGATACCTATTAATAAATTGGGCATGGATGTTGTAGTAGTAAAAAAGTAGTGAAATTAATTGCAGTATTGCACTAAGATAATCGCAGTATGACGAAACCGATATTATTTTAAAAATAATCAATTTTTCAATCGTTTTGACCATACATACAATAATATCAATAAGCAATTATATATATATATATATATATATATAAACAATAGACATCAATACATCATGTTCTTCAGCCTTAAAATAATTTAAAAATAATAATTTAACCGTTTTATTTCATGACATTTTTATAAAACCGTTTGAAAAGTATAAAAAAAGTGAAATTATGTGAAAAAAATTAAAAAATAGTTAAAATAGCTTTTATTAACGAGTAAAATCAACAAAATTGCAATAAAATTCATTGTATTTGTAAGATGTTATTGTTGTTATACAAAAAGGTTCGCACACGAAACGAAATACAAATACACACGTTACAAGTTACAACAGTTGAGAGACGAAATCGCTGTAATTCGCACACATGAATTGATTCCACAACACGTCGTTGTCGAGCGCGTGAAGGCTTGGAGACACCAACGAGTGTAGTGTACCTCACCAACACGCTTAAATCAACTCCACGCGACGCGTTGCGTCATATCATTGGCAACAAATATTCCTGGTTGTAATCGTTAATCACCATACATAAATTTTCTATTTTTGGCCAGCTAGAAATGCAATTCCTCCCACTGTGCGACGTACACATTTGATAAGAAAGCTGATAAACCAAAAATTGAAAAAAAAACTTAAAAAAGATATATAGGTACTATTATATATATGAAAATATAATACAGAAGTTTATTATAACGGGGCATTGGAGTATTAATGATGGGTCAATTTTCAACATTTTTTAAGTTAGAGGTGCCATTACACATCCTGCCCCACCCCAAATGACACCCCTGTTATCAACAATGATGGTTTTTATAATTTTACTAATAAACCAAACATTTAGAAATAATAAATCTAAACTATAAGTTACATCTAAAGAATTTGTCATTTTTAAATAATTTTAGAATAAATATTAGGAAAACTATATTGGAATTATGTGAGGGTTTTATAAGGTTTTAATAAAGTCACTTTAAAAATATATTTTTTTTAACTGCGCAAAAGTTTTTATTTTTTCATTACTACTAACAGGCTAATGAGAAAAACTTGGATATAATATTCAAAGTTTTCCTCAAAGCGTATGTATTTTGTATGACAATTTCATGGGAGACCAACTATATACTATTTAAAAAAAATGTTTAATAATTGGATGATTTTTAGTCAGTCACTCTTTTTTTATTTACGTATTCAAATTATACAGGTGGACCAAGATGAAGTGGATCGTTTTCATACAAGTATATGTTAACAATTATTTTGTACATAATTTTGATGATCAAACTTTCAGGTAGTAATAATTGTTGTAGCAAAAATATTTATATATATAAGTGTAAATTATATTATTTATTTTACAAAGCTAAACATTTTTTTTTTTCAATTGCGATAATTTATCATTCACTTAGATATATACAAATAAACACTAACGCAACAAAGAAATATCACTCGGAAGCAGCGTCCTTTTTGTTTAATGCTCATTTCAAATTTAAATTACTACAGAGTTGATCATTTTTTATGATTAATGACCAGTATTGTTTTTTTTTTTTTTTTTTATATTAAAACGTAAATTATTTACAATGTTTATTTGTACATTTAATTGTTTTTAAATATTACACAAGCTCATTTATGTCAAAGTATAATTAATATCTACACGTGTGCTATGAAATTGTATGGTTTAAAAATCTGAAAATTAATAATCATTTGTTAATTTTTTATTATAAAAACGTTTATTGGGATACAATTTGGGTATAAAGTTTTTTGTTATTATTCCTACGTAAAACATTTGAGTTACTTACAGAATTTATACAATAATTTCCTATCAGAAAAATTTGAATATACAATTAAAGAAAAAAACTGCTTTGCTCTCAATCAAAGTGCATAGTAACAAGTCACGTGATCTAATTTAACACAGTTAAGTTAAATATTGCTAATCAGTTTTAAAATTAAAATATTAGTAACTATTAAAACGGATGATGGTCGTGCATGTAGTAAAACAATAATAATTAACAATTATTTAACACACACGTATCCGGTAATATTTTTTTTTTGGTGTTAATTATTAAACCGTTAACAGCGATTTACTTATTTAGATGTTTAAGAATTGCGAATTTTAATAATATACTAAATCGTCCAATGCATCCAATATTGTATTATATTTTTATTAGATATTGAAACTGTAATATATACTATCGGAGCACCGCCCGTTAGTAAAAATAAATAAACGAGGAGAATGGTTTATTTTAATATAAATATATAATATATATAATAATAATAATAATAATCATCATATATATATATATATAAACAAATTTATATCTGTTTGTCCTTTATGCATTCTTAAACAGCTGAACCGATTGCGATGAAATTTGTATGATACAATATGGTATAAATGGTACAGAGATATATTAGATTTATGTACAGAAGATAGGCTCAACCCCGGAAAGTGCTCGATCAGAGATTTTGAGAATTACAATGCACATTTTTTTTTATAGATAGTTGCTATTAGTTTCAATAATAATAATAATTAGTTCGAAAGAAATTATTATCCCTGAATTTGTAATTATTTTTTTTTTTTTATTATTTGTTACCCTAGCACGTGTGTCTATGACATTAAAAGTTTTTATTAATATTTTGTTTTTTGTATAACAATATACTGCTAGCATAATCACAGGTAACGAATTTAACTCACAGTTTGGGACATATAAGAAGATTTTTAACGGGCTACGAAGTGTACGGGTTCCGCTGCAACTCGTTTGCGCACATTCAAAATTTTTACCTAAAAATCGACGACTCGTTTGCGCGGTGCAACTCGTTTGCGCACAATTTAAATTTTTTACCTGGATATCGATGACTCGTTTGCGCACAACGAAATCAGTCGTTTACCTGTAAACGGACGACTCGTTTGCGCACAACATAATCACTAAGTAACATGTATTTTATATTTTTAAATTTAGACTTACCTAAAGTAATTGAATTATCGGTACAAATTATCAGCACAAATTACCAGCATATCAATATCAATATATAATGATTTAAAATAATCGTCGTGTATTAGGAAAGCGTAATACTTTTAAACAGTCATTTGCCAGAAAGCTGTACTATAACTACTAACTGTATTGATTATGGATATCGAAATTTGTGATGTTTTTGAAACGCGTCGAGGAAAAAAATGTTTAAACATAGAAAGTTATAAATTTAGAGAATTCCGAACTTTAAAATTTGGCGATAAACATTTTAGGTGTACAAATAAAAAATGTTCCGTAAGTGCTGTAGTTAGGTTAGTTAATGAATCATATAAAATTTTAAAAATGACAAACACGCATACCCATGACGAGTACGACGACCGAACAATTCATCGAGAAGTAGTAAGAAGCAAATCGAAACGTAGAGCTGAAGAGGATTTACATATTACACCAAATAAACTAATACGCCGGGAATTGAAAAACAATGATAACTTCGAACATCTTCAATATAGTGATATGAAATTAATTCGAAGATCCATGTATGAAAAACGAAAAAAATCCTTTCCAAACATACCGAGATCTTTAGAAGATGCTAAAAAACAATTAGTTGATGATCAGCATAATCTTACTTACAAAGGTAATAAATTTTCTTTCGTTAGTGATGATGAAAATATATTTATATTTATATGTAAACAAAATTTAGAATTGCTACAAAGTGCAGAACACGTTTTAGGGGATGGGACATTTTCATTTGCTCCGAAATATTTTGTTCAACTTTATACTGTTCACGTATTTAAAAACAATTTTTATGTTCCTGTGGCGTTTTGTTTTTTAAGTAACAAACATACTGATACTTACATCAATATGTGGAAAACATTACAAAATATATGTATTCAAATTACTGGTAATATAATAAATTTAAGCTATTTTCATGTCAACTTTGAAAAATCTGTGCATAATGCAGTATTGCAAATTTTCCCTTACTGCAAAATTACGTGTTGTAACTTTCATTTAGGGCAAAATTGGTTTAGACATATTCAACAACATAAATTATTATCGAGCGAGTACTTAAACAGCGACTCAGAAGTTGTCAAATGGATGAAATGTTTTTTTGGAATAAGTTATTTACTTCCTGACGAAGTTTCTGATGGATTTTGTGATCTTATGTCGATAGCACCAAGTACTACGTCTAGTAATATTTCTATATTTTTCGATTATATTTTAGAAAATTACATTGCATCGGTCAGCAATTTTCCTCCAACATTATAGGCTTGTAAACCTACTAATAATCCTAAGACTACTAATGGTGCAGAGAGTTATCACAAACAATATAACAGTCAGTTTTACACTGCTCATCCGCACATACATCAAGTAATCGACGTCATTATTGAAATTCAAAGTGACACTGATTTAAAAATTAATTCGATAAACAATAAAATCATAAATTTCAAAAGAAAAGAAATAATTAATAAGGAGTTACAGTTGGAAAACATTTGGAATGAATATAAAAATAATATTATTAATCGTTTAACTTATATAAAGAAAATTGGACTTAAATGCCACCATTCTAAATTAGTACAATTTTATAATAGACTACTATTATTATTTATTAAACCTATAATGCATGTTTTTTAAAATATTTTAATTTTTGTAATATTAAATTAATAATTGATAATATTGTTTACGCGTATAATCATTGACGTTATTATTACTTTTATCTGTATTATATTGTTGTATATATATCTTATTCTCGCCGATATCTGGTCGCTCGTTGTTAAATTATATAATAAATACTTAGAAATGCAAAATAGTTAAATCTTAATTTATATTTTTTTTTATATATATACAATATGCATATATATTATTATTTTATACAGTCTATTAATTAATTAAAATTAAGCAAAAGAAAGGAAATATGCTCAAACGAGTTGTACCTTTATTATTTAAACCTAAAGTATGTGTGCGCAAACGAGTCGCACCCTCGTTTGCGTACTGCGAAATCCATCGTTTATCTGAAAATAGATAACTCGTTTGTGCACAACAACACGTTCAACACATGACAAGTGTTTACATATATCGTCACAGACTGCAGTACAAATTAACAAATATATTATCTTAATATTATCTTATAATCGACTGTGTAGACTGTAGATTATATAAATTTGGATTTTCCAAACAACTTTTATTAAAGTTTTGGTAAGTATGGTCTATGGATATAGACGATACAGTGGTGCCTAGTATGTTGACGACGTAAACTTTAATATGGCGTAGAAATTTCTAATACTTTTGAATCTCTGTGAGAAAAATGATGTTTTAATATTGATAATTTCAATTTTTATATAAATTATAAATTTTGTGAATACCGTGTTTTAATCAGTGGATGTTCAAATTTAAGATGCACTAATAAAAAATGTCCTCCGAGTGCTATTGTTAATAAATGAGGAGAATAATAATCAACGATAATAAGCAAACGAGTTCTGGCACTAAGAATTTTCGTCACAGGTAGCCAAAATATATGTGCGCAATCGAGTTGTGTATTTTTGCACAAATGAGTTGTAGCCCACGGGTTCTACTAATATTATATAAATATATATATATGTATAATATAATTTCTGCGTAACATATAAATCGTCCCTAAACACGTTATAGTTGACTGTATTCTGTAACCGTGTAAGGGTCACGGGCGTATGTATAGGGAAACGGACAAGTGAATAATAAATAGTGTTCATTGAAGGCGGTAGATTGAATTATTTCGATACATGTATTACGGAACCCAGGGATTTTTAAAGCTTTACAACATATCATTTTAGAATGCGATTGAATATTAAGTTCAGTGTTAAAAATAGCTCCTAAATATTTTTCACTAATGTGTTAATAATGTTAAAAATCACGCAAATATTTTTCAGGTTTTTTTAAATCAAATGATTTAACCCGTGATCATGCACGTACCTATATTGACATGAAACTATACTCAAGGATCGCGTGGACAATGTTTTCATTTTATAATATTACCGTAATTTAATTATTACGTTATAGCGTGATGCGTACCGGTGAGCGTATATGAAACTTGATATTAAATTTAATATTTACACGTACCATCAGTCCATACGGTGGAGATAGTAAATTACAAAACGCATATACGGAAAAAACCCTCAAAAAAAAAAATTAATTTTAATAATAAAAAACTGTTAGGCTTTTCCGTATTAATATTATATTCTAATTAACGTTTACGCAAGTCCTGTAAGTTAGGCTCACGTGTATGTAGAGCATTCAAAAAGGTTCGTTCAGGTGTACACACAAGTCTGTGCTTACAAGACATGATTGTCATTTAAGTTTCTCGTCCTATTTTCTACCTCTCTCAAACACGCATACACAAACACACACAAACATAATAATGAATAAAAATGAAAAGAAATTTAATTTGTATTCGTTATAATTTTTATTTGCGTAGGAACTTTCAACATACGTACCGGTATATTTTCGGTAGAAACTTACGTAGACATATCTAAAGGTGATTCTAACCTACAATATATATCATGTGGGAACTTACGTTCGCCTTTTATGACATGTAGATTCGGGTTCACGAGTATAATTAAGATTTGCTACGTAAATGTATACGATAAAACTTTAGATAATTTAATATAAATTAGATTAATAAGTTCAAAAATAGAAAGTTACTTATTGATGGTATTTATAAATTGTTGAGTAGCAGTAGAGATTGAAATTGAATACAGATTATTAATATAATTGAGATTATTGATATACAATGAAAAATTAAGTCGTTTATACGGAGATAATTTATTTGAATAGGAGAGATTATTTAAAATGTGTATAAGACATAGATATGTTAAGAAATATAAACACTTATTTTTATGTATTATTATTATATTCAATTCACACTCGAAATACAAATAAATAATAAATTTAATTTCTTAGATCTTACAATTTTCGTAAAATTTTAAGAATTTGGGTTTAGTATTTAAAGGAAATTTCACTAATCTGATTCTATAATATTACATGATTTAAATTTCCTGTATTCTCAAAAATATAATTTTTTAATTCAAAATTTTATAGAATTGAACGTATTTTATTAAGAAAACTTAATTATCAATACTAACTCAAATTTATCTGTAAATAATAGCCCAATAGAATAATTTAAATTTATAAATCATTAAAAGAATTCATAAAGGTATTAAAGAAAAAAGAAAATGTAACTCACCATATAAAATTGTTAACTACTATAGTATGAAATATAAAAATAATATGTCTAACAAATTCTTTAAAATTCTAAACAATAACAATAAATATCACTTAAAAAACTAATTATAGTTTGATTAAACATATCAATAATATTACTAAAAACTTCACAAAGAAATCCCCTTATTTTTAAAAATACTGGTATGTATAAACTTAAATAAAACCACATTTGTTAAGTTATAATCATTATTTATTCATATTCTTCTTTTCGATATTTAAAAATAACTTACTAAATTTACCTAAAAAATCTATTTATCCGAAATTAGATTTAATATTTTATATTAGATTTTTAAATATTTTTTTCAGAAAAAACGCATGTCCACTTGCTTCCACATCATATCTCACGATGCGCGTAAGTTAAACATAAATAAAATGACATAAAAGAGAGAAGAAATATTAACTCGACTACAAGGGTGCGCACGATATCTTATAATAATCGTATAATAAGCGATGAGTCGGTGTCGGATGGGGGACAAATGTGAGCCCTCCCGATTTTAATGACTTGTAAACCCTCCAGGGTCTTCTTCAAAACGACCTGACGGATATACGGTAACTCTCCCGAGTCTACTTCAGTTCTCTCTGAAGGGTTTATGTAAACTATCCCGAGTCCATAATAACTTCGTTTGCACATTATAATTGTAGAGCAACAATATTGTCCAGATACTAATAAAATAAATTAAATTATTGGTTAAATTGAATTTATATTAAATTTGAATGATCACACTTTATTATAATATGAAAAATCAAATATGCCGCATGAAAATAAATGTTTATATTTTTCTATAATAGGGAATAAGTCTCAGTGTCGTAATAAATTGTATTACTCGTGTGTATTTAATAGTATAGTAAACTTCTTAAACATATTTCCCTCGTGAATAAACATAATTTTGACCTTGGTAAGTTTACCGTCGACAATTTTTTTTAGTTTTTAAAATTGAAAGAGTTGACCACCACTCCACAATAAAACGGGAAAGAAGAATTCGTTCTAAGAAAAAAGAACTCTTCAACCTGTCCATTTCCTTGTGGTCCATAAAAGCGTAAATTAACCTAGTCGGCGGAAAGAATACATATATACGCATTCACACTCACATTATTTTCTGCTTATTTTGAAGATTAACTAATACACCAGTATAGTTTATAATATGCTATCCACTCGAGAGCAAGGACAGCCTCTATGGGATCTAATTTGTGGATTTTATACGCCACGATCAGTGTGCAAGTGACAGTTAATTTATCCTCCCTCGTCGTCAAGTATACAATAATAGAATATAAACACTGTAATAGTATATCATATTGTTCCATATAAGTATCATAAGGAAAAAGCGGTACTGCAGTTATCAAAGACGCTGGAGCACGTTATGTGCAGTCGTGGTATACGGTAGTGGTGAGTTTTTAACGGAAACCGTAAACGAAACTGGAAGAAATCATTAGACACTAGAATGAACGTTCTCCCACACCCCGAAACTTTCACTGATTGATAAATTATGCTACAGAGATATGCTATGGATACATCCGCGACAGAAGCTTAATGTCGTTTACGATATAAAATAACTACACAGGGGTGAATTTGATGGAGGGCGAATGGGTTACGACCTATGAGCACTTTTAATATTGTGATTATATATAACGATAAAAACAATCGACAATATTAAATTGTTTTCTGATTGAATGTGTAATATTGGATTTTATTTTTGTAAGTAAATTGTTGTATTTTTCTCAAACTTAACAACAATTAAAACACAAAATCATTAACATAATATTGTATATTGAACTGAGTTCTACTATTGTAGAATCTTTCTTCGATTTTAACGATTTATGATATGCTTTTAAATTTAAATACACCCATCCAGACATCCCACTCAGTATTATTATACCCTTATTATACCCTGTGTCCCACCGATTTCTTCTATCGAAATCAGAGGACATCAAACAAAATATTTAACTCATTCATTCGCATACTGTACAATCAATTTTATCATAGTGTTGTAAAGTTTGCACTTATGCATTATACAGTATTATATCTTGAAGAAAAAATAAATGCTTATTATAATCAAATTGT
Organism: Sipha flava; assembly: GCF_003268045.1. Taxonomy (NCBI): domain Eukaryota; kingdom Metazoa; phylum Arthropoda; class Insecta; order Hemiptera; family Aphididae; genus Sipha; species Sipha flava. The sequence continues at coordinate 241,497 of NW_020271727.1, forward strand.
TGTATATATATATATATGTATGTGTGGTTCACCACACATACATATATATATATAGTCACAAATCGCTGTACCTCAAAATCAACCAATTTGACATTCGACATAGTGGTTTCTCTTATAGTCTAAATCTGTAGTAAGAAGGGATTTTTCAAAAAATGCATTTTTAACTTTTTGGTTACCTAATAAATATTATATTTAGTTTAATATGTTAATTTTAATAATTAAGATTTGAGGTATATATAAATTAATGAAGTAAAAACTAATATAAATTATTATAATCATCATATACGAAAATTTTGCGCTATTTCAACCTACATTTTTAAGATTTAAAATGAGTAATTGTTCTAATTTAAAATAATATATCTCATTTATTTGAATATTGATACTGTATCAACATAAAAATAATAATGATATTATATGTATAATACATGTAACATAAAAAAAAATATTAATTGAGTAGTAGCAAAGTAATAAGAAAAGTATCGTTGATTGAAATTAAATAAAACTGTTGTAAATCATGGAGGTACTAAAACAAATACAATTAAATCTATTTATGTTGTACTCCAACTGATTATATTAGATCCTAATATTATGATAATATGTTATTTGCTAATGTTTAACAAAACACTCAATTGTTTACCGAACATTTACAAAATCTGTTAGAATAACGGCATAAGAAGGTTATGAAATTTTAAAGCAAGTTTCAAACTTTCCTTTTTTAATTTGTTTTTTTTTTTTTTTTGCATAATCACTCGGACGTATACATTTTAACACGTTTAGTACTCTTTTAAATAAGTTTATTTATTAATATATTAATTAAAATTGTTTAGTATGTTGAAAAAAATGACTTGCAAATTGTCGTAGTTTATTTATGAGCAATATGTATTAAAGAAATTTCAAAATTCTCAAGAAAGTTGACCAGCATCCTATGTAAAATATTGGTTGATTTATTTTAGTTTTCTGTTCAAAATTTTTACTAAATTATAAAATAAGAAAAACATCATCAACATTTATTAATAAAACCAAGTAGTAAGTATTCTAACGACAAAAATCCATGTTCCGTATCAATACCCACTCGTTTCACCATTTCACAAATACGATATTCAACACATGAACTGTTTCCATAATGTGAAAATAAGGTTAGAATACATAAGTAACGTAAACAATTATAGCTATCTATTTTAGCCAGTACGAAAACTTACTTCAACCTTTAGCATAAAAATAGTTAGTGAAAAAAAATGAATTATACGTTTTGGGTAATTGTAGTTACTAAATTACAAAATACAAAATTAACATCATATACCAATATCTATATATATATTAACTACTTCTCTCCGTAAAATAGTGTAATATATTTTTTTCTCGTTAAAACACGCAAAAGACCCTTGATATATTTTTACATGAATAAATGTGCTTTTTAACATATTATTAGCCATTGCCGATTTGTTATTCAAAGTATAGTTTTCTCTACAAAAAAAAAAAAAAAAAAAATTATAATAATTTCTCGAATAATACTTAAAAAAAAATATTATCTTTACATCTAGCTGTTATATTGCTAATTTATAAGTAAACAGTATGCACGTGTAAAGTATCCGTTTATTGCAGATATAAGATATAAGGCGAATCGAATTAAGTGTTCCCAAATGTTTTATCTATTTTTTTTTTTTTTTACATGAAACTTTTGCTCTGTAGAAGGGTGTGGAATTTACGGAGTAAGTAGCGTGAAAAAAATATTTTTATTTGTGAGTCAAAAACGTATTATGGTAATTAAGTTATTAAGATCATAAATAAATGTAAGACAATCCCAGATAAAAGTTAAATATATGTAACACCTCCGTCATAATCGCTTCAATTTTTTGCAGACATGTGTCATGAAATCAAGATCACCAAACGCTATAATATGGTCCAGAATGAATACTTCGTTGTGCGCTCTGAAGTAGCTATCGGTCGTTTGCCAAGTGAAATATACTTTTAATTTTGTACACCTCCCATCTTTCTAGTTATAATTGATATTCAGCGTTGTTGCATTAAATTTTGTGTTTTTATTCTGGAAAAATTGTTATTCGGTAGCGTCAAAAACGATAAAGTGATTTGCCATTAATTCTTTATAATTTTCCGTTAAATTTATTAAAAAATATTGATTTTATTATAACGTAAAAACGGTAATTATATCATACATGGTTTTATCGTTATGCATTACTCTTAAATAGTAATGAACAAAAATTAAATAATTGTTTAGAACAATTGTTTGAAACGTAACTGCAAAATGATTTAAATTCTAGTGAAAATAATGTTTCATGATTGAATTCAAAATGAAAAGTTAAATAAATCATATGGGTGATAGTAATATTTGTAAAGAAAATTAAATTTCTTCTCTGACCACAGTATAAGGAACATTTCATGAATCATACACAATAATAATTTAAAACCATAGACATTTACCGTGAAAATAAATACGCTTGCACGTGAAATAAATCAACCTATCAATACATTACACTCAAAACTATGTACACCAAGAGTGACTATTATCTTTTTTGTAACTTATTTCATTGTAATCCGCAGCTCCAATAATTTTGAAAGCTATCATAATGTCCATACAATACGTTTACAGATCGTTCCTTTCTGTTTAATTTTCTGCTTATCATATTATATTAAACTAATACATTTACATACTTACATTTACCAGTTTAAGTATATTACGAATAGATAATAATTACCTAAATGTAGCATTATGTTTATTATTCCATAACTAATTATAATCAAAAATAAAATAATCTCTTACACTTATACGAGTTTATGAGCAAATATATATATATATATATATTTATAAGAATAACGTTACTTGCGTTGTTGATATCAACAAAGAAAACGTTTTAATAAGAAAAAATAATAATAATAAAGCGTACTACTATAACATACATTTTATTTGTAAAATGTATATACAGTTTCGTAAACGTATACCTTTTTATAAGAGACAATTTTGGAACTCTACTTATTCTAATAACAAATCCCTATTTCCAGCAAAACAATTTACTTAATTAATACATTAACTTCAATCGTTTCCATGGTCAGAATAAATATTTATCTTTTTAATTTCTAGGTACTTCAAAGTGTTCCCTTTCAACCGATACATAAAGTTAATGTAATTCGATTCCGTGGCCATGAGACCAAAACGAAAAACCTGCAATGTGTTCGAATGGTTTTAAAATATTATTAAATTAAGGCACGTCTGTTGTGTTTGATAAAATTTAAGCCTTGAGAAAATCTTTTATAATACAGTATTGCTAGTGTAGATCGATAGGTTAATTCATTAATGAAAAAACTAATAGTTTTTAACTAAGATCGTATACTTTGTTGGTTTGATAATTCGTTTTAAATGTGTTTTTCTTTATTTTTATAGCAGGAGTATTCCAAAAATTGCACTCAGTAACTTTTCCTGTAAGAATTGCTTAGTATATCTAGTTGGTACCTAATAAGTGTCGTCGTTTTTCAAATGTATCAAAAGTTTCAGAAATTCGACCGAAGAAATACTGACAATTCACAATAACCTGGCAATATATTTGTATGCGACACAAGCACGTTTCTTAACGAAATCGATACTGATTTTTTTTGTCCTTATTCAAACAAAAATAAATCTTAAGACTTAAAATACTCAGTAATCGTATACTTTTAACAAAAATGTAGCCGAAGTATATATTTTTAAAATAATTTTGTTTTGAAGATCTACAACTGCATCATTCGTGAACACATTATAATGCTATACAATATTATGTTTCTATTATTCTATATTAAATAATATTAGCTGAATTACCCGGCTTTGCCCATGTATAATTTTTAATTTCTGTAAATGAAATACTTAAATCAATACACATTGTTGTATTTTAAAAAAGAAGAAAACATCCAATTTACTTAATTTAATCAAGTGCTTAATTAGAGTAGTAGCTGAATTATAAATAATATTAATATTACTTACAAATGATTCTATAATCCTTATCATTATATACATAAAAGAACTGGCCTCTCTTTTGTTCTAATTTTGTGACAACATTTTTTTCAATTCTCCCTCTCCCTCCTATCCAATAAAATTTAATAATCGCGTGACATGGTGACACTTATTTAGATATTTAGACAACTCTGTGAAAAAAAATTGGAAAAATGTTAAATATTGTCATCTCAAAATTAATAAATAAATAAAATGTAATTTATAATATAATTTATTACAAATAAAGAAGGCCTGTTCTTTTATATTTATAAGGATATAATAAAATGTAAAACCATTTATTATAATATATTCGTTAAGGTATCTTACAGATAAAATTACGAAAATATTTGTTCATTTTTAAATTACATTTTTTTTAAAAATAAACATTTTATTTTTGCTTTTATTCTTACTAAAAAAGGCATATCAAACATTTAAATAAAATCATTTGGGGTTTTTCTATGAACCCATTAAAATTTAAAAAATAACTATCTAATATTCCCTCAAAATCGATTCTAATACAATTATTTGTCTAAGATTTTAACATAATATATTATAGAAATTATTTGACTTTAATATACATATTCTTTCTATTGACCTATATAAGAAACAAAAACCTTAATCTTATTCCTAAAGAAGTGAAAATTGACAAATGCTCCCATATTCGTACGTCATCGAATATAATTACATTTTAAATCAAACTCTATAAGTTTTATTGTTTTTTTTTTTTTTTACGATAGTTTCAAAGATAATGCTATGTTAATTTTACTTTGTATAATCTAAAACTAAACAAAAAAAAAAAAAATTATAAATTATAGGTCAAAATAAATAATTAAGTACCAAAAATATAACTGTTACGCAGTATTTTTGAGATTACTTTTAAAATAGTCACAGAGACATAGGCGTCCCCAGACATTTGTTTTTAAGAGGGGAGGAGGCAAAATTAATATTAAAAAAAATCAAGATTTTTTTTATATATTTTATACTTCCATTTTATTTAAAAATTATTCTTTTTTTTCAAACATAAGATATACTATAAGATAAAATAATTCAATTATTATTAAAGATAGTTTTCTTCTATGTATAATATATATGTTATTTTAAAGTAACTTATGTTTTCTAAATCAGCGCGTTACAAATAATGCTTCGGAAAACAAATTTAAAATTCTAGAGGGATAAATACCCCGTTTGGTCCCCCCCCCCTGGAGACACATATACACAGAGTGTTATATGACATGTAAATAATAACACTTATAAGTATTATTAATTATTATCATATAAAATAACAGTTCTTATCTTGAGTATTATTATAAATGTCAATATTTTAATTTAAATGTTATTTATATTAATATTGTTGGGAATAATAAACGGTACATTCAAGTGTGTTATGGAAAATTAATCCAAGTATACAATTATTTTGTAGTCAAATAAAATAAGTCATTGTATGATTTGACATTAGTTTATCGAAAAGTAAAAATGTAATAAAATACTTTTGAAATTTATTAAACTCATCAACGAATGTTGATTTTTACAATTTTTTTTTGAGTACCTACAAGTATTTAGAACAATAATATTATAGGAGTATCGAATGAATAATTTAAAAAAATCCTATGTTTTAATTGATAATAGTAAAATTAATAACATTACCGAAAGAGTGTTTCAAATACTATCGTCGGTTACGACCAGTTTTGCAGTTTAGCGTGATTTTATGAAAAATTTATGGTAAATTCTCACTATTACATTGTTTAAGTACTATTCACGTTCACCGTATGTGCCGTTCCAATTCTAAAAAGTACAGAACATTATTTACCCGGGAGCAACTTTGTGACACTTAAAAATTTTATAGCATACTTCAAAAATGTTAATGACCATCTGAAGTCAATAAACGTGAGCTATGGAAGTAACAAATTGAATTTGTTTAACTATAAAAACGTTGCACGGTGATAGAAATCCCTTTGGCGTTTATGTCATCAGGATTGTGTATATAATCTAACACACTTTATAAAGTTTTAATATTGGTATACGTATTCATACGATAGCATGGTTACTGTTACATACTGTATTATACATTTTATCAGAAATTTTACTTATTTTACGTGTACCCATTACGGTTGTGGTAATTAACCGAACTATATAAAATTTAGACGGACGTGTTCTGTCAATTATTGTTATTTAAAAATTAACAAAAAACGCTTTTACCAAAATTCTTAACGATTTCTATATAATCCGCTTTAATATATCCAAGCCAGTTTTATTATAGCAAAAGGGAAAAGTTTGACAAAAAGTATTTTAACTTTAAGGGGGAAAAATTATTCTATTGAATAGTAATCGAAATCCGGTATTGAAAATTTTAATTTCAATTAAAGCTTTTTAAAAAATTATAATTTCCTTTTCACGAGTACGTTTTTAAAAAGAATAATAAAGAGAAGTAAGAATCGTTCCGCGGTAAACTTGGAGAAGATACAAAAAGGCGTACACGTTTTTATTTACTGCTGTTGTGTTTATGACGTGTGCGTAAACGTTAATATTATGACTTATTTTAATTTTAATGGTATACGTATAAGTTATATCACTTATGTTCTTAATAAAAAGAAATAGAAATACCGTTTAATACGAAAAACAATAATACAGTAATGCAATAACTAAAAAAATTATTTTACCAATACGAATTTCCAATAATAACGCAATCTCTATTTTTATTAATTTTTTTTATTAAACCCTTTATACTCAATGTTCTATACTTCAAAATTGTTTTCGGTCAATATTTATTTTATTTCGAGCATTTAATGCTGTAACTTTTGTCACAAAAATAATAAAGTCACTTCCCGCAGCGTTGATCAAAATACATATTGAATGAGATGATAGAACACATCGTCATTTACTATCCGTAAAATAATAATAATAATTTATAGACTGTACTTGAAAAATACATTTGAACAATACTATCAAAAAGAATAAAATTAAAGCCTTTGTTAACAAACAATTTTTAATGACAAATATTTATTCTATTAAAACGTTGAATTCATTTTTTTTTTCCTAATTTAAAATAATAATTTTCACTATCTTCAATATTTTGTATAAATTATTTTACAATCCGTCGCAATGGTACAATCGCAGAATCACTGATAAGATTTTACACAAATAACATTGAGAAGTTCAAAAATCATTCGGTCATTGTTGTTAAGTCCCTAAAGTGTATAAACAGGTATTCCATATTTTATGTAATTTTTTTATAAACAATATGCATTAAAACAATGAAATATGTTGAATGTTTTCAATACAATTACCACACAATAAATGTTATCACTCTTAAAGTGATAAGGAACTAGGACTCCATAAATATGCCGGCTGAATCTAATTTATATCTACAAGTAATCATTCAGATTTCATATATTCTGTGGTACGATTAGCTTAGGTGAGTATGATAGTAAAACTAACAATAGTATCAGTAATACATTTTAAGCGTTAACAAATAGTTTCTATAATAATATACCTAATAGTACTAATATTATTAAAACTAAAAATGTATGAATTGAAAAGGTCATCCAGTAAGAGTACTTCGACTGAAATGCTGAATACTATAACATGAGTATGAATTAAAATACAATTTAATATAATAATGTTACTAATTATTTAGTTGTATATTGTATCCAATAAATCCTGATGATATCTGTGCATTTTTAGTATTAATATAGTCGAAAAAAAATTTCTGTTTGGAAATTCTATATATTCATAATATTGCAATTAAAAATATTAAATAGAAGCTTTTAGGTATACTTACCGTTATTATAAATACAATTGGTTGATAATAATTGTATTGAATAAAGGTATTTGTGACTCGTAGTATGAATTTAAGATTTTTAATTGAACACCGCAATCAATGCAATGACTTTTATAATGTAGTCACTAGTAACAGTAATTAATTCAATCCACCGCTTTTGGACAAAATTTACATTGTTGTATTGTACTTCATGTTTATACCATAATATTGCTGTTGCAGCCGTTCTTCAGCTTATACGATTTCAGATTTACCAAGGACAAAATGATTAGTACAATTGACGGACAACGGAATTTTTGCAGTGAACCGAGAACAAGACGTGTCTTTCGGCACTAGTAAATAATGTGTAATGATATGCTGGTGTGTTAGACGAAATAAAGGAAGTAAATATTTTTTATTGGTAGGACTAATTTATATTTAAGACCTTCTGCACGGGGAATCAATAAACGTGTTTTCTGCTTTATTGTTTCCATGCATCATTTGCATTCCAAACGCGCTAACTCTATTTAAAACTCACGTACACGATTTAGCAAAACGACGACGTGTCTGAAATTTTTCTTTTTTTTTTTTTCATCAAACTTATCCCGTAGATATTAATATTATCTTTTTTTCGAAAAACCTATAGTAAATGAAAAAAAAAAACTCGACTGGAATTAAAATAAAATAATATTATTTTAAAATTGCCAGTGACGTCAATAACTGCGATTCCTAATCTATCGTGAAGTGATTATGTTTTCTCAAGACGAATAGTTTCCAATCAGTTTAATTATTATTACTATCGTCTAAAACGCATATTCTATATTTTATATATTATCTCGCAACAGTTTAATATTTTAAACGAATTGGCGAAAAAAAATAAATTATTCTATTTTCTACCGGTAACTTACGCGTGTGGCATACACGAATAATATAAATCTTCATAATTATCTCTAACAAAAGCTAGATTAATGTGTAACTTATGAAGATAATTTCTTATTCTCGATGACGTTTATTTTAAGTATAGTGACATTATATAGTGCAACGGTCGAACAAAAAATCATTAGGTTTAAGTATCCTAAATTAAAAATAACTCAAAGTGTATTCTGAACGTACGACATCGGTAAGCTACAATTTACAGTAAATTATACGAACTGATTAGTGTCATAATAAGTCGACTGTAAGCCCAAACAAGCGCGAATATATATTTAAATCTGTAAAATCATTAAAAACTTGTATGAATCGGAATAGTTTTAGATTTTGGATAAGGCTAATTGAGTCTATATTTGCCTAATGCTTTAACTAAACGATTCACAATGATAAAATTAGTGTAATTTTTAAGTATACAGATATATAATGGTTCAATTTAAAAAAAAAAACTTTCCAATTAATTCGTTTGTTGAATAGAAAAAAAATCCAAATTAAAGATTGTTCCCTCCTCCCCCAGATGTAAAACTCGCTTCTATTCCTGTCCAATGAAGAATGATTATCACGTTTCTACTAATACCGATAAAGAAAGTTACAACAATCATACATTAAACATTTTATTAGGACTTATTTGAATATTAATTAAATCCAACAATAGTTTCAAACGCAATATACTAGTTCAATTTTTTTTTTTGTGTGTGTCTATGTCTGCGTACACGATTTCGATCAAAACAATTACTCCAGTAACAACGATCTTAAGAGATTTCTGATAGAAAATAATGTCTAGTTAGTACTCTGAATTAGATAGTTTTGCAAATTAGCAACTATTTTCCTAAACAGTTTTGAAAAACTGACGAAAAATTATAAAAATATGATACAATTTACGGTGATTACTTTACGACAAGATCGCATTTTTGTTTTCATGGTAATTCAAAAAATATATTACGTAGAGACACAAAATATTTACTGAATGCTTATATCACCTTTTCTTTTGAAAGTAGAATCTTAAAAAGATTTTTTTAAGCTATTTATATAAAATTGAAATTTTCATATTTTTTTTAGTTTTTTTTTTGTCAAAAATATCGATAAAATAATGTTGATTTCGCATTAAGTCTTGACATTTTCATTCAACATATATTAATGATCAAAAATAACAATTTAAGTTGAATTAAAAAAAAAATCAAAATTAAGTATTACATTTTGACAAAACGATAAAGTTTAAGAAATCCGATACATTATTGTAATAAAATATTCGTAATATTTTCAATTTTAATAAAGTCGAAGAATCTAAAATCATTGTTTCAGAAAAAAATAAAATGTATTGTACTGCATTATAATAATCTGGAAAATATACTTAGAAAATCATGAGAATCAATGTATTTTTCTCAAGCTTTCGAATTTAAAAAATGTTTACGATAATGTATATTAAGTTCATGTCAAAAGCGTTTTATGAATTCAATAATATTTATCATAAGGGAAAAAAACTTTTTTTCTAGCTACACTAAACACAATTTATTACAAAATATATTATAATTTATCAATTATACACAGACGTTATGCACTCCATAGTTGCATGTGACGCAATAAAATTAGTTGCCAAATTCGTATATATTTCATAGTTATTTTTTTCTCCTTCAAATGAAATTACTCTATGGTTTTTATATACAATAATGTACACTTCTGAAATAAAACCTAGATATTTACAAAAAAAAGCTTTAGGGGAAATAAAAGGTTTCAGTAGACTATATCATAAATCTCTGATTTTGAACTTAAAGAATGGTGGTAGGCTATAAACTTAACAAAAGTGTTTCCGACTTTTATTCTCAATTCGGTATCCCCAACGTTTGCGCGAAAATAATAAAAGGAAAAATAAACTCATAAAATGTCTTTCATTTTCATTTTAGGAAATATATATGTATATAATATATATATATTCGAAATGTTCCTAGTATTTTACTCATATTTGATTGCTACACTTCGACTTTATGGACCTACGACAGTACTGCAACCATTACAACAGAACCGTTGACAATAATACAACGTCATGAACGTCACAAATATCAAGTGGCGATCATTACATCGCAGTTGTGTGCAAGTTTCAAAATGCACGCAATACAAATTTTTAAATTTTAAATGCCAACAGTGCTAATTATGATTACGTGTTCGTAAAACGTGCGTATAATATTTAGTGCACTGATTTTAAAACAGTATCGCGGTACATTTTCCGTTCGTATAGGTGCAGGAAGGTAGGTAAATAAGTACGATTTTGGATTGTTGTATTCAATTTCAAATCAATAAACCTGCGCAATATACGATTTGAAGTGTAACGTGAATATTTTAAAGACTCATAGACGTTACCGAAATGTAAATTATGACTGAACACGGCCGAAACAAACCAATGAAGTGTTCACCGCGATATTAGGTTAATTATTGATGCATAGTAACATAAATGCATCACCAATTCTATAAACGAGTAAACAGTATACAAAATTTCAATAAAAAAAAAAAAAAAACAATCTCAAGTAAATGATTCAAACTTGAAACAGCTAAACGGTTTTTTATTTACTCGGACACTTGTCCTGTGACTTGCATAATAATAGTATTGAATTAATCGGCTAAGTTGCTAAACTAATATAATTAGTTTTGTTTAATTGTTTAATCTCAACAGTCTTATATACCATATCCTAATACAATTATTATTATCATTATACTGTTGTCGTATTTGATTCAAATTTGAAAATATTATCTATATTTATACAGTGATTTTTAATATATTACGTACGAAATGTGGTAGAAAATATTTGTTCGAAACGATTTTCAATCATATGCGGACGCATGCATTACAAAAAAATCAAATATTCTACAATACACGCATCTACTATACAATACTAAAAATTGGATTATCGAAATTCAAAATCTTTTTGTCGAATGCATCAGTTTTAAAAACTACTGAAGAAAATGTGTTAAAAAAAAAAGAAAAAAAAAGAATAGTTACTGATTAAACGTTTATTTATCGATTGAACGCTGGTCTACCATCGATGATTTTTCATACAGACTACAAGAATACTTCTATTAACATTTAATAAGTGAATACATTTACATTTTATATTATTGTATTATATTAATTAAGTGATGTTAATACATTATGATGTTGATCGAAAATTTGTATGCAGCTTTCGCATTTAGTCAAACACTTCCTCTACGTTACTAAAATAATTAATTTTATTCTATATGCCTGAAACAAGTAGAAAATTAGGCAGTTATTTGGTGTAATCATTATTTTAATCTCGTATGTATGACGTTCCTTCAGGCCTTGAGGAAATCGAATTCTATAATCTGTAGATACGTAGTTAAAATCTATTTTAGTGTGCAACCTGTGCAAATATATTGCTATTTCAATGGTAACGAAAACCATTTCTTCGCTAAATCAGTACTACACTAAAAAAGAAATAGAAGTTTTTACTTCTATCAAAAAAAAAACAGAACATTTGTTAAACAATAGTACATAAAAATATGGCTTTTATAATAATTATTGTTTTCTTGAAATCGTTTCTGAGTAAAAAACAAATTCTATAAAATTTGATAATTTATATACAAACTTTTAATATTATTAGTGTGAAATTAAGCTGTTTAATTGTTATTTAATCTAATCTCGTTTTTATAATAGTCATAGACAAAACCAAAATAAATTATAATAAAAAAATGATATTATAATTTAATTGGTATGATAAACATTATAAAATAAACGTTTATTTTAATTGAAAGAAAGTTTATATTATATTTAACTAATAACAATTATAATTTTCAAAATAAAGTAAATTGATTTAAAAAAATATGATGTACATTAAATACCATGTGTATACATATCACATACAAAATATGTATGTGATTATACATATACAATGTCTATATTATTTCGAATTAACAGTTAACAAAGGAAACAAAAAAATTAAAAATTAAAAATAAAAAAATTTGAAAAACAAACTTTGATTACATTTTATTTATTTATTTCATCTAAAATCCAATTTCAGAAAAACTTTTTAAATATATACGTGTTTCACATGTTAAAAGTTTTCATCTTATCATTGTTACGTAATAATAAAACGCTGACATGTAATAATTATAACATTGTGGACGATTCAACGCCACTTTATCGGTCGGCTCCTACAGAATACGTTAAGCTAGTGGTAAACAAAATTAGTGACACGCGAAAATATAGGATGATGTAGTAGTACGCGTCGCTATCTGCTGTTCGACTAGTAGTGTTTCCTTTTGCAGGAAACTCTATACAACTATGAATAATTTTATTTATTTTTTTGACGCGATTGATTTCTGTTAATACGAAAATCGAATCCTGAAAACACACGTTACCGGTGCCATCGCCATTCGTTAGGTTTTCCTATGTGGTCAATATTATATTAATACAACGTACAATTTTATTGTAATTTAATAAATCGATAAAACAAAATTCATGCCTAAAAACCGTTTACTTCGAATGACAATATAATCGTGTATTTATTGTAAGGAGTTGTTTTTTTTAAAATATTTTTATTTTTTTTTTATTACTTGAGAAACTGCTCTGGAAATAAGTAGATATATTGTACAACATCGTTGATTGTACACCTATTTCAGCGTACGTAAAAAAAAAAAATAAATAAATCGTTTGATTAAGAGCGATATATATCGTACTATAAATTCTCTAGTACTCTTTATTTTTTAACTAACTAAGTGTTCCACGAACCGTCTTGCAAATCGTTTCCCATCACGAATATGGGATCGACACCTTTCTGAGACTTCTCAGATGATCAAGTCCGCGAGCGTAATATCACACGATGCACACGTGAAGCAACCTTGAAAATTCGCTGGCAACCGTCTTGCGCTTATCTCAACGACGATGCCGGCCACGAAAGCGCTTCAGTCGATTCCGTTCGATTGATGTATATGAACACACACACACACACACACACACACACACACACACACACACACACA
>NW_020271727.1:255155-271897 GCF_003268045.1 Sipha flava
ACACACACACACACACACACACACACACACACACACACACACACACACATACACACACACACACACACATACACAAGATGGGTATATTTTTCGTCAGATGGGTTGTTGGAGAAGAAAACGTGTTGATGCGTACGTGTAAGAAAAGGAGGGCGGTCGGCGCACAATGCACGTCCTGTCAACGTCGTCAGTGCTACGATGATCCTTGTGGCTGTGCTCTAGTGCACGAGAGAGAGGGAGAAAGAGTGAGAGAGAGGGAGAAAGAGAGAGAGATAGAGAGAGAGAGAAAGCGTGAGTACGACTCGGATAGACCGTGTGTGTTGCATGTCCCACAGATAGAATACAAGTAGATGTGTGTTTGTGTGTGTGTGTGTGTGTGTGTGTGTTTGTGTGTATGTGCGCACGCGTAAACGTTCTCATACTTCTTCGTCACAACCACGCAATATTAGAAAGTGTCGGGTTTTCGGACGGGTTATTAAAAATAACTGAAGGGTTGACAAACGACAACGAAGACACACATTCGCATATGACACACACATACACACACACACACATAAATATATATGTGTGTGTGTGTACGTGAAACGTTTGCAACGATAACCTCATAGCGTGTAAATCGTTACGCGAAGGTATAATATAATGGCAAAACTCTGCGTTTTTAGATTTTATTATACTTGGACGTTAAAATATTGCAGATACGTTGTATTGTTTTTTATTTTTTTCCGTAGCGATAACGATTTTTATCGTACTTCTTAGATAATTGCAATATTTTGTACTCTTCTTAATATCACTAAATATACTGTTCTTTTACGTCGACCCGACAGCTTGTCAGAAACTTGGTTCGGAACAAAAAAAATTAAAAAAACAGTCCTTAAAGTTCAATCGGTGGTTAATATTAAATTTTCTTTTGACGAATAAAAATGTAAAACACGAAATATACGTAAGGTAGAGAACACGTCTTGGAGTGTATATAGAAACTTACTTATAGGATTTCAATTACCAAATTAATTTAACTACACAGTGTGACCTGGACTTCACTTCAGTCGAAATCTACATCTTAATTTGATGGTTATCAACATATTTATGTTCTTGGCTGTTTATTATAAACTAAAACAAAATATATTTTGCGGTATGTTTTGTTTTTTTTTTTTTTTTAAGCAATGTTTTCATGTTAATTTATATAGCACAGAATTTAAATTATTTTTATTTCAGTTTAATAGCTTTACAATTTTCAATTCAAAAATATTTCATGGGATTAATTATTCCTAATATAAAGCACGGAATATCTGAAACAACATTACAAAGTTTATAATTACCAAAAAAATATGTTTGAAACGAAAAAAAAAATAAAAAAAATGCTAACAAATGCTAACAAAAAATAAGTCACCCAACTAGATTTACAGCTTAAGCTCGTTGTCGCGTTATTTGCGAAACCGAAAAACCAATTACTAATCACTCTGAAATAATGAATGTTTTTATCGTTTAAAGTTTAACGATAAATAATAATATTTTTCTGCGTCTACGGGGAACAGAAATTGCAATGACCATAATGATATAAGGAATTGGTTTTTCGAACCCATGTACGGGTACAATAAACGACACAGTTATCCACAACACTCAGTCGGATGTGCCGAAATAGTCGAACGATAGAACGATAGAAACCTTAGAGAAAAAAACTCTCTGTACCGCACAATCAATGATAATAACAAAATCTGTTGCAATATTTATTTGCACAGCATATATTAGTAATCCACGTATTATTATAATGTTCAAAAACATTTCCTGTTCGCACAATCATTTTAGCCGACCGTACGATCAACACGTTTGAAAACGGATCTCACAACTAGATAACGTTTTGCAAACGCACGTGTTCGCAGACCGCATGACATAAATATTAATACGATTATAATATTATATGGAATTAACAGCACCACCTAGGAAAGCACATAAACGGAAATTACGTGAAAAGAAAGACACGCGTGAGTATTACCACCATTGTTATTAGACAAAAAGACGTTGACACAATTTTACATCGATTAAAACAACATTTTGCTTCCTATCTATTTTTTAACACATATTTTCGATACGGTCGCTGTTAAAACTGTGACGATACAAATTATGTAACATTTGTCTGAAGTACATTACCCATTTGTTCATTCGAACGAAAGAATTAGAATATTTGTCGACGCACATATATTAAACTTTGATATAATAAGCCGAACGATCAAGCTAATTTATTTTGATCCTAGTTCCTCTTCCCAAACTTCTTCCTCCAAATGGTTATAAGATATATAAATATATATATATATTCGATCGCATTTCAAACTCTTTAACTTCACCTGCCCCCGAAATTACAATAAGTAACAAACTCGCGCTTGTTATTTAGCCTTTCCGAGCATACATTTTCGCGGCATATTCGAGTATATTTGAATAACAATTATTTGTTTGAAAAAAATATTTTGTTTAGTTTTTGAATCCACATTTTTTTTATTTAAAAATTTGCTGTAAGACCAATACAGGTTCATCTCGTGTTCCACTCCGTCGTGCTTGTAGAGATTCGAAGTGTTATAAAAATAAAAATTATAAAAAGGTCCGCGTTGCCACTGTACTCATTCTCACTAGTAAATAAAACTCGAATTACATTACAGAAGACGGAATAACGGATATTTGAAATGTTTACGTATAACAAGAATCGAGCATTTGATAACTCGGGAACTTGAGCACCGCAGTGAACGATTCGTATATGAATGGGCGCTACCGGATCATCGTTAGAAAAACAAAAGTTAATCATCGGTACTTACACGTGTCTATGAATTGTGTCGGGAATATCAATTTGTGTTTTATATGTTTTTAATGAAATTCGAGTGGTGGTGCACGTGTAGAATGTGATATTAGAATAAAATAATTATTCTTAATTCACTCCGAAAGTAATAACACGAATATATTGTATTATTATCAATAACAACATTGTTTTATTCATACGGCGGAATTACTAATACAGCGAGTACGCATAGAATTATATTATAGAGAAACGGCATCAAAACGAACTTACAATAGTATCGGATATCGATTATTAAAAATAACTATAATATAGCTGTCGTTGACGTAAGATCGACGAATCGCGAGTTTCCGATGATTAGTATGAAAAATATATTAATTTTAAATTAAAATACATGTACATTTTCCTGCACAGCTCACTAGCGAATAAGGTTTACATATTCAATACAAATCAATTTAATCTACAAAAAAAAAAAAAACAGCACGTCATAGAGGGTGAATTTTATGCGGAATAAAAATAATAATAATGACTCCTAATCGACAAAACGATGAAAAAAAAAAGCTTTACATACATATTATTTATCGTATATTTTGACACGAGTGTTGTCGTGACTAATTCGTACTAATCAATGACCATTCGAATCTAAATCCATATTCTGTTTTTATACGTTATTGGCCACGTTGTACTACAAACGATAAAATAATATTTATGAACGAAAAATGTTTTATATCTCAGGTTTTTCTCAGTAAAACTTTCATCTTTCATACTATCGTGTTTTGTTTGTTATAAAATTAACTTTTATATCAACTCAGTTGTTCCGGGCAATAAATTTTTTATTTTTATCAATATATCGCGTATTTTAAACAAATATGCATCAAAGAGATTAATTATTCATGCATTATTTTTTATTAATTTTTTTTATAGTTTCATAACAAATTTCAAAAACTGAATTTGCTATAAATTAAAAAACCGGAAAGTGACGCGGGTGACCCTCGGAAGACATGAAAACATATATTTATGAGCCTAGAAATATAGATTTATTATATAGAATTGGAATTAAATGTTCTTAATTTAAGACAAGTACTTTCATATTATTTGTTGAGTAAAATTGAATATGTATAGCGAAATTAAAACTGGATCTGCAAGAAGTGAATTCATTTTTATTCTTCCCATACCAATGATACCATCAAATTATCCACTCCAATTCAACAAAATACAATATCCTGTCAATGTATGTTTTGCTATGATAATAAATGAATTACAAGGTCAATTATTAAAAACTGCAGGGATCGATTTAAGAGAAAATTATTTTTCACATATACAATTTTATATAGCATGCTCCAGTCAGTACACCCACAAGCTTAGTTATTTTGGCACCAACTGGAAATACATTAAATGTAGTATATAGAAAAGTTTTATAATACAATTATTTTAATAAATTATTATTTTTATATTATACCTATTAAAGTTTATAGGGATAATTGGGTAACACAAATAAAAACTGCACACGAATGAAGCATTATACATACTCTATAACACATTTTTCTAAATTCAAAAGGTAATAGAGGTTAAAAATAAAAAAAACGTTATTTCGTAGTAGGATTTTTATTTAACATAAAACAACACCAACACTCAAATAGCTAATTAACATTACAATTTAAACCACGGGTGAAGCTAAGTATTCATAATCTATATCTGTATTCTAGCACAAGCGAAGCTATAATGAATAAAAAAAATAATAATAACAATCAACTTAATAACTAATTAATATATATGAAATATTTTTTAAACAATCTTATTCAAATACAATTTAAATAGACAATATTTATTTTTGACAGATAACAACAATATATAAATCCAGCAACGACTGGTAATTCAGCTAGTTATAATACAAATAGAAGTTATACTCTAATGTTCTACGTTTAATTTCTTGGATTAAGTACAAATGTCAACCTAATCAATTTTTTTAATAATATAAATATTAATATCGAATCATTCCTTATTCCAACCTATGCGCCTTAATATTTTAACAATTTAATATAACGTTTATTCTCTGTATAAACTGGAATTATGATGCAAAATAATTAATTAGAATGTTTTTCTATTTGAAAAAATACTCATTAACTTTACATAAATGATAAATTACTTCTATAGAAAGTTTCCCAAATTCAAGCCAACACTTGATGGACATACTGTGTTCTATCATCTTTGTCATATTCGAGACCCGAAATTTATCTTGTAACTTCTTTAGCCATATAATCGATAGTAAAAGGAACTTACTAAGCGTGTAACTATTGTTACGGCTGAGTTAAATAATAACACTAATAATAATTTTTGATCTTTGCTCAAAATGTTTAACTGATTAACATTACTTTTGTTCCATACTGAATATGCAGACTTACAGTTTAAGGTTTTAGATCGGAATATTTTATTTAAAATGTGTGTATTCTGTTAAGTCTGGACCGAGGTCCCGAATGACAATGTATATTACGAGCACTTAAAATGTGCTCCACCATATTATGATTTATGATAAAGTGAATTACACTCAGAATTGATTATTAAAAAATGCCAAGATATTTGATAATTATTTAAAATTAAATTTAAAAACATAATTAAACATAATAACAGACTCATCTGACTCGTATATCTCACCACTCCAACTCGTCCATCACAAATAAACGCGGGTGTTCAAGACTGATACGAAATATTCATTCGAAACACATTAATACTTAACTTTACGATAGACACGTATCTCATAGACAATGTTTACGCTAGTATAATATATAATTTACGTATTGCAGTGTACTTCTGTAGTAACACATGGTTCTAAACTCGACAGTAACCGACGACAAAAGGAGAGAGAAAAGTTGATCGTTGACCGGAGGCCTTTGAAATAATGAGAAAATATATTGTTATTGTTGTTGTTGTTGTTGTTGTTGTTGTTGTAGTTACTGTAAGGTAGTATAAGTATAGTAGTAATAGACGACGACAACGATTAATTTCGCAGTCTAACTTTACCTCCGTTACATCCAGCTTACGGGAACAACAGCGAAATTACCGAAAAACAAAGTGTTGGCAGGGCACGATTTATCAAAAAAAAAAAAAGAAAGAAAAAAATAAAGAAAGAAAGAAAGGAAAAAAGAAATAATGAGACGGAAACCAAACAAAAATAACCAGCGGCGTCGTTGTCTTCGCGGATACGTACAATTAAACCACCATCTTACATATAAATATAAGATTTCTGTCCCGCGCGTTAATTCCTGGAGGAATCGCCAATTGGACTGATGAAAAGTTTAGTACCATCAACGTTTCGAAGGACCCGACGACGACAACTACAGTGGCGCATAATTAATAGATGAATAAGTAATTCACTAACAATCACGCAGCGCCGCGACCGTTTCGGTGTAAAACAATAGATTTTCGATCATCCGTAACGTAACGTGTTAGATCGACGAATTGCCACCACTGATCAAGTCCGTGATTCGTACGATACGTGTACGGAGCAACAACTGCAGCGATATCCAGGGCCGTCCCAAGGTTTTTCGGGGCCAGGAGCGAATCAATTTGGGGGCCTTTCGACCATAATATAAGACACGATAAACTCACTGAGAATAACAAAATTCTTGCAAACGTATTTCTCCAAACCTTAACCGATCAAGTTCATTTAGATTCATGTACTGCATACTTATATAAAATAATTTAATATTATTCGATTATTTATAATTCAATCGCTTAACATGATCGGAAAAATCGCTACACGCTCATATGCGCGCGACTTTAATCAGCTACACGCAGCGTGTAAAATTGCTCAGTGTAATCCAGGCTTTATTGTTAGTATATATCAAAACTTTACAGGGTCCCCTAAAAAATATATCAATAATGGGGCCTGGGAAAAAAACGGTCCCGTTGCCCCCCTTCTCTTAACGGCCCTGATTACATCAACATCGGTACCTCGATACGTTTACACGGCCGGACGCAAGTGTTTGTGACGTGCGAACAACACGTGTAGGATTTGATGGCGGGTGAGCAGCATGCGTTGGGCACAGGACCTTGTCGACGTTATGAATCGATAATCGATCTGTCCGCGTGGACATGACATGTGTAGAATACATCTATGGTTACACGTATACACATGGCGGGTGTGCATGTAACGTAATATTAATATCGCCGTGAGCGTTATTATTGTCCTGGCTTCTTTCCTGCACGGCGAACGTTACACCCGACGGCGTACCTCTTCCGACACGAATAAATAATTACAAAACTATTTCAAAACTTTGCAAATCTAAAATCCGGTTGACAAAATATTGAGTTATTTGTTGTCATTGTACCGATGGACGGAGAAAAGACAAACTCGTACGTATTTCGTTAAGCACATCGACGATAGGTTCTCCCCGTACGTTAATAGCCACATCGCTTCAATCCAAGACCTTTGAGATTTTCTGGAATTTTAATTATATCTTTACATAGAATCACTAAGCAGTTCGTCCTCTTCGTCTCCGTCCGTTGAACGACACGAGGAAAACGTCGTGATCCATTGAGTAACGCGTGACACATCGTTCGCTCGTTCTCACAACGTAGTTTTGTACGTATGCGTGTGTACTCGATCGATTCGATTACATTTCGTTCGAGAGTGACGTGAATACATTTAAAAACGTTATAGTCTTTGTCCCGTATTATGCAGATGATTTCTACGGTTATTACAGTACGCAATGGTTTCGACGTAGATCAGATGTGGCAATTTGAGTACGATCTACGAAATAAAAATACTGAATATACTAATACTGTCTCGCACAGTATACCGAATTCTGAATGCTTCCCGTTTAAATAAAAGCTAAGTTTTCCGATATATCTCCGTGTGCGTTGTTGGTTTTTACGCATCCGGTTCTGCGTTACGTTGTTATTACTAGGACAATACTAGAATAAAGCAGTTGAACACGTGTTTTATACAATTTTCGGTATTCGCGAATATCGGGAAATGAATTTAACGGGCTGAGCGAAGGTCGGTTCAAATGCCTGTTGTAACGTTCGTATAGTCTGAATAAAAACTTAAAAGGAAAGATAGATTTTTCATAGGGATTAACCATCACAAAAGTCATCGTATTTCGTATAGCTAATTAGTAAAATACCTAAAAGAAACCATGTAAGACACGGTTCTGATGCAGCATTGTACTCGTGTGCAAGCACAGTAGTCGCGACTTCCGGACGAACGGCAGTGACAATAATTCCTCCCCTAATTACCTCTACCTCGATATATAAATATAAACATAATGTTTTACTCACCCTAAGGTTTGTGTATTTTATTGATTTTACTTCATATATTACCGAATAATGACCATGCTTTAAATATCGGATCAAAATATAATTGAAGTTCTTCAAAATTTATCATCGAAGCCCATGAAAAAAAATTAGTATTATATGTTATACTTAATTTCCACTTAAATCCAAAATATTTAAAATACTCATTGTTGCTTTGAAGGAATTAAAAGTGTTTGAAATTAATCGTATTTTGCACATAAAATATTAGTATACATGACTACATTGAGTTTAACTTAAAAACGTTAGAAGAAAAAATGCGAATAACCATTCCTTTTAAAACCAATCAAACTCCCAACGCATTAGTCAGAATCGAATAATGGACAGTTTTATTATGCTTATTTTGGATTCCGTGTGGCGTGGGACAAGCTGCGGTTATACAAAGATTTATTATATGTTTATATGGTATATATATGTTTTGGCTGTAACCATGTTCTGCAGTATTCATACAGTTTGATTTTCAAAATCAACACAATGTACTAAGAATAAACTAATAATATATAATAAATTTAATCGTAAAAGATTGCTGCGTTCATACAATGTGATGCGAAAATGAATATAATTTAACAAAAATCATGTGCAGTTGTACTTAGTTATATATTATGTGAGAACAATACATTCATTAAATTGATGTATTCTATAATAAAATTAAGGTAATTATTGATTGGAAAATAAATTTTATTTGTTATTCCAAAACTATTTTCAGTAACCTTTCATCAATTAAAAGCCATATTTTATTTTTAGTAAACAGTAGATCATACGTATAATTATTGTGATCATTTTTTTTTCTGTACGATTTCTTTTCTTTTGAAGAAATACTTTTTGGGACACTTATAAATAAAGATCAAACATTTCAATATAACATTATGTATATTGGCAGTTGAACACAAATTGTACTACTTTTCAAATATTCCAGTAAGCATTTCAAGGAAATCGCTAAAAATAAAATACGAATAAATACAAACAAAGGTTACGTTTCCATTACATAATATTGACCATTTTTAAATGAGCCGAGCTTTTTACTCTGAACTATTTTTGTATCAAATTTCGTAAACTTACACATTTAAACGTAAAAAATGAAAACATTAACCATTGTGCTTCAGTCAGATATATTATCTTGTATAATATTATTATACATATTTAAAATATTCAGATACAGTAGAGTCACGTTAATTTGTACGAGATTGAAGATAGAGATCATTCGGGATCAAAAAATAATAAATCTTCATGCAATTAAAATTTTTAAATTAATTTTTATCAATAAATAATTAAATAAGACTGAATACAATTACAATTTTTATTATAATTTATGTATATAAAATCATACACCTACATATAAGTGTTAATTTAAAATATTTAGTTATTTTTGTTTGATCCTATGTGCTGATCAAATTCCTTGTTCTGTAAACGTCTAAGCAGTGCCTAGCGTAAGGGGGAGTGGAAAGGGTTTTTTGAGGATCTATTTAAATACCTATATTTTTACTAAAAATATACCTAATTATCATTCAATAACAATTAAACTGATTTGAAAATTCATACATAGTTGTGTATTTTTGTCTTAACAGTGTCGATTTTCTCGATTTAATGCCTTTTTCTATTTAACTGTCGAGAATTTTCCACCTACTTTCGATTATCATTGTATCTAAATGCAATCATCGACAGAACGCAATTGTACTGAGAAGTCAGCTGTTCAATTCGTTCAAAAATTTGTTGACATTCATTGATTTCCGATCCTGATATTTTTTGTTGTGGATATTCCAATGTGTATCTTTTTTTTATTGACTTTACCTAAAATATATATAATTTTAAGCCCGTCCCTTGGACTACTTCCTGCGCACGGGCCTAGTCTAAGCAACATTAGTTTTTCGCAGTTTTCAACGTTATATGCTATTCACTGCATAGATTGTATATATGGTATGGTATAGCTTAGTAGACGTATGTTACACGATTAACGAACGTATTTAATCATACCTAAACGACGTACAAGTACAATGTATTATCAGTATATATATATATATATATATACATAATTATTATGATATACATGTACGTATTAATAGTTCTCAAGCCCGTTCGGATTACCACGTATTTCAGATTAGCCTATGCTTGGACTAATGCGGCCTCGCTGTACATTTATCTAAGCAAATCTGCAAGTAGCTTGAGAGTTTCGGAAACGAATAATTCTTATGGTGGTGTTCGAAGATAAAAATTACGCCTATAAACAACTAAATTTTGAGTAGTATAGACACATTAAATTATATTTTAATTATAACTTTTAGACTAATTGGATATTATATTATCGCACTGGTATGCGATTCCCGCCGTAAATTTAGGGTTTTGCAAACTTTCCAGATGCCGCGTATATATTTTCATGTATATCGCATTAATTTAAGGTCAAAGGTCGAAACGTTATTAAAACCATTTGGTCAATAACAATACGAGTTTAACTACAACGCCTTAAATTATGTGGTGGGCGCTGAAGAGCTCTTGGTTCAAGAGCTGTGACACCAAAGTACTTCTATATCGAGCCAATGGACTACAATATATTGTTAATAGTTTCCAGACGGTGTGGTCTTATTTGTTCTAATATTGTTCTTATTTATCTATAATTTTCTTAAGTAATTATTCCCGACAGTGATTTTGATGAAGAATTAAGAACAATAAGTCGTTCGGTGACCCATCAATAATAGTAATCATAGGGGACCGAGGTGTCAGTCATCTAGCGGAAAATGACAAGGAAAAATATAAGAGGGGGAGATATAGAGACAAAAACAGTGGGACGTTGAATACGTGGAATGGGGTAATGGTAAAATATAAATGTGTGGGTGAGTGGTATTGGCAGAAAAAAGTAGAGAATAGTTCGTAGAAAGGAGACAATGGTAAGAATGACGTTGGGAAAGGAATAAGGATAGAAATAGAGAGATAGAGAACGAGAATATACGTTATTTATAATATCTAGTGATTATGTGGCTCAATGCTTCTGTTATGGTTTACAATACGCGTCATCCTATCATAAGATTGATTACTTCTCGCAGTGTTCGCGTAATCATTTCAGTTACACAATACTTCTGGAACTGGGTATGAGCCCATTATTCTGAAAAACTTTGAATGCCGAAAAATTGGAGAAATTATAGAATAGATCTGGTGTAATCGATTATCACAGAACTAGGGTATCGAACGTTTGCTTTTCTAGCGTATTAATTTTCTTCTATGGCTCAAACTCTTCTATAATGAAGTACAAATTCTAAGCATCCAATTAATATACAACATAATATTATATGAATAATTAAATAATAATATAATAATTAATACAAACAAATAGGAAAAAATAGAATACTATATAATAATCAAACCCTTAAAATTTCTTATTTCAGCGAGTATACTTCACTGTTCGATGTTTCAACATTAATTCTTAGTAGAAAACAACTATCGTGTTTCCAGGAAAACATACTGATGTTAATTCACATTACAACCAAAAAATATCATAATCACAATTACACATTACATAGAAACAAAAAAAACGCGTATCCCCAAAATACGTCTAATATATAACAACTTGTTAACGGTTTAAAGTATCTATAGCTTTTTTGTACATTGGTTTATATAACTATTTTAGATAATTAAAATTATTTCATCTCCAAACTACTTTGACAAAAAATATACTTACGTTAAAATCTACAGAAATGTCATAAATGTTTGAACTATATCACTCTGTACTCCATAATAAAAAGTATTGAGCCTTCACTCTTTACTCTCTATCTTCTATACATCTTAGTGACTATTTTAATCGCTCTAGTGACAAAGAAAATGTATGTTCTAAAGAAATATAAAGTGTTGATAAATATTACGTGACTCTGTGAACCAAAATTTTAAGAGTTAAATGGCTTATTTGTTTACAGAATATTGCTAGTGTAATTGATTTTTCATGTAGCTAATAATATATTTTCCAAAGAACACTAAATGGAAGCATTATTCATAAGGATATATTAATATTACTATTTATATTACATAGTATTTCAAATATTTTCGGTACGAACGCATCCTTAGAACACTACTATTGAATTTTATGCTATTTAGAAGTTTATAATCGAATATTTATATATTCATATAAAACATATCTGGAGGCTTTTTTTTATATATATACATTAGGAAAACTTTATAACCCACTATATTTGAATTATTTCAAAATTTTTAAATAATAAAAAATAAATAAGATGCTTATAAGAATATCTCATTTCACGATCTTATACGAACTCGAAACTATTACTTTTCATTTTATACATTAAAAAAAAAATGTAAAACCTCACACTATCTAATAATAAAAATAAAACGTTAATATCGCACAATCTGAACACATATGTTTCAATTAACAAGCTCGCTTACATAACAAAACAAACCTTTCAAAACCAAATAAAGTTCTTTCACACATCTTAATTATTAGTATAAACAATAAAACCAATACAACTCGCTCTTACAGTTAAAAATTATCACGTGAAACTGTGGTTCTATATTTATTTAAACCGCACGCAACGCGTTTCATCGTTGTGTTAAAACTCGAAGAAAACTGGCGAATAAACAATTATTTCTATTTTAATTGCAATGATATATATTTGGTAGATTTTATTGCCACACTAATAAATTATTCTCGCTTTTCCCCTCACACTCAATATTATCAAACAAATAAAACACTTAAATGCTTTAATTTTTATTTAATCGTACATTACAGGGGTGACGAACTTATGGCACATTGACCAAATTTCTTCAATGACACGCCAAACAATTGCAATTATTAAAAATTGTACACAAAAAAAATTGAGCTATTTATAAAATTTTAATTATAATTATTTCAACAAAACAAATTATATACATTTTAAAAATTATAATATTCTATATGACTTTCAATTTTTTCGTCCCCTTATGCTTCTAAAAGTTTATTCAACATAGTAAATTTAATTAAATCGAAGGAAAAAAATTCTTTGACCAATGAAATAAATACTACTTTTGTTTCATTTAAAATGACATAGTACACTCTTGATATCAAAACTTTATCAACAACTTTAACAACATAAAATAATTAAATATATAACAAAAAATTTAAGGATATTTAATAAAACATAATTTATAATTAAAAAAAAAAGATATGTACCTTTTAATAACAATAATGTAATTAATCTGTAGTTTTATTTTTATCCTTAAAAAATATAATTTCCTTTAGGCGATTGAAAGATTTATAAAACCTTGATTGGAAAAATGTGGCACATAAATTTCGCCACACCTGGTATCTTCATCAGGTATTTAATTTACACAATAAATACACAATATTCAATCTAAAATCGATAACGAAATATTGCAAACAGTGTGTAATATGTTTCAGTAATAATGGTGTAATTTCCAAACTTCATTAGCCGTATTAAAATAATAATTAACATCGATTTAAAAACTAAATATAATGAGGGCGAGATAATCTTTCAGTTACATCATCGTTATAACTATTAGATACGATGCATAATGTATGGAATTCAAAGCTATTCCAGAAGCATTTGTTTTATGTGGTAAATATTATAAATTTACTAATTTTTCAGTTTTTAGTAGTTGGAGAAAAAACGATAGTGAGATAGAAAGATAGTAATAGATGAAATTTTTTTTTGTATTTTAGAAAAAGTAACAACACAAGGCTCATATGATATTGTACACAAAAATCAGAATAACGCAGATTTGAGTAAATATACCGTACATCATTTGTTTTATGTGGTAAATATTATAAATTTACTAATTTTTCGGTTTTTAGTAGTTGGAGAAAAAATGATAGTGAGATAGAAAGATAGTAATAGATGAAATTTTTTTTTTTGTATTTTAGTAAAAGTAACAACACAAGGCTCATATGATGTTGTACACAAAAATCAGAATACCGCAGATTTGAGTAAATATACCGTACATCATTAATCAAAGAACAAAAACAAATAATACTATTAATTTTAATTAATTAGTTTCAGGTTCCGTTAATTATTACGATTCGTGTGAATTCATTTCGCACAGAAAATTAAATCTATTATGTTTCATTTATGTATTAATATAAATTAAAATCAGTTTTAACTTCCAAAAAAAAAAAATAAATATCCAATACCATACAAATATTATGAGATATAAAGCAAATGCAATAAACGTGTATAAAAAAAAAAAAATAAATAAATAAATCATTATTTTCATATGATCTCATCAAATGTACAGATATTTAATAGGTAGTTAATTTAAAGTGTTAGGTGTATAAAAAAAATTAAATAAACTGTTTGAATGTAAATATTATATAAATAAATATCAAACAAAACAAAGTATTACATTTTTATAATTAGCTGTTCTACATTGTATTATTAATTGAATGACATAATTTAATACAATTACTTAAATGTAATACGGTGATTTAAATTTCAAACAAATTATCATTGCATTATTAAGATACACGTTTAAATCACAGCACTATAGTTAAAATTATAAGCAACGAGTCATTATAAATAACTAAAAGACTTGAAACAATATCTGAATAAAGTTTTACTTTTCTAATATTATCGTTCATAAATCATATTATAATATTAAAAACAACACATGAACTTTTAAATTTCTTCTTATTTTTTGAAGAAAATTTTACGTAATATCAAACAAAATAAATGATGTTCATACAGATAAAAATAATATATATGCAGATAAGACATTGAGACTAATATTATTGTAATTACCATAACTATTTTTTTATAGATTCAATATTCATTAATAAAAAAAAAACAAATATACAATTATAATTCAAAATGTTTATCATACTGTTTCTTAAAAAAATTAAAAATATATTTTTATATGAATTAAAGTAAATAACATAAATGGCTATATACTAATAGAGAATCTGTTAATATATTTGCGATCAATATGAAAAAAAAAATTCAATATGTTTATTAAAGAATAATGCGTAATAAAAATACATTCGTGTTTATTCAGTGTACAAATTATATTTCACGGTGTTCAGTAATGTTGAAATCATGCTTAAATTAATATAATTATAGAACAAATTTGACAATATATGGCAAAATATAAAATCATAATAAATATATCTTGACCAAAAATGAGAAGTGCTATACAAATAAAAAAAGTTTATTTCTTGTAAATACATTATTAAATAGATTTTATAATGTAATTTAAGAAGTAATTATTTTAGATAAAACTAGTGATTGATTGATACAATAATATTATACTAAGTCGTAAAAGATTTCCAACCTTGATAGCCCAATCACCTTTAAGTAAAATAATAATATATATTTTTCTAATTTTATAAATTTCATTGTAAATTGCTAGAGGAAAAATATAGTAAAATTATTTTTTAAACGTTCACGTATTTCTATAACAGTTCGTAATTTTTTCGAGTATTTTTCGTTTATTGCAACGTTATTTATTATTTACCTGATATGCACCTAAAAATATGTTACGAATGTATACCTATTTTTAATTCTATAAATATTATGAATTTCAAAAATGTTATTCGTGAAAAAAATAACAAAAGCAGTACAATTTGTGTGAATAGTATGTGAGGATTCAACATTACGTATTAATATTAATTAAATATTGGAAAGCATTTCATCAAGTTACATATAACAATATGACCTACCTAACCTATGTATTTCGAATGAAATTGCTATCACAACAAACATTTTTGAAACATAATACGCACACCTTCATTAAGTTTTTAAAACGGAAGTGGCGTTCTCTTGAAACTTTTTCAGCTCTTTACGCGAGTAGTATATATCACGTTTTACACTTTCAATTAAAATCGAATAACCGAGATTCGACGGTACTCGCTTATTGATTGTTAGCTAAGGGTTTTTTTTTATTTTTCATCGCTCTCATTGGAACCCAATTACCCTAAAATGTTACAGTCTACAGAACATCAAACGAACCGCGCGGAAGGCACACGAATAATAATAGCAACATTTATTCAAGAGTACTCACATTTAGTAGATTTGATCGAAACTCCAACGCTAATCACGTCACTCTGATTAAGAACTATTTCGAAGAGGAAAAAATATTATAATGGTTGATTGAATCACGACGATACACTTTTCAGAAGAAAAAAAAATCCCCCATCAACTCATCTAATTATAATTGATATAAATTGATCGAGAAATTATTATCACGTTTGTGGTTTGCATCGGTTGCAATCACCTGAAAGTGATATGACGAACCGAGAAAAAAAAACACTCACACGCGAAAACTGGTTTAAAATCAAAATTAACGAACGAGATATAAACGTCCGCGAAAATCGAACACGAGAAAGAAAATAAAGACCGAAAAACAAAAAAAAAACCCCGACGAATTTGTCAGATGCGATTTGTAGGCGGCGACCGGTCGGTACTGTCGCGAGCGCGCTACACTACACACTGACTGCTACTCTTGGGTACGACGTGACGCCGCAGGATAAGCTATAGTAGACGCACACGCCGCTCTCCGAGCCCCAGACCTTACTCAAAAAAATAATAATTGCCAGCCTCCATATCACGCAGCTTTCCTATTCGCCCTGTTCCTGCGTTTTTTTTCTCACTCTCTCTTTCTCTCTCTCTCTCTCTCTCTCTCTCTCTCTCTCTCTCTCTCTCTCTCTCTCTTTCTCTCTCTCTCT
>NW_020271727.1:271907-280689 GCF_003268045.1 Sipha flava
TCTCTCTCTCTCTCTCTCTCTCTCTCTCTCTCTCTCTCTCTCTCTCTACCAAAGTAAATGTGGTACACGTAATAAAAAAATGTTCAATAGATCGGTTATACGTTTTAAAATTAATAAAATACATATCCACACGTACCAAGGGCGCCCGTTAGTAGGCGCAATGCGTGACATGATACCTCCTACCGCTTGGAAAAATTATCGTCGTTTTATTTTTGATTGTAAACAATAAATTAATTTCACTAATGACATATTACATGACGTACATGCACAGTGTGCCCGTGTATATTATGCATAGTGTTTACGAGGAAAACGTTCATAATGACACCGAATTTGTTGAAAAACTAGTTGACACATATGGATGGCAAAAAAAAATAATCACACTTCTTGTTGACAAATATTATTTTCATCTAAATAAATAAATAAACAAATAACATTTATGATTACGTTTTCAACTTTGATATTGAATATAATATGCTTGTTCTGTTATTTAATGAATGCAATCCCTATCGTTTTTGGTTTTTAGTTTTTATTTTCGATTTTTTTTATAATTGTAGCCCCCAAATTTTTGACCAATTGGCGACCTTGGTGTGTATACAGGATAGTTGGGAGAACAGCCAGGATTGTGTGGAGAGACTCAATTTTCGTATGATTAATGAAACATTGTAATTTAAATATTATTTCAGTATTATGACAATAATATTAAGAATAAATGTTACAATAATATACATAAATTTTATTTTATAGTATACAATAAATAACACAGTCCTGCAACTACTTTGTTGTTTTAAATTTTTACACTTACTTTTATAGATTTTGACGCGCTGAATTCAAATCTGTAATCAATTTTTCTCTAAAAGGTCTAGTTTTTCTATAATTTGAATGATAAATATTGTACTTTCTATACACTCATACAAAAATATGCGATATATTCATAAGTTGAATTATTATTATAAACTCAATTTAGTATACTTTACTGAAACTTTAATCTTATATTTATTAAATTACTTATCTTATTGTAGTTCTTAGCTTATAATAGTTCAATTAAATATATTTTTAAGTTCATACAATGTATGTCTATTCTTTATAGTTACATTCATTTTATTCTTCATAAAATATCAGAGTTCTATACAGTCTTGTGAAGTATTAGAATACAAGTATTTGAACACATGTATTAAAATACTTTTTGAAGTATTTTTTGGTATTCTAAATACAATTTTTTTAAAGTATTTTTTAAGTATTTTGAATACTTTTTAAAAGTATTTTTAACAATTTGTAAATACTTGTATTTAAATACCACAAAGTTCGTTTTAATAATTGTATAATCATAATAATTATCTATCCTAATAATTGTTCCTACTTCTAAGAATAATATTCGGTTATTATTGATGAATCTAAAAAGTAATAAAATAATAAGATATTACTATAATATAACTAATTTTAAAACTGTTAAATTTCAAACCGTTTTAACGCTATCATATATTTTTTTTTTTAAATATTATTTTGCTTAATTTTAAATTAATAACTATTAATTGTTATACGTTGTGACAAATATCAATAAATAATAATGTAAATAATTTATTAAAATATGCAATGGTTATTATTTATATTGTAATTACAATTGGTAATATTTATTTTCTAAAAAGTAATTTATTTTTAACCATACCTGTATAAATGTAAAATAATATTATCGGCTTAATCTTTAAGTTTCAACTCTAAAAATGTAATTTCATGTTTATTAATTTCATGAATATAGAGTATCAAAGATACATTTTTATCTCATTATCTAGGTTATATTATAATATAATTATATAAAAAGAAAGCATTATATTAATGAGATTCAATTTATAAACACAAAAAAATAGTATAACAGAAAAAGTAGTATATAACAATGTCAAAAATTTAAAAAATGCTACATCCAATTTCATATGGGTTTATTATTGTAATTTTTTAAGGAAATTTTTTCAAATAGTTCTATACTAATAGTTAATACCATTTTTTATTTATTTTTTTGTCCATTTAATTGTATTAATACTAGTAGATATATAAAATATGTGAATGAAATATGTGAACATGACCTCTAAATAGTCAGACATGTTTTGTATTTTTAAAATTGTTAAATCTGTAGTAATTAGTATCATAATATAGGTACCTAAACTGATATATAATTAGTGGCATAGACACAATTTTTTTCTATTGGGGGGAGGGGGGATGGTTAACTATAATATTATATAATATAAAATTAAAAAAAATACTTGTATTTGTATTCAAATACTTAGTGAGTATTCGTGAAATACATTTTTATAATAGTATTTTATAAGTATTTTATTCGAATACTAGTATTATTATCATATTATTATTATTATTATTATTATTATTTTTCAAAAGTATTTTTTCAAGACTGGTTCTATATCACATTTCTAAGATTTTATTCGTGTGATTTTTGATTTTCAATTTGTTTAAGTATGACATCTAAAACCATTAAAAGAAGATATTGTAAAAAACAACTCAAATTTATTTTATTATATATGTGGTGAATATGTTATAATGAATAACGAAATAGCATAACAAATTTTGTTAAAAAATGTATACCATGAATATTTTGATATTCATTTAGGAGATCAAGATAAATCTTGGGCACCCCATATTGTTTGCCGATCCTGTGTTGAAGGTTTGCGAAATTGGAAGCAAGATAAGCGTTTATCAATGCCTTTTGGAATACCAATGGTTTCACGAGAACCAAAAAATTATATTGACGATTGCTATTTTTGTATGGTTTTGTATTTGTGGTTATAATAATAAAAACAAATCAAAGCTAATTTATCCAAATTTACCTTCTGCTATACGACCAATACTACATAGCCCTGAATTACTAGTTCCTGTACCATCAGAAACTTTCGGAACTATTTTAAACCACGATACTTCTATAGATTCCGATGACAATCATAGTAATAATGATAAAGACGTTCAACTTGACACAACAGATGCTCCACAACTTTTCAATCAATTTGAATTAAATGATTTAGTACGTGGCTTAGTCTTTACTAAAGAGGCAGGTGAAATTTTGGTTCGAGATTAAAAGAAAAAAATTTACTTGCAAAAGGTACTACTTTTTAATAGTATAGGAATCGTGAAATGGAATTTAAACAATTTTTTTCAAAGAATGGATCACTCGTATTTTATAATAATATTTCTGGATTAATTCAATATTCAGGCAAATATTATGATGTGAATGAATGGCGTTTGTATATAGATTCATCTAAAATAAATCTAAAAGGTGTTTTACTTCATAACGGAAACCAGTTAGCGTCTATTCCCATTGCACATTCTGTAAATTCAAAAGAAACATATGAAAATTTACGTTTACTGTTAGAAAAAGTTCAATATTCACTACATAAGTAGATTGTTTACGGTGACTTAAAAGTTTAGAAATGTTATTAGGTCAACAAGGTGGCTATACTAAGTTTCCATGTTTTTTATGCGAATGGGACAGCAGAAATCGCATGAAACATTGGACGGTGAAGTATTGGCCAAAAAGACAGAACTTAGAACTAGGGACTAAAAATATAATACGTCATAATTTAATCGAACCACAAAAAGTTTTATTACTTCCTTTGCACATAAAGTTAGGAATAATGAAGCACTTTCTAATGACCCTTGATAAAAATGGATAGTTTCCAATATCTGTGCCATAAATTTTCTGTATTATCTGAAAAAAAGCTCAAAGAAGGTATATTTGACGGGCCACAAATCAGAATACTAATGAATGATACAAATTTTCAAAATAGTATGACCACCGTAGAAAAAAATGCATGAACTAGTTTTGAAAGCATGGTATCGACATTTTTAGGTAATACGAAAGATCCAGATTATAAATCGATTGTAGCCGATTTATTGAAAAACTTACAAGTATTAGGCTATAATATGAGTATAAATTGCATTTTATAAATTCGCATATTGACTATTTTCCTGAAAATTTGGGTTCATTAAGTGAAGAATAAGGTGAACGTTTTCATCAAGACGTCAAAGAGATGAAAAGGCGATATCAAGGTCGATGGAATGTTAATATGATCGCCAATTACTGCTGGTGTTTAAAATGTGAAACTGAAAAACAAAGCTACAAAAGAAAATCAAATAAATTTAATTTTTACGATCCTGCAAAAAAAAAGAACCGAAAATAAGTTACTTTAATACATTTTTTTTTTAATACTTTAAGAGTAAGAATTAAAATAAACAAATATTTTTTTAAATAAGTATGCTTAGAATTAATTTTAATTTTACTTTAGTTAAATTTATAGCAATTAAAATATTTCAAATAAAATAATAACGTACATTATTTATATGTAAATGTTATACTATCTTGTAAATTTCAATTGTAAAAAAATTAGACGTAAAAGAGACAAACTAATTTCAGATTTGAATTTTGCGCATTAAAATCTATAAAAATCAGGTATTATTATACAAACAACAAAAATGAAAAAAATATTTCGCAGGACTGTTTAATATACAACTACACATACCTTTACCAATAACAACAATTATAGCTTTATAAAGGACAAAAATAATCGTTGTTGTCAACTACACTTACTTGATAAAAACTTTTGTAGTATGTACATTGTACAAGTTTTACTTGTAGTATTAGACTACTTACCATACCACATGTGATATTATGGAGATATTTTGAAACCCGGCTACCAAAACATAAGATCTAGATCCCAGTTGTTGATCATAAATATTATTATTACATACTTTTATAATTAACGAACTGAAAATTGAGATTTGACGCAAAAATATGCATTTATGGTGTGGTACAAATACGCGTAGCATAAAGTTTGTTTTCAATTCGACGATTACATTAATATTTTATCTTCGATTAAAACGTCAAAGAACAAACTCTCGGTATCGGTTTCTCAGTGATTTATTTTATTAAATTATTATTATTTATTTTATTAATACATAATATATAGTATAATAATATTATTATTTTTTTTTTTTGTTATTTATTATTTTGGAATCTATCATAAATATAGGAATATATCGACTAAATAATTTATTTTAATGAATAAATACGAAAACTTTTCGAGAAAATTATTTGACACTATGATACAACATCGACGCATTTCTGAAATCTCGTAATACTTTGTAATATTATAATATAGTCGTTTGTAATACTATCGCGAGAGACCTGTTTACGATTTTCCATAATTTTACTAACCTGACACTCAGAATACTAACGAAGACGTTATTAAAGTGGCTATAACAATTGGATTTTTTACCACCCTTGAATTCGATCGAGGAGATAACAGAATAGTTTTAAATTTAAACGGACTACGGAAGACGATACCCCGTCGTTATTTTTCTATTACATTTTTCTTCCCCCAGTATTATCGACTTTATTTAGATTTTAACTTTCTTTAAGGGCTAAGTTCCAGGAGATACATTGTAAATATTGTTGTTTTGTTAGTATGAAAAATATAATAGTGCATTTTATACGTACCTAGTTCATTTTTATGGTGATAAATGAGAATAGTCAATTATATGGGACATAACATTTAGTATTTTTGAACGTGAAATTTTTATGATCCATGATTTTCATCAGTTAAAAAAACATGTTGAAGTGATAACTCGAAAAAATATTTATTCTTAATCACTCTCATGTAATGGCAAAATAACTATTTAAAAATAATTAAATGTACTTACACTCAGAACAAAAATATGACGTTCGTAGTGCAATGGTTTGTATAAAAAATTTATTTTGATTTTGAGAGTTATCTTCAAGCCCTTCAATATTAGATTACTTATAAAGATTGTGCTATAATAACCATTTGATTTTGGTTATTTTTCACTTACTCAATACTTCTAGAATCTCATCATGTAAAGTTTCCGTGACTCGTAATTGAAAATGCTAGTTATTTAAAATAATATAATTGGTTCATAAATAAGCACCCGTCTTCTGTAATACTCACGGTAACTAACGTATAGTAAAAGTTCTTTTTTTTTTAATTAACTATATATAGTTATGGTTATCGGTGTCCCTAACGATGAATACATTTTCAAATACTTATTTTTTTTTAAATTAAAAAAAAAAAAGTGTAATAATTTTACGGTTCTCAATTGTTAAAATTTATCAAAAGGAAAAAAAAACATCAAATACGTTCGAAATTCTCAGTTTTGATAAGTTCGGCAAATATAAATTTGATGAATATCAAACCATAATTATTTTGAATTTTGTTTAAATATTTTGAATCAAAATATCGTAGAATATAAATAATATCTGTTTGTGTAGAATAAGTTGACAACAATGTTTTTTCGTATTAAAAATAATTTATTTAGAATTAACTATATTTGTAAAAAAAATGTTTAAAAAGAATATCATTTAAATACAATATCAAAGAATTAAATAAAAATATTTTATAAATGCAATTATCATAAAATATATTTCAAAATAAAATCAATATTTTTATGATAGTTATTTTTACAACTTTTTTAGTTAACATGATATAATTAAACTATAAAAAATTACTTTAATACTTATGTTGATGCAATTATTACTTTATTTTTAATATTATTCTTCATCCTCTTATTTCAAATCAACAATGAAAAAGTAAAACATTTAGACTATAATATATGTTTTTAAGAATTTTTAAAACCACATTATGTCAGTTCCGTGTCAAGAAGGATTAAGGAACACATAGGATAGTTGCCCAAAGGACAATTATTGATATCAAAATAAAGAAAAAATTTGTAGTTTTATAATTTATAATATTTTTAGAAAGAATTATAGGAGTAACTATTGAAAAAATCCATACACTTAGTAACAAATTTTAATTAATCATATTATTAAGTAAAATTAATCAACATTTATTAGTAAATAATAATAATATCTATCATTAATATATTTATTTTTTTTTTTTATACATACAGTTTACTCTCGATTATTCGCGAGCGGATTATCCGCGTTGCGGATTATCCACTGTCTTCCGCGGAATCGTCTACATACCTATATGTATACAAAAAAATATATACGTATTTTATCTTTCCATTATAAATCATTATAGGTTTAATTGGATTGTGAATTTGTCATAGCCGATAACGTACAGTAACGGTAACGGGTAACGGTAACGGGCTGCGATAGTTGATTATGCGATAACGTACATTACATATTGCATTTGATCACATATACCTATTTATATAAAACTTATACTTACTAACTTATAACTTTAACTTATACCAATTTAGTCTTCTGTCTACTATCGACTAGAACTTCGCATTAGTGTTTAAAATGTGTATATATTTATTATTACATATTTTGTTTAGGTTCTTGGAAATACGATCACGCTAACCAGGGGCATACTCAGAGGTAGAGATGTAAAATTTACGTAAATTTTTTTTTTTGGTAATTTACAGAGAAAAATGTACGTAAATTTACGTAAATTCTGTAAATTTGGTAAATTTTGATAATTTTTGTATGTCACCATAGGAACACCCTTAGGAACTCCTCACCTCCACTTTTCCATGAACTTATAATTATTATTTACTGGATAGTGTCGTATTCATTGTATTATAAATTTAATATATGATTTTATATAAGTCCCTAGTAGTGTTATTACTTATTATTGACTTCTTTTCATGTATTTTCAATTACTTTATATTATGAATAAAAATATTATAAATGTACCTACCAATAAAATAAATTGTAAATTAATCAAATCAGATTCATTAGGTAACTATAACATCAACAACAAAAAAACAATTTAAATTATAGTTTTTTAGTTTTGTATTTAATTTGTCTTTTCTTTGAGTTATAATTAGTTAAAATTATAATTTAATAATAAAAATAAAAAGTAATAAAAATAAAATAAATACATTTTACCAAACTGGTTATTGTGTGATAAATGGTGAAATACTTCATTTAACAAAATTATAAAAAGATTTTATTAATAATAAATAATTAAAAAGTATAAAATCAAAATTAAAAATATTAATATAATTCTTCCCAGTCTGATATAGAGTGGAATCTGAATCATCAAATAAATCTTTTGATTTCCAATCTTCTTCTGAAGATTCTGAGAAAGAACTAGAAGTTGAGTTTAACATATTTTTAGATTTTGGTGTACTTGTTGCCATGAATGTTGATGGTCCTGGTGTAGATGTTCTAGGTGTAGATAGTCCAAGTGTAGATTGATAGTCGATTTCATTAGTGTCATGATATATTGTATTTACCTGTTCCTCTTTGCAAGGTTTATTTTTAGGAATACTTGATTTTTTAAAATTATTTCTATTTTGATGAATTTAAAGTAATTTTACTGCACGTTAATTTGTTAATCTATTACTTTTTTTTTGTGTGTATTAATGAGAATGTACTGAAAGACCTTTCTGTAGCAGCAGAAAATGGAGGCAGAGATAAAATTGCTACTGCAATTGTGTTTAAAAAAGAACTACCACATATCCCCTTCCACCAAGTGAAAGGATTTAAATTTTTTATTTCAGTAGACTAAATAGAATTATTGCTCCAAAGGCCTTCATTAGAACGGTATTGAGCTAGTTCAATCATTATTTGTTGAGTTTCTTCAGGCATTATTGCTGTGGCTACATTGAAAATGTACTCAACACCTGCTATGTCATTTATTTGTGATAAATGTTGTCTTTTATATCTTGGATCAAGTATGAAACTAGCGTAATGCATAGCATGAAGAGCCATACATTTTCTATGTTCAAATGATTCAAGTATGGATGTTTTTTCTTCATCCGAAAGAAAATCTATGTTAGGAAGCTTTAATGTCAA
>NW_020271727.1:280699-325645 GCF_003268045.1 Sipha flava
ATGTTATATTTCCTTGTTTTAAATTAGAATTTTGGTCCTGGATATTTTTAATAGCACTTGTACTATTCAAGGAACTATCATTTTGATGTTGCAAAAAATAAGTATCTAAAATAATAAAATACATCAATATACTTACATAATTTTTAAATGGTCAATTTTTAAATTGTATTTTTAGGTATGTGTAAAAATGTAATTACTATATTTTTATTTTTAATTAATAGTTTAATAGGTAGTGTAGCTTAGTTTAGTAAAAGTGTAGTATTTTAAAAGATTAGGCCAATTCTTACTTACCAAGCTGAATTGTTGTTGTCTTATTAATGGATGAAGGAACTTTCTTATAAGATTGAAAATGTAACACCATTGTCACATTTTCTTTGTATGTTTGTTTACAAAATACACATTTATAACGCTTGTTTTTAACTTCTATAAAATACTTTTTTTTAATTTCTTGTGGCTTCATTTTAACTTTTTTAATATTTAATGACACAAATTAAATAAAAAGTAAACTATTAAACAAATTAATGTAAAATCAATAAGTTTTAAATAATAAAAGTTGATAATAGTATCTACAGCCATGAATCAAGTGATACTGTCATAGTCCATAGGCCGCGATGTGCCGATGTCAATAAAATCAAATTTATTAATAGCACGGCTGTAAATAAACATTATGTCTACAACCGTACTATTAATAGTGATAATAATTGCTGGTATGATAATATGTTATGTAAATGTAATAGTGTAGTACACTATTAGTAGTTGTGAGCATGTTGAACGTTTGACGTTTTAAGTTATATTATATCAACTATTCCATTATATTAATATATTAAGAATATTAATCTCGTTAAGACGTATAATTTAAGGTGTCACATGCTAATATTTTCGGTAAAATAATATTTACCTGTAAAAAATAATTGGTAAATTTACGCGGTAAAAAATTACCGAGCTTACATCTCTACTCAGAGGGTAGAGGTAAATAAAACAATCGCTATAGAATTTTTCTTCAAATTTTTGTTATTATTATGTATATCATACTAGGAAAATAAATAAATGTTAATACATATACGTAGTTCACTCCTTCCGATAAAAGACTCTAAGGATACCACTGACACTCATGTCATATATGAATTACTGTTCTCATCCCTTATTAAAATAATTTTCTAGTATAATGTATGAAATATTTGAAAAACCATAATGTGTTATTTCATACACTCGTTCATAATGATATTTTTCGTTTCACTATTTATCACCTAGGATCATAACTATCGGATTATTTTATTTAATTATTGTTATTATTATTTATTTATTAACAAATATGGTACGTTTTACCATTTTACATTTAACGTTATAAGCTTTAAAATTCTAATCTTAAAAATATTTTAAAACGACACCAAATATTTTGAAAATTATTTTTATTTAAAAAATAATAAATATTAATAATCTAAACTTTAAATCTGCGAGACTAGCTAAACTATCAAACATAAAACCTTTTGAACATTTTCGGTCAATTTGTTCACGATTTATCACTGGATATCTATTGTACGTCACTAATCAAAGCTTACATAAAGAACTAAATACTCGAACTCTCAAAAAACTTGCTCATCAATTCTACAACAAATTTCAAAACAAACTGACAAATAACAAAAATCCACTTATTTCCGAAATGTCCTTCGTAACGATTCGTGGAAATCTCATCAGAATACTATAAAAAAAAAAAAAACCAAATGCATATGTACATAACAAGTAATTATATATTAACAAATTCAGATGTGCTACTAATGAGTAGTTTCCTCAAAATGTAATGTATAGATCTTTAAACTTCAAATAATTTACTTATTGTACATATATTTAAATATAAATTGTAAATTTACTATTTCATAAATATAAAAAAAAATCTGTAGAACTATTATTTCTTCTTTAAGCCAGTAAAAGTTAAAGCTAAAGTAAGTTAAACAGAAATAAACAATAAATTTACAATTTATTAAAAAATTACATTTATTTTATTTTAAAATATATTATATCAAAAACTTGATTTTTTCGTCAATATCTAATTTTGAATCAATTTATGAACCAAGTAAAATATTTTTATTTCATCTACAACACAAAGTAATCGGAAAAGAAGAAAAATAGATTATTTTCTGCAACCCAGAGTTTATCCTCAATCGTATTGATATTATGTTTTATTCTAACTTAAAAATACCAATGAATCATTATATTCATAAAATTATTACTTAAACATAATTTAAATATTTCACGTAATAAAAATTTTAAAAACTTTATGAGTGTGTACCCAAATTAGTTACTCAAGTATTTGATAATTTTTTTTCTTTTTTTCAAATAACTTTTAAAAATTAAATTATAAATAAAGATATTGTGTGTGAAAAGAATGAAGTTATGAAGTATTAAGTCTTAGAATAAAATGAACTCAGCCTAATATTCTTATAATATACTCATAGTTAAACATCTTTTAATACTATTACACATTTTCAAGCCATAAACCTTTTTTTCAATTTTTATAAAATATTATATTATAAATGATTGATGACATTTTATAACACAGTACCAGCATTTTTTCTTTTTTCTTCATATTCAAAGAAATCACTTACAAAACTATTTCAGTGCAATTGATTTGTTTGATACAAAAACCCGTGTTCTTAATTAAAAACACAATATTCATTCAACGTTTTATAACAGTGTAAAATAATTATAATTCCCAAACCATTAATTTTAATTCATTAAAATATGCAGTATCATTGTAGTCTTTGTATATTGTATTAAAATTATATATATATTGCACTAGTTATTTATTTTAATTACTACATATTTATTGTTGTGGAGATGTTTGAAATTTGAATACTATAGGAAGCAAAATGTATTCATCATATTAATGTTGTTTTATTTTTTTAAATAATAATGTGAATAATTCATAATTTTAGATTCAAAATTTGATGCGCAACAATTTTATAAAAAGGAAATGGTTTAATTCTCTTAAGTTCAGTGAAAATTTGAAAAAATAATATATGTAAATATGGATACCCGTAAGTGATATTATTGTATTACTCTTTTGATTTAATGAATAATTTTGCGGTATTCGGTATAAGAACTGGTTGTAATAACTGGTTGTAATAACCATAATACCCTTCATCAATTTATTTAACACTTAAAACTGAGTTGGTTTAACTTTGCTAATTTTTTATATTTAAGCATTACATCATAAATAAATATAATTTTGATAGTTTTTATTTTATTTTCAGCGTTTAAATATTTCATATATGATATAAAAAAAATAAATATTTTTAAATAAATATTAACAGTTTTATCTTACGTGTTTAAAGACTTTCAAGTTAGAGTTATTTTTGTTTTGAGTCATATAATAATAAATAATAAACAAAGAGTTGTATATTTACACATTACCTACATATTACATCAACATTTTTTTTTTTTTTTACCAACGATTTCTAATTTTTATTAATGCATAAGACTTACATAACAATGCCCTTATATTAAAAACTAAAGTATCTTCTTTAATCTTCTTTATATTTAGTTGGTTTATTTTCCAATATTTCAGTTTCACAATTTGAAATGTAAATTTTATACGCATACAACTTACATAACTACATACTAATACTAGGTATTACAGTATTTTTTTTTTTTTTTTACTTTTTTTTGGTCGGATTATTTTTCAATACTTAAGTTTCACGATTTAAAATGTAAATTATATCATAAACTACATCTAATGACTATGTACACGTTTATTATGTTGAACAAAGTAAAAACATTTCTGAGTAAATATCAATAAAATATAATAAAAGTTTACTTCGAATCAAACTTAAGTGAAAATAATAGTCAAGACGGCTGTATTACTGTTTTTATGAGCTTATTGTGGCACCGTCTTAATATACGTTTTAAGATGTATAAGCATATGTCCTTATTATTACGACATTAAATTTGTTCACAGTTTTCCTCTCATATTAGAAAAAATACTCGTCTAAAGACTTTAAAAGTTTCATGGTCTATAATATAGTTTCTGGACTAATAAAATCGGGTAAACAACTATTTTTACATAGTTTAATGAAGAAAAGCAAATCAATATCTAAAAATAATCACACAAAAAGTATACCCAATAGATGCACGTACTTTTGTAAAACCAACATAAATATTTTTTCTATAAACCAACTTGAATGTGATATTTTTCATTACACAATGATCCATACTATTTCGAATAGATCTGATGTATCGTATACAAAACGAAATATTTAACTCAGATGATGCTCGAATTCTTACATTAATATTGTAATATTATATAGTTTCACTAAAAAATAATAAAACGAGAAAACATGTAAAACGAG
Organism: Sipha flava; assembly: GCF_003268045.1. Lineage (NCBI taxonomy): Eukaryota > Metazoa > Arthropoda > Insecta > Hemiptera > Aphididae > Sipha > Sipha flava. The sequence goes on from NW_020271727.1 coordinate 285,046, forward strand.
TTATGTGCGCTGGACGAACGACGAGATAATAATATTTACATATTTTTTTCACAGATTTAATAAAATAAATGTATGGAAATTGATTTTGTTTGTTCTTCGGCGGACTGGGCCAACGTTAAAGAGTTGAACGTAACGTAATAATATATTACAACGGATGGGCGTAATTAATTCGCTATTCGATGGTATGCATGGTTTACTAAACTGATAAGAAAAATGGTACGGAGTCCAACAAAATAACATTCGTGGTACACCTAATGATAATACTTGTATATTAAAAGTGTGCAATCGATTAGAAAAAATGATTTCTCTTGAACGGAAATAAAAATGAAAGTGGTAAAAAATGTACGCAGATATTAATGCATGCGGGCAGCAGTATGGATTGTAAACACATTAGGCATGTACAATATGCTGTTTAGTTCGAATAAAATTAAACTGCAAAACACAACGACGAAAAAATAATAGTAAAACAATTCGGCTGGCTGCATAAACGACAGCAAAAAATCGATTAGTTCAGTAACCAAACCATCGTTATAAATATTCAACATTTTAATAGAAACAATTTTTTTTCGAGCTATATATTTTTTTTAAAAACTGAATAAATTTAAATTTAAAACATAATTACAAGTTTTTCGTTATTGAAGCTTTAGAATTAATTAATCGTGTAAATATGTATATTTTGACAAGATCATGATTGTCAAAAAATATTTTCTATACATATATTTTCACTAAAGCTACCGTTTTAAAAACAATAACAAATACATGTTTGAAATTCAGACATTTATTGCACGTTAGTCAATGTACGTATTTTAATTGGTATATATTGAATGCAAAGATCATGTTTATACTACCCGGGTACAATGTGATCAGAATAAAATATTCCTGTGTACGAAAAGGTTCAGTTCGGAAAAGACAATTCCAATAGGGTTTATTTTAACCTTATAAATAGTGTAGTAACTTATCAAAAGTTTCAAATACTCTTCACGAGTATTTAACGAAAAAGTTTGAACGCAGTGAAAATCTCTATTTATTCGTCACCGTTCTGAAATATAAAACTCTTAAAAATATTCCTAAATACAGAATAGGCAGACACGTATATGTATATTTTCCCGTTTCAATAGGGAACATATACTTCCCGAAATACGAGACTTAATTCTCCTCGAATGTCAAGGATAGGAAAATTTCACATTATAATATATCAAAGCTTAGAGAAAACTTTTTTCAAACATTTATATTTTTCCGAATTCAGTTCCAAGAAAAAATAACAATTTTCAAAATATTTTCCAAATAATTTTTTTTTAATGACATTTTCTACGAAGACATGTATAGAAATATTATAATTATAATCTATTTTACTAACAACAAAATTGAAATTTTCAAAATTTGTACTTTAAAATAATACAGATTATAAATTTCTTATTTTCTTACGAAAAATATCTTTTTAAAGTTCATTGAATAATATGCGCAATATTTTTCATGGATATAAAATTACTATATGCATGCATATTTAAAACAATGGAGACGATTGAGCGCGGTACCGGAATAACAAAGAACACGCTTTTGATTATTCAAAAGCGTACGATTGCGCGTGAAATTGGATGCGACGTTGTCAACTTATTATTAAAATTTAAAATAATTATTATTATTAAAAAAATTATAAAAAAATTTGTTATTTGTCGTATATGTTGTTAGGTTAAATTGTATGTGTATTGTATGTTAAAAGGTATGTATTAAATTATATGTGTTTAGGTTAAATAGTACAAATAATTACAAAAAATAACAGATACTTTATATTCACACTCAGTCTAATTCAATAAAAAAATCGTTGTAATAAAATAATATAAAATATTTGAATAGATATCGAAAAAAATTTAAATTTTAAAGCCCTGATACCTATTTCCAATTATGGTTAAATACTTATGTAAGTTTTCTGGTGTTTTATTTTTTAGATATTGTTCGTGTTGTTTACTCACAAATTCGATTATTTTTAGTTCTTCCTTTGATTTTGGCTTGATTTTTCCTTTGGAAATGGTTGATAATTTAGTGACGGTTTCTGCTTGAGTTTCCATAAGCGTACTTGTAACAACAGATGTTGGAGGATGAGCACTAGTAAACTGGGTGTTATATGTTCTATGGAAACTTTCAGCCCCGTTTGTAGTTCTGAAATATATGAATATAGTAAACAATATTTTTTTTTGACTTATTAGTAAATATATACCTAGGATTTAGTGATGGCGTTTCAGCCCAAAAAATAGGTGGAAATAAACAACCAGGTACAACATACGTCTCCAAATCATAGTCAGAAAATAATTGTCCATCTGTAGTATTTGGACACGTACTTATAAGCTCTACAAAATCATCCTCCACGTCATCTGGAGCGATGAAAGAAAGTCCAAAAAATGATTTAAGCCATAATTGTAAATCATTCTTTTGATCGTTGTATGCCATTCTTAAATTTGTATTGCCATTAATCTGAAAATTGATTTTGATTAATTATTTCTAAAAATATTCATATTGATTCAACTTACTTTGCGCCATCAAGCTTGTCCTAAGTGAAAACGGTATGTTTTAATTTTGACATCCGGAAAAACTTCTTTTGTTGCTTGAATAGCACCAATTTCAAAGTCAATGTGTAATATTTCAATTTTAAAAAGTAGTGATTGCTTTTCACATATATTAATTAAATATTTCCATACATTTATGTTTGCGTTTTTAAATTTATCCTTTAAAAAAAAGTATACCAAAGGTACGTAAACATCGTTTTTATAGCCATGAATGGTGTATAATTGCAAAAAAAATTTTGGAGCATAGTCGAATGTTCCGTCCGAAAATATATCTGTGCAACTTGACAAACATTGAAGATTCTCTTCAGTTATTAAGCAAATAAAAGTGCAATCATCGGGTAAATGTATAAATTTTTTCCCTCTAAACATTAAAAAATCTTCATTTTGTAATTCGTTCAGTTGCGTAATGGCATTTTCTAAAGATGAAGGTTAAGGAGGAAAGTTTTTTCTTCGTTGAATATACATAGCCTTTCTAACTGATTTTATATCATTATACTCTAACTCGGTTATCACGCTATTTATAAGTTGACTCCTAATTATTTTTATTGGCCGGGTAGCTATGGAACTTGTAGCTTTACGTTTACAGTTTTCCCTTAGAACTTGTCTTTCGATTTTTTGAGTAGAATCTACAAGGTGGTTATGCTCACCAGCAATTTCTATCATTATTTTATTGTCACTTGTCATTAAGACTGTACAAATACACTGTTTTTTACAGCACTTCCATCTGTTATTTCCATCTGCCCGCTGTCTGATGTGTCGAAATTTGTGTTTCTTCACCACTAACAAATCACTCCCCCTTTCTGAACTTATTATGAAAATTTTATTTTCCATTTTAAAAAATTAATTATAAATTGTTAACAATGCGAAAAATATACGTTGACAGGTAAAACATGAACACGAACACAACTGACATTTCAGTAAATACGTATAGACATACAATGCGAGATCATAGTTTAGGTATATTTGTACATGTGAGGGAATTTACAATAAAGATAAAAGTATGATCTAAAATAAAATTATCTACTTCTTAGTGATTGAAAGTTTGTCTGGTATCGGCGGTATTAAGTAATAAATAACGTACGGATCACCACAATCGGAATCTAATCGGATATTTACCATGCACCTATAATCTGTATATTTGGCAACGTTGCTTAGAAGCAAAAATAATTTAGCACGCGCAATCGTACACCTAAAAAGATACCGTTGATAAGGACCGCGCGCAATCGTATTGCAGCCATTTAAAAAACTACAATTTATAGTTAAGTAAATATTTTTAAACCAACTCAATATAAATACTATACTATTGTAACAATTAATATTTAGTTTTGTATTGTTGATAATATTTAGAAGTAAGTTATTCGCGATAAAAAAAAAAATAACGTGTAGTTATTTATTATTTATAACGTATAGTTATTACTGTGTAACAGAATACATATATAAATATTATAGTCTACCTGCGCGTGAGGGCCACAAATCTCTTATCATCATACTTGTTGTAACTCATTCATTATCATTTCATCATTGCACATTCATATTTTAATTGATTAGTATATAATACATAAAAATACATCATTAAAATCAACCTAATCTAACCTAACCAAAACACTTAAGTTTAACCGAATAGAAGGAAAATCATGAGCCTTTTTATTTTCTCAAATTATAAAGAAAACTATGTACTAACAAGACATTATTAATTACGAAAATCAAAAAAAAAAAGTATCTTGGATTCTGTTGTACTGTAAAAAATACGTTAAAAACTTGAAAAAATAATGTAAATGTTATTTTCATTTTTTTCAATATCAATAATAAATATAGAAATTAAATTCACACTATATACCCCCAATGCATATTTTTTTCTATTCACTCAACAAACAAAATATTTTAATGTATCGTTGTGAAATAAATTAGTTAAAAGATGTTCTAATACTGATTATAATTGGAAAAAAATAAATTAAAATAGTTTTCTATCGGTCCCTATAAAATTATGAAAAAATAACATTAAGATAATAGTAGACAATTAAAACAACGTAATTTGTGTGCATGAGTGTGTAGAAAAGGCTCCTTTTCTACCTTTGAATCTTGCATCACGTGTGCAACTGAATATTTTCATGCAGAATCGACGATCGGTTGTGTTCAATAGAACGCCCAGATCTAAGTTAACGTACCGTTAGGACTAGAGAAGCAGACACTAGGTCAAGATTTAAGAATATACCAAAATTTAAATGTTTCAGAGGACAAATAAATAAAAAAAAAATCTTATTTGATTGATGGCGCCGTTACTACACACTGATGAAAAATACTACTTTGAACATCAGAGATGACAATTAACATGGAAAATGAGATAGAATAATAAATGATTTATTTGCATCGAAGTAATGGAAAATAAGTCGTTTATTTTATCACATTTGATATTTTGCCTTAAATATGATTTAAAATATAAAATTCATTTTAATGAGGGTAAATGACGGTGATGTATTATATAGTTTATAGTAAACTTGTATTTAGAAAATAAAATACTTTTTATTAAAATATAATGAACAGTTTTGGTACTTTATTCTTAATAATAATTATTAGAGATGACCCGTCTTGAACATGTGTTCTAATATATAATAATAACGAATTTTTAGTATACCAAATTATATCAAACCGTTTATGACACAATCCAAGTTTTTGAATTTAGAAAATGTTTAAATACCGTTTTAGTACGTAGTTTTCTGTTCAGTTGCGTTCTGTACATCAAGACATAGTAATACAAATTATAACTTTTTAAATTAATCAAAAAATTTTACCATTTCTTAAAACTTTATTTATTTAATTTATATAAACTTAAGCTTAAAAATATAATTATAGAAATTTGAATAAGAAATTTCAATTGTCACCATTCTAGGTATTATTTACTACAGTTAATTTGGATTATATTAATTTTGACAATTTTAATAATTTTTAATAATATTAAATACAGTTGTATAAAACATCAAATATGCTCATGAGTTTTTTCACTCAAATTTAACCTGCATTACGGAAATTAGCGTTCAGTATTATTTAAGAGTATAATTTATCATATTTGATCTTATAAAAGTAATTGTGTTAAAACTAATTTAATACTGGTCATGCTATATAAAAACATGGAACATATAATATTAAGTGTAAATTAATGGTTTATTTTGATTTTTTTAAAATATTGAAACCAACAGGTAATAACAATTTCAATATTTAAATACAACTGAGATACTTTTTAAAGTTCCGAACTCATTTTTCACCTATATCACAATTATTGATCACCTCAAACACTAGAAAACTTAAAATTCTAACTGGCAAGGGTTTGTGAATAGCTTAAATTTCGGTTAAGTTTATGCAAAGGAATCTTTGATAAAGTGCTAATAATGAAAACGATAAAAATTATAATAGTAATAATAACAACAATAATTTGATGATCGACGTACGATTATGGTGGTGGAATGATTAAAACACGCATGTCGACAGCGAGAGAAAAATGTCCTATTTCACGAACGTTTTGAAAGAAAGTCCAAATCAAAAATTTGTCCTTTACGCTAAGACTTCGTAATCGATAAATTGTCTCTTATACGAAAACGTCCAAAGCGACAAATCGTCCTTATTACACTAAACCCTGTACATATAGACAAATTGCCCATTGTTCTTAAATGTTCAAAATGTCCTAGGTAGACCGCTGCTGCGGGGACGCACCGAAGGAGTGGTATTGACGGTTCAAAACATCCTCAAACCGTCCGGTTGGGTTCTTCTGTCAATATAATAAGTACTTTTGTACGTAATACGAAATTTCCCAGGTAAATATTTCAATAGCCATAGTATATAGCTATAATCTGGAATTCGTTTTCGATTTTTGTGGAACACGCGTAAATTGGGTGCACACAGTGTAATTATTTTTCGACGTTGTAAGTATTCGTACTAATAATTACTAACAAAATTATCGCCATGCATATGAACCATTTCATGCAGTAACTGAGGGTGGTGGTCGTTTGGGTGAAGGTAATAATTTTGACCAAAATAATAATAGTCCGTTTGAGCGACTATCATGAGTATCGTTTGGGCGAGTGAAATTATTTTTACCTGTGCGAGGTAAAAAATTGATGATAGATACAGATGATATTATTGCTAATAAAAAATAAAGATTTTATACAAGAAACATGGAATAAATATAAAAGAGGGGATATTAATCAATTAGAATACATAAAATGTTTAGGTTTAAAATATCAGACCAATAGATTACTTTAAAAACTACTAATAAATAATAATATTATCTGTAATTTTATTTTAATTTTTTGACTGTAGATTATTTCCTACTTATAAACAATAATATTATTAATATCCATATCAATATTTTTTTTTAAACAGAACTTATTATTAATTATTTATATTTATATGATTTTTTTCAATTAATTGTTGAATGTATATTAATGAGCATTTTCATACAAAGCCAATAGATTACTTTAATATATACTAATTATATTATATGTAATTGTATTTATAATTTTTTGACTGTAGATTACTAACTACTTATATAGTTATATGGTATATATAATAATATTATCAATATTCATATCAATATTTTTTTTTTTAATATAACTTATTGTTAATTATTTATATTTTATATAATTTTGTTTAATTAATTGTTAAGTGTATATTATAAGCATTTTTTATGCCATCCAAACGGTATTTTTAGTTAAATAGTCCTCGCCTAACGGTATATATATTTGCCCAAACGGTATATATTTATTCGCCCGAACAGACTATATTTTCGATCGATTCGTCCAAACGGTGTACGCCCGTACCTGACGATTGCGACTCGTAAGTGAACTTGTGGATATTCCAAATGTTGGACTTCAGACAGCGTATTCGTACGACGTGATACGATACGAAATATCGCTGTATCCTTCGTGCAAGGAAACATCCGACGACGACTTTTTATCACGAATTCGCAGTGTCAAAATAAAAATAAAAAAATACATTATTCCGTGCAATATGTATCGAGATAGTAGGGGCGTTGTTAACCTATTTTTAAAACGTTTAGTACGCGAGTCAGCTTAGAGCCCGCATGTTGTTCGCTGTACGGTTTCGGCGATATGTACACGAGTAGTATATTATCATTTGTATAATATTATGTTGTTATCAGCACTGCGTGGCATCATTTTTGCGGTCGCCTCACCGTAACGTTTCTGCAGTAGGCCAATGTAGACGACTTGGATGAACATATTACGTGTAAAATACATCAAAACAATTTTCTAATTTTGGGATTTTAGCCATAAGTTCGATTAATTTCATTACATCAAAGTTTCGTTTTGTTTACTAAATAAATATATCAATAATAGCCAAATAAGTACTGTTCGACCTATTAATAATTAATCGTTTTTCGGAAATCAGAGTTTAAGTAATAATAATATTCTTGACTTATTGCACAACGTGAACTCAAAATTATAAATTTAATGCATAATTATTACATTCATATGAATAAATGTAGGTACTATGTATAAATTATATTATTAGTCGTTGAGTATTATTTTGTTTGCCATTATTTGCATATAATATATTTGACTTTAAATAACGAGAAAAATGTTATAGATAAAGTTAGTAAAAATAAAACAAATAAATAAATATGATAATAAAGATAACTAGTCAACTAATTTGAAAACAAGTAATAAAATATATAAAATGTTAGTATAGTAGGTTATAGTAGGTATAATAAATTACGTATAATAACATCAATGCTAATAACAATAGAAATCATAGACGAGTATTTAGTTCTTCGAGCCATTTTATTGCTGATGATCCGCACTCGTGTAGTTTTGTTAGTCCTTCTTTGAACATTGTAATGGGACACGACTCAACCATATGTTTGATTGTCTACGTTTCTCCACACTCGCAAAGTGGAGAGCTACTATTCATCATTTGTGAAGTAGTTGGTTGCATCTTCCTTGTTCCGATCTTATTCGATTAAGCGTTGTCCATATAGTCCTTGTGCTATCCCAGCCAGGGACTTTTTCAAATGGTTATTTGATCAGGTCTCTATTACGGGTTTCTGACTGTTCCCAGCGTCTCATCCATAGGTACTCAACTGATTCGTTTTGAGTTTCTGCATACCATATGGGAGCTCTAGACTTAAGGTGTAATGGCGAATGTTCGAGGATGTCAATTTGTGTTTGGCTTTTTAAGTAAGTTGGCTTTTTAGCTTTTGTAATATCTTTGTAGTGTGCGATTGTCTCCTTAAGTCTAGGAGGGCTATATTCAAAAGGGTGGGTAACCATATTGTCTGTGTGGACTTGACTGTACCTGATATGATACGCATGGTATAGTTTAGTTGTACGTCAAGTCAATTTTAGCGCAATGAGGGCTTCTAGCCCACACGGGTGCACAGTATTCGGCTACGCTATACACTAACGCTAGTGCTGAAGTCCGGAGTACATTGTTGTGGCAACCCCAGGTAGTGCTAGCTAATTTAGCCAAAACGTTGTTGCGTGATTTTAGTTTATTTTTCATTCCCTCCAGGTGTTGGTTATATGTTAGGGTCCTATAAAATTTCAAACCTAGGTATTTGGGGCATTCTTCTGATGCAATATTTTCCCCATCAATTTGTATCTTTAATTCTCTGTTCGCTTCTCGATTGTTCAGATGGAAAACCTTTGTTACAGACTTGCTTGGATTTAGTTTTAAATGCCACTTTCGAAAATATTTTTGTATAGTTATAGATCATCGTTTAGCGTTTCCTCTAGTTCTGTGAAGGTTCTGGCTTGGGCAACAAGTGCCACATCATCCGCATATATGAATTTTCTTGAGCTCGTGCAGGCAATGTCAGCAGTATATGTGTTGAAAAGAATTGGTGATAAGACAGATCCTTGTGGTAGTCCATGTTGTAGTATTTTGTAACTGCTTACTTTCCCATTGAGAGATACACTGAATTTTCAGTTAGAGATTAGGTTCTCTAGTAGTCTTATCGTTGCTTTACATTTTATTATTTTAGCCAGTTTTAGTAATAGTCCTTACTTCCAGACCGTATCGTACGCAGCTGGTAGATCCAGAAAGATTGCTCCGGATTTTTCCTGTCACTGAAAACCATTTTCAATGTGCGTTGCTAGTGTGAGGGTTTGGTCACAACAACTTCTATTTTTTCTGAAACCGGCTTGTTCTTGGCATGGATTCTTCTAAGAGTGGTTAGGAGGAGTCTTTCAAACAACTTATACATTGTTGACAACAGAGATATAGGACAATAGTTTTTTGGGTTCCTGGCTTCCTTTTTGGGTTTCAAAATAGCTATTACTTTAGTTTCACGCCAGAGTCTTGGAAGAACATTAGTGACTGCTATTTTACTGGCTAGTTTTTCAATCCAATAAATGCTTCGTGGTCCTAAATTTTTAAGGAATTCTGGAAGGATTGTATCTACTCCAGCTGCTTTTCCATCTTTCACAGATTTTAATGCGTTATAGACCTCTTCAGCAGTGAACTCGTTCATAAGAGCCGAATTTTCTTTGCAACTCCTTAGCTCTTCTTGGAATTCCCTTTTTAACTCGATTTTTTCGTTTTTATGGGGTTTCATATTTGATGTTTTATAAAGTATATTAGCAACATCGCCGGCAGCTACACTACTAACCTTTCTTGTTGGTTGTGCGGCATCAAGCTTTCTCAAGAGTGACCAACTTTTTCTACTTGAATGCGTGTAGTCCATTTCTCCATTGCAGTTATCCATCTATTTCTTCTCTCTTCATTCAGGAGAGCTATCAAACGGTTGGCAGTTACTTCATTTCTGGTTTCATCATATTTACGTAGTAAGGAGTCGCACTCTTTGCTCCAACATGGGATGTAATTCTGTCTATACCCTTTTGGTATAGCCAGTGTAGCGGCTTTTATGATAAGCTTAACAAATCTTAGGTAGTTGTTTGCTATTAACCCCTAGAATATTAAACGTCTAATTTTAAATTATTCTATAATAATAAATCTAATATTTATCTGACTATGAAAGAGTTAACAAAAAAATACAGAAATTTATAATTTTTCGCAAAAGAAATAAAAATTCCAAAAATAAACCTTTTAAAGATTCACTAAAAACTGTTTGAAACACAAGTAACAAATATAAAATTGAACAAGCCATTAACCCATGTTAATTTAATGTCCAGTTATACAATTTTAGATAAGTACAGCTAAACATCAAATATTTTTTGATATTTTTAAAAAAAAAATATCAATAGTATTTTTCAGTATTTTTTTATCAATATTTTATGAAATTTTATCATAATTAAGGTATGATCATATAAATATGAAAGAAAGAAACTTAATCCATCCGATAATCCACATGAAATGCTAGAAACAAATGAAAAATACTTTAAATGTAATTATTTATGTTATAGTTATGAATATTTTATACAATAAATAAAATTACGAAAACATGGAATGTAATACAATTAATAACTAAGTAACAAGTAATAAACGTTTGTTATATATATTTTCCGTAAAAGCAATAATTCATTTAGTTCAGACTCAAGAAAAATAAAAAAAATTAGTGTTAATTTATTAATTTAAAATATTTAAAAAAAATATTGAATCACTTTTTTTTCTGTATTACATTTTGATAAAAAATATCTCTATATTTTTAAAAAGAAACAACGTCAGCTATTTTTAATATTAAAACAAATTCAATTAAAATCGAAAAATATCTCTGTTTTGTTTTGTTAAAACTATTTCCGAATCTGGTATAATAATTGAAAAAATAAAGCGTACTACGTAAATATCTTGAAATTGGAGTTCCTAAAGCTTAAAATAATAATATTAAAAAACTAATAACATTTAACAAATATTTCCGAAGACTTCATTCTACAGGAATTAAAAGTGAAAACTCTACGCAACAAAAGTTACAATTTACAAGCAATTCCGAATTTCACAACAAGCATAGATTTATAAGTTCGATTACCACACAAGGCTGGTTTTCAAATTCAAAAACAATTGCAACATATTGAAAAAATATATGTTTTTATGCATTTGCCGGAGAGTGCTAACATTCGACATGAATGAGTATCATATACATGGTTGACTCTATTAAATTTTGGATTGATAAACCGAGTATTTGAAGTTTAAATAATGTACTATATACACTAATATCTATTGATATCTACTACGTATTATTATCAGATTCAATTTTTCTTTTTTTTTTTAACGTACAACGTACACATAAACAATTATGGACCTGAATAAATATAAGGCATGCAGTAATGAATGATCCAAGTTTATAACGGTAATAATTGAACATGATCAGTATCAAAAATTAAAATATTTCTGCTGCTTTTTAATAATAAACAAAGATGTAGACAATATACTCTTCGGTTTTTCGAACATTGTGATTTTAATATAAATTCTTAAACAATTTAGTTTGAAAAAAAATATAATTAAATAAGTAAAACTTTGCTTTACTTATTAACCGTGACGTATATTATAATGTGCATCTATCACGAATTTGCATCTTACAAAATCTTTTTCAAATGCTACATTTTCAGTGTCGTAAATTGTCTTCCTCCACCTTTGCCCATCATCGATGTTGTCACGTTATGTGTCATATACACGGGTATGATTATATACTTCAGCAAAATAAAATTCGGTAAACACATCGTATGAAATAAATAAAACGCAGTACGAAAGTCATAAATATACATTAAATCATAGATTTTCTTGATCAACCTCTTTTTCAATTAAAAAATAGCGTTTATAGTTCATCAATTAATGTATTAAATGAAATATGTTGATAGAAATCAACACGTATTGTTAGAAATGATTTTAATGAACGATAACTTTGTTGTTAAATAAAAATTTCCAATATTGTTACAGTGAAATAGCGTAAGTATATTAAAAAAAAAAATTAAATAATACGCAAAAATGTCATAACACCGTCGACCAGATAATGGCACGGAGTAAAATATCGATTTCATGAGTCTTGCGAAGATACTATATCATATTTTAACGATGTTCGTCAAACTCGGTTATTTGCATTGGATGAGCACAAGGAAAAGCCGTAAATGCATTAATTTTCTTGTATCTAATTCAAGTTCAAGCGACTTTTCAAAACTTTTACGTATTTAAAATGTTAGCAAAATAATCAACATAATAGCATGACACAATCGCGATCACTGAACTGTTTACATAAATTTTACGCAACAGAGGTTTTATGCGACATCCACGTATCAAATAAAAGTAAAAAATATATGTAGTTAGTTTTTTTTTAAAGCCTTTTTTTTCCTCGCTGTATTCAAATATTTGCATTTTATCTTTGAGACAATTAAGAACTTATTATCAATACGTTTTTCATTGATTCTAAAGTAATTGGTTCCGTGTTAGTTTTATGTACAACTACCGCCCCCTCCCATCATGTTTCACGCATGAAGGAGATAAAAACAGACATCACTTCGGATGAAGAAGGTCCGAAGGTAAAAAGAACGTGGCGTGCAAATGCAATCGGATGGCACAAGGATTGATCAGTTCACAATTTTTTGCGTTCAGAATCTAAGTGATGACCGTGAGGTCAATATTACGTGACTACTGCAGTATCCTGTTTGATACTTGATCATTTTATTTATCTCAAAATCTCCATTCTAATGATGGTTTACTATGGCCCTTCAGAACACTTATAAATTTACGGTGAAGTTTAACTTGATTTATGAGAGCTCGTTCATAATGCACATTTTAAAAAATATTAGATCCATGAGATTATTGAGTACAGTTTCTCCCAACACAAAAACACATATATATTATGTATTATGGTATGTAAAAAAATAAGAAAAATTATACATTTATTTTCATTCCAACAAGATGATAATAAAGACAGCGTGAATTTGTTTTGTAAGATTAAATTACACATTGTCAACGTTTCATTAGTTAATTAAAATCTTTCGTAGTTATCTATTTTACGTATAATTGTTCAAGGGGTGTATGTTTTTACGTTTCTGATGTTTTTTATTAGCTCTGCGTAAATACGTTAAAACTATTATTATTTATTTTAAGTGCCGTTAAAAATTCACTGCACAATCAATGCAGACAATACACAACTAAGTAAATAGCATCGGATGGGGAGCTCTATCTTTAGGGAGAGTAGAGAAGCAAAATATGACACAGAACTTGAACAGTTTTTTCCCCATACTTTCTACACCTTTGTCAAAGTTTCGTATACAATCATTTTATTTTATATTCAAAAACAATTATTTTTCAATCATCTAACAATCTCTAAAAATGTATTCGAAATATTATAATAACAATGATGTAGTTACTAGACGAAAACTTGGTTCGGCTGGCATTCAATTTATTCATTCATAACCTTCAAAATTAATTAAATATCATACAGTTAATTTTAGCGATTAGTTATAACTAGGGCTTGAAATTTAACGTTTTTTAAAAGTGAAATTGTGGAATTAATAAATCTGCTCTCAAATCTAAAATCTGCTAAATATGCAGAAATATGCACTATTAATTTGTCATATTTTATTTGTAATGTATTGGAATGAATTTCTAGCTCAATTAGCAATAAATATAATCTAATAAAAACATGAAAATGCAACAACTTTTGAGCCCTAGTGGTAACACAGAAAAATCAGTAAAATATAATTTTCGGTATTTCTTCATAATAGTTTTCTAGAACGGTTTTTTTTTTAAAGAACGTCACGTCGAACGAATTACATTTTATAAAAAAAATAACAGTGGCGTAAGAAAACTGGCTATCGCCCCTGGCAAAATTTGAAAAAAACGCTTTTTAACCAATTAAAATTCAATGTTATGACATTTTTTTGTAACCTTTAATTTTACTATTTTTTTTTTATGTATACAATTTATATTTATAAGTTATTATACAGCGTTAATTTTAAACTTTGAAAATTTGCTTTTCTCGCTTTATGAGTGGCAAATTCATCGATAGTTTCTTCATATGAAATTTTTTATTTAAATGCTCTCATGCTATTTTCATAGTTTCATTATTAAATACACAAGTAGTGTGTACAAATAGACAATATTTACGTATTTCAAAAAGTATAAAGGAAAAATGTTGATTTTAATGTAGGATAAAAATACGATTTTTGCACAATTTTGCACCCCTTTGCAATTCGCGCCCCTGGCGTAAGGGCTACCGTTGGCACATATCACCATACCCTTGCTACGCCACTTAGAGAGAGAAATGTTATTAATTTTTTATGTGAATTCTGTTATACATAAACTGAGTTAAATTTGATGCGAATATTTCGACCACATTGCTCTATTATCATATTGTCCGAACAGTAATATCAGAACCGACTTAAGGGGAGAGCAAGTATGTACCAAAGCACCAAGTCCTGCTTGATATACCTTATAAAAATTGTATAAAAAATAAAACTTAATTTTACTCTTGAGCAACAATACTTTAAAGTTTAAAATGTGTTGAATATGGATATGCTAAATAATTTGGTTATAATATTGTTGGGATATAAAACAAGATATATGATTCTTCAATAAATATCTTAAGAAAATTATAGATCTAATGTGTCCATAAAAGCTTTAAAGAGTACGTTAAGAGTATATATTTGTTTGTTCAACAAGTATATGTGAACAAAAATCACCTTTTGTAACTGCAACCAGTGGCAGATTTAGGGGAGTGTAAAAAAAAAAAAAAAATATATCGCACCAGGCCCCGGGAATCTTTGAACTGGCACTGGGCACTATGTTATATACTAGTACTTAGTTCGACAGGATTAATATAAATTACCATCATTATAATCCGCACAACCTGGATGGTTGCAGCGGCCCATCTGCACGCGGAATAATTAAGAGCCTTGAGATAATTCCTTCGGTGAACAGTTATATTTTGAAAAGTACAATATTACATTATTTATTGGCGCGTTGTGCGAGAAGGCACAAGACACGGTTACGTTCCGCGGACCGACCGATGACGTCGACGAGCGGCGAGTAGTTCAGTGGGCGACGGTGTACACCTTGAGAACGGCATTGCTGACGGCGTACCGGACGGCCGGATCGTGATGCCGGACGGCGGCGCGTTCCTCCAACACCAACGACTGGACGAACAGGACCGGTGGACCGTCCAGGCGGCTTATGTCACCGGTGACCAGCGCCACGCATCCGGTCGACGTGAGCTGCACGTTCACCGACCGCACGAGGAACTCGCATTCCGTGAACCGCTGGTACACGATGTTCTCGTGGATCTGACGGTGGCCCACGGCGGGCCTCAGGTCGCGCGCCTCCGCGGGCCCTTGGCCGTCCACGTGCGTGTACTGCGCACCGTCCGCGAAAAAGCGCCACGCCTCGTGCGGGGCCCCGACCAGCTGCAGGTAATACCCGTACACGAATTGCCGGGCGGCGTGCACGACGTCGTCGTAATGCTGGTGGCCGCGGTACACCGGTGCCGGCCCCGCTACCGCCGTCTGAGGGACCGTCTCCACGCGTTCGTCAACCGACATGCCGGATCAGGATCGTCACTTGGTACACACCACCGCGTGAAAATCGCTTCTCGTTCGTTCAATAATAATAATAATAATAATACTGTACAACACCGTACGGGAAGGACTGCGATCAACGGCAACTACACACACGTTAACAATAACGCCTAGATATTGTTATGATAATGTATTATTGTTAGGTGTGCAGTGCGTTGTGTTGCCCGAGATTATCAACAGTCACGTTTCTAGGGACTCGGGTTATTGCGTTTTTCTCCGGTACCAACAAACGCGCGGGGCCGTAGCCAGACAGGCGTTCAGATTTAAACGGATATTCTTTTTTAAATTCAATTTAATGATTTTAAACGCCTGTTACATTTGAAATTTGAAAGTTTACTAGTCGAAAAAAACGAGATCGATACATTTTCCCGACATTCAATTGCCCGACAATCTCAAATTCAACATTTATTTTAATTCTAAATAAATATGTGTCAAAAATCATTCAACATTTCAATAAAATATTATATTATTTACAAATTAATGTTAAATTTAAAATTATACTAATAATAACACACTTGCCCTTATTATAAGTATTTATATAAATTAAAAAGTTTATTATTATTTTTTTTTTTTTATCAATGATTTTCTCGTAACTAGTTAATATATCTTCTTCTTCATGTTCCTCATCTATCGAAAGTTGAAAGCCATCATGTCTATATGTTCTTTATCCTTAGCTGCCCTGAATAGTTTTTTAGTGTTGTTTTGGAACCACTCTCTTAAATTGTGCAGCCAGCTCATTCTAGGTCTTCCTCTGATTTTCTTCCTAAAAATATTTCTTTGTATTATGAGCTGCAAGAGCTGATATTTTTCACCTTTAACCAAATTTCCAAAATATTTTCAGCTTCCTAGATTCTATAGTCTTCATCATCTCTGGTTCTTTACCTGTTCTTCTTAAGACTTCTGCATTCGTAACTTTGTCAACCCAAGATATTTTGAGAATCCTACGAAAACACATCTCAAATTCTTGAATTTTTTTTAACATCTGCTTTCTTTAGAATCCAAGTTTTCGTTCCGTACAAGGTGGAAAACACGTCAACAATCTAGTTCTTAAATCCAATGGTATATATCAATCTTGATCTAGCAATTTCAATTCGACACCGGATCTCTCTTGAATTATCCACGTTACTGTGAATCCATGTTCCAAGATACTTGTATGAATAATACACTTTTTCTATCATGGCGTTTTTAAAGATTAATTTGAATTCATTATTGTGAGTGTCTATTTGGTCTTTGGTTATTAACATAAATTTAGTTTTCTTAACATTTATCTCAAGTCCATATTTGTTGCATGTAATATAATCTAACTTATCCGTGTTTCTTTGCAGATGCACCATGGTTTCCGCCAGAATGACGGTGTCATCGGCATATTTTAGATTGTTATCAAATTTCCCATTTATTTTAACGCCAATACGTTCGTGAAAGATCGATTCTTCAAAAATTGCTTCACTGTAAATATTGAATAATAGGGGACACAAAACACAACCTTGTCTATCTACTTTTTTTATTTTTATTTCGTCTGAGAACTTATCGTCCACTTTAATTTTAGCGGTATGATTCCAATAGAAATTTAAAATTATTCTTATATCTCGACTATCAATATTTTTATTAATTTGTCATGCTGTACGTTATCAAATATTTTGTTAAAATCTATAAAACATGCAAAAATATTTCTATTGACATCTAAACACCTTTGCATAAGGGTATTTATAACAAATAATGCTTCTCTGGTCCCCATTCCATTTTTTGGTAAGTTTTCGTTCAAGTTGTTATGTAGTAATGACATTGATTTTATAACAAAATAGTAAACAGACAATTACGTGATCATATTTTTAAAATTTTGTTGTGGCTAAGTAAAAATAATAACTATATTAAGAGTTATCTATTATCGAAAACCTATATTTAACAAATTGAATGCAAATTATTACAGTGACGTCTAGTAACTGCGTCCACGTCGCCACTACTAATTTTATCAATTTTAACAATAAGATAACGTATCTGTGTAATATTATAAAATCTATGCTAATAATTATAAGTAGATACGTCGGATGTGGCGTTAACTGAAATCAGTCGTTGATTTTGTCAGTATAATAATATTATAATATCGAAATACACGAAGGAACAATAATTTACGAATGCTTACAAGGTTGAGGTTGGACGTTCACTTATACTCACACCCTTGTATTCGCCAGTGAGTGACGGTATAATCGAAGTGCAACATGAGTCATTTTATTTTCTTCCGAGTCTTAATAATTTCGTTCATTCTATATCACACGCCGTTTAATCCGCCGCATAATGATGAACAACAGTCACCGCGAAGAAATAAACAATAGCAATGTGAATGTGAAATCGTCCGTATACGTCATATATGTTTCATACTTATTCGATAATAATAATAATAATACCAAATGCATTTATAGAGTGTGAGTACTAAAGTATTTACGAAGTGTGATCAATTAAGATCCCTTGCGGTTCCCTCGTTTTTTGGAAGCTTAACTGAAAACGAAATTCCTTAATGGAACATTAGCTCGAGCCAATTCTTGTGAAGCGTGATTTGTAGTCGGGTTAATGATGATCTTTTATGACCCGGTGACGTCAATATATTTAAGTCGATTTCTCCTTTTCATCGCCGTCGAAGTATTGTTTTACACAGTCTAGGTGTCCGCCCGCTCTCTGGAAACTTATCCACATCTATTCACTGCTCCATCGCTAGGACTTACAATAAAGAAAGAAAAAACGAATCGCATTAGTGGGCGCTCGTCGATAGGCTTATACATATCAACGTGCTTCAGGTCGTACATATTATAAATATTATAGAAGCGTAAAATAAAAGGAAAAAAATATCGAGTAATTGTCATTATAAATGTTTTGTCAATAATTTTGTTGCTAGTTATGCATTCGGATTTGAAGTGGGAAACATATAAACTAAAAAATTTTAATTTATTATCATTAATCAAATACAATCGTAAAATCTTTAATTTTTTTTACTTAATTTAGAAAACAAATGTTTATCATTTTTTCATATACTAATATTTGATATAATATATGTCTGTATATTAATTATTAAAAAAATAATAGGTAAGAATTGTAAAATAAAACATCAAGTACTTAAAGTTTTGAAAGAAACGTGAAATGAAAGATAATTTTTATTTAGAAATCAGCATAAATAACAAGTTCTAGTTTTTAGTTTTGAAAACAATATCAATTTACATTATAAACTTCAATAAACTGTTTATTAACTAAAATAAGAATTTACGCAATGATATTTGTTAACAGTTACAAATATTTTCGTTTGCATTATGTTGAAAATATTCAAAATGTATTCAGGATAAATAAACTTGGGTGGGATATTAATATCTCCGTGCAGATAATAATTAGCGACAAATGTATTAGCGTCGATAAATTTGATTAATTGATAACGGTTTAAATGAACGTTAAGTTATAATATTTACTTAATAATAAGAAAATTATCATTGGGATTAAACTGCTTGAGATGACAAACACTAAAGTATTAATGTTCATTTTATTAGTTCAATGCGTAATAATTATACAAAACCTTTTACTGTGTTAATATGCGTTATTGATACAAGCATATATCTAATTACCCAAATGACGTTTATTAATTATCTTTAAGCATTGAAGATATAAGTTTCATCAAAACAGATTAAAATGTTACTTGGATAAGTGATATAATCCATTTTACTAGTACATACAATTTTTATACTAAATAATAGAAGTAAATTTGGATTTAGTACATATTACCAACTTTCGTATGTTTAAAAACTATATTATTACCCGACAAGGTATTACTTACTTTTTGAAAAAAAAAATTGTTTTGATTCAAGTTATTTATAGTTCAATAAAATAAGTTTACTAAACATTTGGTTTTTATATCTCATATTTATCCAAAGCTGAAGTCCAAAATTAATTTTTTTAAACATTTTCACGCTTAAAAAAGTAACACTCAAACAATACAACACATACCGTATGCATTTTATTAGATCTCATATGTTAGTTAATTATTATCGTATTTGATAAGTACATTTGTTTTAATTTTTAAACAATGCTTTTATTTTAAATTAAAGGAGTATTCAACTCTCCTTGTTGTATCAAAAAATACTACTGTCGAGATTTGCACTCATAAATATAATAAATTAATTTAACAAAAAAAATAAAATAAAATAAATTTATTAGCTCTCAAATGTCATAAAATATATGATAATTTTTTCATTTACTTAACTATTTGTTCTTGTCCATATTTGCTTATTGTGTTAGAAATAAAAAAAAACCAGATTATAAATTTATTTTCTAATAAAAATAAAAAATAAAAAATGACGTAAAACGAGATGACATTGATAAATTCTGTTCATTTTTTTTATGTTATTTTACTCATAATTTATTCTACACTTAAATTACATATCTCAATATAAAGTCGTTACCTCAAGTTCTTTTCTACTATCATTCTAAGCTATTTTAATTTTTTTTTTATCTAGCAAATTTTTTTTATTGTATTTTGAAAACAGTTATCAAATTTGATTATGGATTGGAGTGACTTTAATACCTCTTTTATTTTTTTTTTTTTTTTGCTGTAAACTATAGATAATAGTATAAAACTTATCAATCTCATCCCATTTTGAATTTGGTTAAATAGTTTTTAAGATATAACACAAAACGTAGTGGGGGTTACTATGATACATGATTAAAATATGGTATAATAATTTACCGAATACATTTTAAACAAAAATACAAATTTAGTTGCTTAGTTTTTTTATAAAACTTAACAATACAAGATAATGTAACAAATTAACATAGTTAAAAAATATTATTAGTAAGCTTATGGAGATTCTTGGACCAATACCTTTAAAAAATTTAGGACGGACCTCATTATATTGAGCCAAAAATTGGATGCAAACCGCATAAAAGTTTCATTATAAAATTAAAGTACAACATAAATATTTTTTGTGTAAAAACCATAACCCCCTCCCCCACCCTTTGTACATCAATTGTGACCGATATTTAGATAGCATGACTTTTTTAAAAATTTTTCGCCTGAATAAATATTTAAGACTTCTATGCCACTGGTTTACCGTGGTATCGAATATATAAAGTCCTATAAAATGTTTTATATTATCTGGTGGCTAGTACAGATAGTTTATCGGTAATTATTTTATTCAGAGCATCTTCGACAACGGAATCTGAACGTTAACCATATATTTTAGCATCAAATTTTCTCCTATATACTCGAACCTATAATTATAAACAAATTTTAAGAAATTATAAAATACATTTTATAAATTATCAAACTCGCCTCAGCAAATTATCAATTTCATCACATAATAAGATATGATAATATGATCATCGTATATTCAAAACAATTAATCAAACTTGAAAAAACGAAATTAAAATAAAATCACTCTAAATGGTATAAATTAAATAAAAATGATTAAAATATATGTTTACTTTCTTTGCATCAATAATTTATTTCTAATCAAAAGTGATAGTACGATCGACCGCAATTTTTATATCATGATAACGAAACCGATGATCATTGTCAGAATATTAAGCCATCTTTAGTATTGAATTATACTTAATGAATTATGAATTTATTACGGAGTAGCTGTAATTAAACATTAAATCAAAATAAAACAATGTTATCAAAGTCATAAAATTTACGGTACTTAATAAGATCAGGTTTAAATTAAATAACCAAAAACCACTCCAAATTCAACTGTTCTTTTAATTTGTATTTATTCTAGATGTAGACGTACAATGTACCTCAACTCACTCAAAAACTTCATAACTTCGGTTGGTTAATGTAGATTTGTATACTTTTTATTGTATTCGAGAACTATTATTAAAGCACTTAAATCACTGAATACTCGATACTTAATTTTGAATACACGTTATGTTTATACAAAAATTTCCGTGTATTAATTTATTTTATTTTAAAATGGAAACTTCTCGAAATGCCGAGATTTCGCCCACGTTTTAAGTAGTTGTATTTGTTTTTAGATTTTTTTCGAAAGCTTAGTTTTTTATTGCATATATTATACAACTAATCGAATTGACATTAACTTGGTTACCTCGTTCAAAGAAAATTAAATGTGCTACTATTTATTTAATTTTTATTATTTTAATTATGTGATTGATAAACTCCGTGTAGAACGCCTCTATTTTCCCGTCAAGCCACCATTAACATGCAATGTGTTGTAACGTAACCTTTTACATATTGAAAATTGAGTTTTACAATCGAATTTTACATTCAAAAAATTTGGTTGAAATTAATAAATAATATTATTAGTAAAGGATATTTTTTTTTTTTAAATCGACGAATTTAAATTTTTCAATGTTCTTTGGTTACTTAGATTTAAAAAATATTAAATAAGAATAAAATTTTTTATAATTTCATTGTACACCAGTGATTCTCATATTTTTCTCATTCATGTTACCTTTAGCCGCTAGAATCAAACACCGCGTCACCCTAACATCAAAATAATAAATAATCTTAACTCTGTATTTTAGAATAATTCTTGAAATAACAAAAAAAAAAAACGGTTCACAGAAAAATAATAATACACATTTATTGAAATTTTAAAGTTTAAATTTGCAAATAAAAAAAAAAAAAAAGAGAGAGAGAAAAAAAAATAATAATTTGTATAAAAATGATAAGAAATTGGGCCCTGATGGTTTTTAAAAAGTTGAGGATGTCGAGTCCTGATGGTGGAACGACTGAGTCTCACATTGTATTTTAGAGTTATAATATAATATAATAATACTACATATCGAGCGACTGCAAAATAACTGACTTACAACCCCGGTTAAGTCGATAAAATAATCGATAATGCAGCGATTTCGCGTTAATAATAATACTGCACGTGTTTATCGGATCTAAATAATAAATATAAATAATATAAAGATACAAACTTAAAGGTATGCTATTTACATGACGGTTGTGATAATAATTTTATTTTATTAAATTAATTATTGTCTTATTTTTTTTTCCTTTTCCCGTGGAGATTTCGTGTCACCCCGGTTGAGACGTTTTACACATTTTACGGCGCACCACGTAGACAATTCTGTGGTTTTTTAGTTTTTATTTTACATTTTGGTTAAATTTCGTGGGCAATTCTGTGTATACAAATTAATATATTGACGAGTTAAAGGATATTAAATATTGATTATACATTTATCAGAGATCTTTCTATAAGTTATTGTAACTTATATACTGATATATTTCTAGCTCAATAGTTGTACTAAAATATATAGATGTATATAGATAATAAACAAGGAAGAACAATTGTTCACCAAAAACCTATTTACAGCAACTAGATTAAATTGTTTGTGATCGATTAGGAGCATTTATGTTGGTGAAGTAGCTAAAATATTTATCTATGATATTCGGCTATTTCAAATTAAAATGCAAATAACGTTCAAAACGCTATTTCATCTGGTCCGAGCCTTTGTCGTTAGAGTTGCATTTGATAACCCAATACACACAATATAATTTAAATATTTTAAGATTCGTTGCAGAATAGGTGAATTAAAGGGGTTAACCACCAGGAACTAAGACAAAACAAAAGAAAAAATATTTAATTTTAAAAAAATTTAAGTTTATTAAAATAAAGTAAATTTAAATTTTTATTATATTTTATAATTTTTTTAAATATATTTTAATATTAAAATATACAGATAAAATATATAAAATATACAGATATCTGTATTTTTATTAAAAACGGAAAAGATATCTTTTCTCATCATCAAATAACATTTTTTAGAAACAAAATATAAATCCTATTATAATTTATATTATGATTTACATATTTTGTTGTTATACTCAATAAAACCTACCACTTGCTGCACTGTGAGACATATGTCATCTCACTTATGGTAACTTTTTTTTAAAACTTTTTATATGTTTTTGAACACTAGAGTTGTTTTACATAATTATACAATATTTTAATTTTATACTTGTATTATATTTTTCTAAAAAAAATGGTATCCATACGCCAAAGTATGGAAATTGTTCAGACCTCTGTGCTGGAATTAGTTAAAACGTCAAAAAAAACGTACCAGAATACACCTTACGATTATTAAACGAATTTATTATTACAAATTAAAATAACGGCAAACAATTTAAATGATAAACGTCAAAAGGTAAAATCAAATCGATCGAAAGATTGGTTTTATTTTTAGTAAAAATTAGAGGCGTATGAATGACGAAATGAAAAATTTAGAACCTCTCTTCAATTTTATTGAATTTACTTGGCAATGATTAATATCGACAGCAGTTAGCACACACAGCGAGACGAATATTTATTGAACGTGGTAACAGGATAGCGATTTGAGTTGATGGAAGATTTGACGCGTTAAAATGGTTTGTGTATAAAATATAAATATTTTATTAAATTTTCTCGGAAAAATAAATTTCGCAATAAGTTTTTCGATTAGTCTTATCAATAAAATGAAATAAAAACTTTTTCGACCCCTCAAATGTCGACCGACAGGTGTAAATGTTAAATGATCGATTCTCACCGGCTGAAGTTGTTCGAGCTTTTTTTTCGCTTCACCGATGATTAGATACAAATAATTGAATACACTCGAAAGAATTCACTTGAAACACCGTTCAAACGGTCAATTCTATTTTCAGCTTACGCACCCCTGCGTACATTTGATGTTGAATTGATAATGCCGTTTTTACGGTGTTTTATTTTTCCACTCGCAGGTTCTACGCACACGATGATCTTCCGGCAAAAGAGCCACGTTAACGTCATCCATTTCATCTCAAAGTAAATATCCGGATTTCAGTTATTGTTCGTGTCAAAAAATTCGTGTTGAGTTCATTGTTGTAATGCGAAACGTACTGCACACGGTGCTCGATACGTTCTCCGTTTATCGTCCAACGATTTATCATTTAATTTCCCGAAGCATTTTACGATACATTTTGTGCGGTGCACTTAACATTAAGCACATACTAACCATCATAAACATAATTCATTTTTCAATACGTATACTGATACGAAAAAAAAAACCAACAACACTTTGTCGAAGCCGGTGGTGGTTATTACATTAAAAAAAAAAAAAAAAGGTCACCGTACGATTTCGCACAATTTTGCATGAAATAACATCATTTAAAAACGCACGTTTTCCGAGTGAAAATCAACCAGGTGTATTATTCTGCAATTCTATTTACATCCAATATTTTTTATGTATTAGGTGGATAACATTTTTTTTAAGGAAAATTTCAAGTTGTGTTTTGCATTTTGATTTTATCATATTTGATTCGTCTCGTTATTGTCAATTCCAACATACCATATTATAAAATGTATAAAATATTGAACAAATATTTTTTGTTTTTTTTTTTTTGACATTTTAAAATTATGCAACTCGTGTTCAGCCTAGATTCATAGTCAAAGAAGAAACATTTTCAACAGTAAATATACAATATATGAATACGATTGAGTACGTCAATTTTTAAACATCGAATTCGAACATGGAAAAACGTAGTTCTTGAACGTGAAGTATCAAATTATTTTCATTAAAAAATAAACCAAGCATAATTATTTTTAGTACAAAACACAATTGTAAACAATTACATTATAATATAATATTAAGTATTTTATGCCTAAAAAATGCTTAAAAGAATAATACTCTTTAATATATCAAGTGTTTTATTTTTCCCATCTAACATTTTTCATCGTCTTCGTGAATACTCTATTTTTCTATTGATCAAAATATATGAAGAAATACATCAAAACGCAGGATTCAAAATAAAAATAAAATATCGATATTTAATTATTTAGATATTTTATTTTAATGAGTAACATCTTATCGTGAATGGAGATTTTTTTCTGCGAATGCAAATCGATTATTCAATAAGTTATATTAATCGATTAATTATAAAATACTTGAAGTTTCGATCGAGTGGTAGAAGATACGATACCAGTAATACTCATCTAAATATGTTAATGATCTTAAATAATTAAGCACTTGTTCGATATTTGTTTATATATATATATATTCATCAGAATTCTCAGAAAAACGATTAGTTCCGGAATATAAAACCAAAAATATGTGTTGGAAAAACTATAAAAGGTATTAAGATAAGAAACAAAACATTTTTTTTTACAAATATTTTGTTTGTAAATGATTTAAAAACGTAAAAATTATTTTTTATATAAAAAATATAATTTTTAAATTTACTGTCAATTGTTTTGAAGAAAAAAAACTCTCTGTAGAGTATGTTTATTTATACACGTCATCAAAAATATTAATATGATTTAATAACCTTGAAATTTGTTAGGTACCTATGAGAGTTGAATCTTGAGTGTGTTTTACGTATGTTTACATAAACAATAGTTATAAGATCTTTATCAGTTCCCATTTTACTTACACTGGATTATTATTATGTTCGTCTCGTCACATAATACAATGGTGCTATCAGTTATTTCAATTATTTCATTGATTTTGCGTTTTACATTTATTATTGAAACACAAACATAAACAGTTACTTGAATTGTAAATTTACTTTTGTTTTAATAACCTGGAGAAAAAATGTATGCATTTTAAATAATCTTCAAATTATATTATTTTATTTAATTGTTTTCTTGTGGTATTATAGTTCCATAGTATGAGTGGATAAAATCTTAACGTCATAAAAAGTAAAATTCAATATTGTGTATTTTTTTTTTTTTTTTATGAGACGAGAAGTAATTTAATTTATTCCATGATTGACATTTTGTTTTCAAAACAAAATATACTTGTATTCATATACTGATGCAATACTATAAACTGTTTGGATCTATTTGAAAATATAGACTTCATCGTTAACCATTGTGATTCTAATGCTCCCCGTAATATAGCGTAAATGATAAACATGTAATTAAAAAACAATTATTAATATATAATGAGAGGAGGAAACGAAAGTACTGATAGTAAACATTTACGGAAAGTCATACGCTTATAGACAAATCAAACTATTATTGAAACTCAGAATTTTTTTTTTGAATTTTTGGTTTTTTTTATATTTTTATAATTTTAATTATTTCAAATAGTAGGAAGTCTTACACACGCATTTTATTCCTAACAAATCAATAAAATAATTCTTGTGATATGATGGAAATAAATTTTTAAATATAATTTGATATCATCATATAATGTAATTTATTCTAGAATTATAATATCCTGAAATTCTGCAATAATGGTAAGATCAATTAAGCGTTATCAACCTTGACGGAAAAGAATATGTACGGAATAAATTGCTACTTTAGGAAACGGAAACACCCGTTTCAACATTTGAAAATTCACTAAAGATTAAGGTTAAGAACAATTTTAATAGTCTTTTGGACATTTTATTCGCCTAACTTTGTAATGTTCAATTGAACAATATAATTTGTACACAAATAACTTACTTTTAAGATGATATTATTTTTTAATTTGCTCCGGTTAATTTTATTGTATTGAATAAACGCGTACTAAAAATTCAAAATAAGTTTATATCAGATTATTCAAATCGACCAACCATGTAAAATACCATCTTATAACTGTTGGTCATAATTTGAAGAGTACAAATATTTCATTTTTCTAAGTAAGCAAACAACTTACTCGTGACAAGGAGTATTAACGAAAATGTGTTTTTATTGCGTTTTCAAATTGTAACAATAAAAAAGGATTTTCTTGGAGGGAAAAATAGATTGTTTGGGTTCTTCCGGAGGTATTCATTCGACCTTATACAAATATCCACGTATGAAATTGCACCAAGTACAAAGGATTTCGATCGACACCATTGCCTCGCCCTCATCCTCAACCTCTCCTATCCCCACTTCATATCAACATAATACAATAAATTCGCAATAGGAAACGAGTGGATATTTTAAACGGAATGTTACGAAACATGATAATATTGCTAGTAGCATAGCCCCGTACGTCACACGCCATAAACTGAAATAACACAAGACAAAAATATAATAAAATATTACCATCATGACGTGAAGTTTTCCTAGCATTCGATCAAGCCGACGCGACGCGTAACCTTGACTACTTTAAAATGTCTCGGTATAAGAAGTCCTTATACCGATATCGCGATTCATTCGTGAAATGGAAATCGACATCAAGAAACCCGAAGTCGAGTACAAGCACGTGAGTATAGAATTGTATAATTTTTTTTTATATTCACTAATAATACATACATACACACATACATATGTGAGATGACGTATTTAGAAATTATCTAGGGAGTCAATGATATATGGAAAATATTACCTATGTTAACCAATATTACCATTTATAATATAAATTATATTTATACTAGGATTCATATTATATTACACTACAGTTTACTTGGTGAATAAATTTTCGTAATTTGATTGCAAATTTGATCGAATGATGTAACAAATTCTGTTTTTCGGAACGTAATTAAAAAAAAAATGTTACGAATTATAATACAATAATAATAATGTTTTTGTCTGTTTTAAGTACAATTTCCTAACTATACATTCAAACCTAATCCATAAATTATATTAGATATATGAACTATCGTTTTAATACAGAGTACATAATATCCAAAATTTGTATTAATCTTTCTTATACATTTAAAAAAATCGATGTAAATTACGTTTATAACTCATGCATAAACAAATTTTTAAAACTTCCCAGGGGAGTAAATTAACCAATATCTCCTCACATCATGCTGTAAACACACTACTGATATGTGTTATAACATTTAATCATTTCAGGCTCTTGAGTTTGCTACGGAACCGCCGCTCACAGATGCGCTCGCTCATCTGTGGGCGGCTGTTCGGAAACTCGGAGAAGGGACCATAAAATGCATCGAAGATAAGAACTCGCTCTTACGAGTCATGGACAACTATCGACAATTGATGCCAGAAATAAAACAATCCATAGTGTTGGAACAGAAATCAATGGATAATCTTAAAGAGGTTTTGAAGATGATTTTTTTTTCAATCTCCTAACACTGTATACTCAGTAAACATTTCAATAGGAATTAAACTCTGCACACTGTATGCTGGATGCTTCCAATCTACGGGAACAAATCATCCAAGAGTCAAATGATAATTTACTTGCACAGATAAAGACTTTAAAAAATGAATTGGACGTAAAAAACAAACAAATGGAAGAAGAAAGCTTGTAATATTTTTGTGTTTTTTTCCTTGCAAGTTTCTAGGATTTGTTTTTTTAGGTTTTCTTCAATGGGCCAAGGTGATACGAGTCAATTAGAGCTAACAAGAACAAAGCGAGAACTGACTAGAATAGACGCTGAAAACAAGCGTCTTGATAATCTCTGTGAATCGTTAAAAAAAGAACTGGATGCCGCCGAGTATAATGTCAGAAATCTTGAAGCTGATTTAGCCGTAAGAAAACGTTGTCAACTTCCGTATTATTAGTTTTATCATTAATTATTTCCCGTATTATTTCTAAGGCTCAAAGTAATAACCTTGTAAAAGAAATAAAGACCAAGGAAAAATTGGAGGATCGTATAAAAGGTGATCACGATCAAATGGAAAAAATCAAAATCGAATTAGGCATAGTTAAGAACAATTTCAAAAAATCCGAAACAAATATGGAAAAACTCAATGAAACATTAAAAGACTTAAAAGTAATATTAAAGTTCAATTTTTATTTATTTTTTTTTCCCCAAACGATTTTTTTATGATTAATCACTTCGTTTTTCGGTTTTAGATAGTGAACAATAATTTGAGTACGAAAAATACGTCTTACGACAAACAGATAAAAAAACTTAATAGAGAATTAAGAATTAAAACTGAACTAAGAGCCGACAACATGAAAGAAATAAATAGACTTCAAGATAAAATATCTGTACGTCAATCATATTATTATTTTTCTCAGTCTAAGTACAAAAACTAATCTTGTTAACATAATTTATACTCTGTTATCATTTTACTTAAAACATTAGTTTCAAGAAAGTGAGCTACTAAGGGTTCAGTCTGAACTCACACGTTTAATTGCAACCCACGAAACATCGGTAAGAAAGCGACAAGAAACTATGGAGGAGATGGAAAAAATTATGGGAATAAAAAAAGATGCCGAAAATCATATAGCTATTTTGAAACGAAATTTAAATGTGCTACAAGTAGACAATGATAAACTTAAAAGTGCGTTAGAGCTATCAGAAAGGGAAAAGAAGTTACTTGAAAAAAACCTAATTAAAATCAATGGTAAATGATAACATGTCTCACTTTTTTGTTTGTTTTCATATTTTATTAAGACTGATATAATTTTGTTGTAGAACAAATAATCTCATACACTGAAAAAATGAATATCAAAGAGTCAGCGTTCCGAGTTTTGGAAACTGAATTTAGCGATGCACAAAAGTATATCGATAAATTAGATCAAGAGAAAACTATGTTTAAAAAAAATACAGAAAAGTAATGACTTCTGCGTCTTAAGATAAAATAATTTAATAAAATGTTTTTTGTTTTTACTTACTTGATTTTATACACATAGGTTACACCATGAAATAGTTACTCTACGACACAAAGTGCACGAAGACTCAGTCAATGTGAACCGCAAAGATTTAGAAATAGAAAAATTAAAAAAAGAAGTTAATCATTGGAGTGACAAGATAAAAGAACAAGATCATGATTTACATATAGTAAAATCGGAAAAAATTCTATTTTCAAAAAATCTGTCGGAAGTTAAAGTTTGTGTTTTGAAAATACTGTCGAATAGAGCATTTCGTTAATCTGAATGTTTTTAGGATGAAAAAGACGAAATGAAAGATAAAATAAAAATGATCTCACAACAACTTGAACAGCAGAAAGAATATGTGGCATACAAAGAAGTGCAGTTGACGAAAAAAGACACAGGTAAATCCATCGAAGAAAGTAAATGATCTTATCAATATAATTTTTTGTTAAAACTACATTAAACGTTTCAGCATTAAAGCAAACCGAAAAAGAACTACAAAGATGTCAACAGGAAATCGATGAATTCGAGACCAAAGTTGAAGAAATGTCAAATTTATTAAAGAAAAAAAATGAAGATGAAAAGTCGATAACCACAACATTAAAAACATTGAAAAAAAAAATTGAGATACTTCAGAAACAGAATGATGAAGTGAGGGAAAAAGGCTTTAACCCAGTTTTATATATTTTTTTTCTCGTTTTGAATGAGATATGCCTACTGAAATTTATGAATAAGTGCATTTTTTTCATTGCATTAAGTTGAATGGTAATAGTATACATTTTCACGTTGTTAAAGTTTACATTTAATGCAGGCCAACAAAGACAAAAACAAACTCGTAAATCAAATGAATTTACGCAACGAAGAGTTATTAAAACAGAAAGATGTTAATGACATATTAAGGACGACTTTGAGCAAGGGAGAAGCAGAGTACAACAAAAGGATCGAGGACATTAGATTGCTGAAATTGGAAGTAAAGCGTCTGAGGTGATCGATAGTTATCATATCTGTTAAAAACAATATATTATTATTATTATTATTATTATAAATGTGTGCATACTCATGGTTTGGATAAATGCCAAACATGTAAATTAATTTTTCATTAATACGTTATGTCCATACCAGTACACACATGCATGTGTGTGCAAACGCACAGAAAACTAATTACTTCGGCACCAATCTATAACAACCGGGCAAACACCTAGAACCTGTATTAAACGGCAATTGGTTAAAATGTGTAGTACAATAAATTTAATTAATGGGTTTAAAATCGAAATATGAAACGTATTGCAATAATCGAACTATTCAAATAACGATGATTTCTAAAAAAAAATTGCGATGTAACACACATTAATCCCACGGTGATCGATAAAGACGATAAATGTAACATTAATAATACACGATGATCGAATTATGGAATCGAAATATCATTGTCGTCCACTTCGAACTTACCGTTTTCTTTGATTCTAATTAAAAACTTTAAACCATCGAAAATTATTTATCATTTTACAGTCATGATTTCAACTTATTCATGGATTTTAATTCGATTCTTAATCAAAATAACCGTTTTTATTTTATACGATACGAAAAAAAAGTTATACGTTTTTTTAGATAATTATATTGTTTCTCATGAACCAGTTTTTTTTTTTTCGTTACATACAAATAATTTAATTGAATATTGTTTTACTGAACGATAGAATAAATTTGCTTAGAAAACACTAGTTTAAAGTAAATTAAATTTACTACTTATGCTTAACATTATAAAATACAAATTATGTGGAGGTGCATACACAAATCATTTTAAATATAAGTATTAAATTTTTAACAAAATACATATTCGATGTAATGCGTATGTAACCGGTAGCATGCAAAAGGGTTTGCTGACGAAAAACCTGTCGGAAGTAAACGATATAAGAGGTGAAGTACTCAAATATGAACACAAATTAAATCGGGAACGTTTGAAGTGTCGAGCTCTGGAAGATATCCTACTAAAACCCACAAACGTACACCGCTGGAGACTTTTAAAAGTAATCCCGTTATCCAAAATTCGTCCGCGAACGAATTATTTATTATTATTATTATTAGAGCGCGGATTTGTATGCACTTAAAAGTATCGAAATATGCCATATAATATGCAGTAAAAATCATGAAAATATGCAAAAAATATGCAGTCAAAATCATGAAAATATGTAAAAAAATATGCAGTCAAAATTATGAAAATATGCTAAAAGTATGCAAGAATTTTTTATTTATTTAAAATTTATAATTCAACTTATAAAAACTAATTACTTAAATACTTAATACAAAAAAATTTAGGGAATTTTCTGAACTTAATTTATTTTTAAAATTTTATTTATTATTAAAGTAAATAATCATATGCATTTCAAGTTTATCTTCTGTGAAGCTATGTCGTTTATCGGTTAACATATTTTTAAAGAATGAAAACGAACCCTCGATGTCAACCGAAGTTATTGGGGCATATTTGAAGCAAGTGGTATGTCGATAATTGATTGACACAGCAAGAGCAATTAAGTTTACGTCGTTATCAATTATTTATTTTTATAACTAAATATATATATATATATTATTATTATTTAGTGACTATGAAATTTATTTTTAATTTTTCTATTAGACAAAATATTATTTTATACATTTTTTTTTTAAATTTTCACTTCAATACACAATAAATTTTGAATTTTGTCAAAATATGCAAAAATATGCAATAACCTCTAAATATGCAGAAATATGCAAAAAAAAAATTTCACCATTAGCTTCAAATTATGATGATTCGTGGAGATAACTGACAAAAATCCAAAAATAATGAAAGGAAAAAAATATGCGATTGCATAGAAATCCGCGCTCTAATTATTATTATCATTATCATTACTATATTGTACAGCAGATGTCCGAGTACATTTATTGTTCTTGGTGATATCTTACTATCGATAAGCCGACGCATGTAGCGATACGGACAACCCGAAATCGTTATCACTATTCCGTGATAACTAACTTTATATAGTATACTCTTTAATACATGGTAAAAGATACAAATAATATTTCGTTTTTCAATTATTTATTAATTCTTAAAGACCATGTTACACAATTTTTTATTCAGAAATATAAAGGTATATAATCTGTATAGGCCTAATTTTGCTTACATAATATACTTCAATATTTTCATCAATATTTCCAGGTCATTGTTTCTCATTTACATCACACTAAGGGATATAACCGATCTAAAAGCTATTTCTACGTACTATTAATATCCAATTTTTTATCAAAAATTGAATTTTGATACAAAAAAAAGTGTTCACATAAAAAAAAAGTAACGTTGAAACCTTAAATTCATTGATCCTTGTAAATCATGATAGTAATTTTATTTATGTCCGGTGTTTACTTGATATCAAGATCAGTGTTATATTTTTCGGACTCTTTAATATATCATATATAGTTATTTGTATTACATTTTAGAAATATTACACGGGAAAGCGTAAATAGTGGACATCTTGTTGATTTCCTGAGACTAATGAAAAAAATAAATAAATAATAAAGGTGAGACTTCTAGGTTGGGTGAAATTCTATGATTGGACGAGATATAGGGTTGGATGAATCAGCTTATATTTCTAAAGATGGTTGATATAGTAAAACAGCCAATTTTTTTAATAAGGTAGGTTAAAACTTAAACATTCTAAAGAGAAAAGACATCTAAAATTTGGGTAAATCGAACATTTCAAGTACCTATAAACAGCATAAACTTCATTAAAATATTTAGGAACTATAAAATGTGTCAAATAACTAATATCGTTTATTGGAAATTTGTTCAAATAACCAATTACATCAATATTTAATTTTGTAACGATTATAAATCATTTTTACTAATTTCCAGTAATTTAAATTTTTTTTCTACAAAAAAATTATATAAGAATAAATATGTATCAAAAATTCAAGCTTAAAGAATATAAATTGAAAATTTCAAGAATTTTAATTTAACGCTCGTAAATTGTTTTCTTTAATCACTCATATAAAGTTGTGAAGAACTATGTATTATTTTTCAAGACTATTTTTTTTAAATTAATTGATCGCTATTTCCAAAAAATTATAAGAAAACATGAACATTAAAATTGTCTATAAATAACTCCAAAAAAATCTTTTGAAAATTATACCATCTATAGCAAATGGTGATATAATATTAGTTTTTTTTAGTTTCGATTTTGATTTCAAATATTGATATTTATTTTTTGCAATTTGGTTTTTGTTTTCAAATATCGATATTCATTTTTTTCAATTTTGATTTGAGAAATCAAGATTTGAAATCGATTTCAAGCTCTGGATATAGGCATTCAGTGACAATTTTTTGTCTCTACGGTTATTATTTTTTGAGTAACAAAAAAACAAAAATTCTATTTTGTCGAAAAACTTAAATGCTGTAGGTACATTTTGCCATATTTTTATAATTTTTCGTATAATTTTTGCAATTATTAAAAAACTGTTTGGAAATTCGCAAAATTCAGAATACCAACTAAACAATATTTCCTCTCAAAATTTCCTTATGGTTATGCTGAATTTTTATGCAATTTTTCTGGTCCAAGTTGTGTACACAGTCTCAAAAAAAAATAAATAAAAAAAACATGACAAAGTAATACGTGACTATTTGTGGTTAAGGTTCAATTATCGGTTAAAATTTAATTTTTTTACATTTTAACTTTGTTTTTTTTTTAATAATTCAGAGAACTGTTGAGAAATTTATAAATTATTTCCCAAATGTACCATCAAGAAAATTAATTTCCTACCTTTTATTTTTTATTTGAGAATGGTTGGACTACTAATTTTGTTCAAAATCATGTAAAAAAAAAAAAAAAAAAAAAAAAAAAACTCATCATAATAATACCAACACATTCCATGTTTCACACAGAATTTGAAACGTATAATATTAATTTTATTCATTCAAATACTGAACATAGGACCATAGCAAAGAGAAAGGGGTAATAGGACCATTTAGCCCTAGGCTAAAAACTAATTTAAAAGGCCCCCTCTTAAATTCCAGATTGATTAAAAATACTCGGCGTTACCCATTAAAGATAACACTAAAAATTGAATGAAGGATCTAATGACCCTACACTTGTCATTAACGCCATGTAGGGTTCTAAGATCCTTCATATTTTTTATGTGTGCATTCAATTCCGGTAAGAAAGTTAATCAATAGTTAATATGTGATAAAAATTGATAATTGTCTTTCTTCTTGCTGAAATGTGAAAACATTTTTAGACAAACTTACTAAATTTGATAAGAATCATTTTGACAAGTCATATGAAGGATCTAGAGATCCTACGTAGCGCTTAACCTGTTAATATATTATTTCTAAACAATTTTTCTTTAAAAAATATGAATAAATTTAATTAAACAATATTAATTTATATTAATATTTATATTTAAGCGCTAATATACAATTTCAGAATTTCAGTTATATTAATTTCTAAATAGTTGTAATTTGTTATGATTATTGCCAAAGTGTGAAGAATAATATCATTATATCCAAATATACTACATAAATTATGTATTTATTTTCGAATACATGTTACCATACCCACGTATCAACAGAAGAACGATCTTATAGTAAATTAAAATGAATAAAAAGTTATTTACGTTCGAAAATAAAACAGAGCCGTCTGAATTATTTAATATTTCTTCCCGGTGAACATGAGTTGGCCAAGACTATTGATAATGAAGAAGTTATAAATATCTTTACTAAAAAAAAGCTAGAAAAATAAGATTTTGATTTAAACTATGAAATAATTTTTAAGTGCATAATAAAGTAATAAAACTAAAATTAATCTTAAAAATAATAGATTGTTCATAATTAATTTAATCCTAATCTTTAATTCGATTAACATGGAAATTCTTATTTTATGAAGCTGTTTATTATATATCTAGAAATAAATTAAATGTGTATTAAATATGGTAACTAATAAAACATTGTTCAGAAGTTATTAAAAATGTATTTCATTGTAACGACGCAGTTAAATGACTTTGCTTTTGAAGTTTAAAAAACTCTATTTACCAACATTTTGCAAACTTGGTGTATATTTTTTTTATCATACTCGTATATTATTTTGATGATGAGGGGTCCCCGAACCGATTTTCCCTAGGCTCTAAAAATCCTTAGAACAGCTCTCACTGTAGGTCTATTAATTTTCATCTCTATACAGTGCCGCAACTACAAAATAAGAGGCCCGTGTGCGGTAATTATATTAGGCATCTTCCTAGGATTTATTTTTGTAGTACGTCTTATTCATAAGTATCATTTTTTTTAGATTTTAAAACACGTTTCACATCAGTTAGTGTATAATATATACAGTAATCCCTCGTTATCCGCGGTTGGGTCCACGATAACATATTTTTAATGCGATTGCGATAAAGTTTTACCGTTATTACACGAACACTGTAGAAATTTATTTTTGACAATAATTGTAGATAATTGTTGTTTTGTCGCTATAGGTATAACACATATACATTATACATACTTATACTTATTGCAGATAAAACACAAAAGGTTATCTACACCTGCACGATTAATAATCGTCAATTGCTCAGTTGTAAGATGATATTTGTGCGTGACACGTGTACAGCAGTGTTTAATAAATTTAGTAGTGAAAATATTTTTAAATGGCTTCTCAATGTAAAATGTCAATAAAAAAGAGAAGAAATGTTTTATTACTCATTCAAAAAATTGAAATTTTGAATAAATTAAAAAGTGGTGATACTGTAGCGTCACTTGCTAGAACGTAAAAAATGAATGAACCTAGTGATCGAAAAATACGTAAAAAATAAGAAAAAATACGATAGATAATAAATAAATTAGTTGTAGGAATTAAAAATTATTAATTAATTAATAATTAATTTTTAAAATTAAAAAAAATTTAACCTAACCTCCCTTTTTACATTGATTTATGGTCTCGTTATCCGCGGATTCGCTATCCATGCAGGTTTGCTGGAACATAACCTCTGCGGATAACGAGGGATTACTGTATATATATATCAAATTAAATAGGTACCTACAATTGTTGTATATTATACTTCACTACATATTTATGTAGTAAATGTATTTAAGTAGTTTTGGTAGGTATGTTGTATGCCTACTCAAATACTCAATGGACTCAATGTCATATAAATATTATATTACTTTAAAATGTTATAACATCCTTACCTGAATTTTAAAAAAAGTTTATTTTTATAATAATATAATAATATGATATTATCAAATAATTGTGTATTTATAAAGTGTAGTTTATTTTAGGCTAGGACTAGGAGGTCCCCCAAAATGTACGTAAGCCTTGGGGCCCATGGGTGCGGCACACCCGGTTTTTGTACTGTCTCTATACGAGTTTAATTTACTATTTCCGTAATAGTTTAAAATATATTCATTAGCGTTAAACAAATAAGTAGTAGCGGATCGTTGTTCCCAGAACAACCCGTCTGGACTGGTAGGTATAATACTTTGTTCTAATTTAAAATTCCCGTCTGTTGTCGAAAAACTCTGAGATTCCCACTAATACGCTATGCCATCGTGTTAAATAATTTCAGCTATAACGATAAACATTAATATTATTATCATCCAGAACACTGATCCACCGGCTTATGAGATGACTGTCAAAGTGAAAATCCTTCAAAAACGTTTACTCGAACAATGTACCAGATTATTTGACAAGGATTTACAAGTTCAAGAGATGCAAAATAGGTACGAAAAACTGAAAGACGAATTTGTTAAGCTACCGGGCAAAGATATCTTTAAGGAGATGAACAATATCAAAAGGACTCTAATGAAAAAAGAAGACAAGATGAGGGTAACGTTGATTTAAGTAAAGTGATTCGATATTACCTATGGACTAATTATTATTTTTTTCATATAAAACAAAATGCCTACATAATTAGAGTTTATCTGGAGAGTTAATTATCTGTCGTCAAACCGCTAAAAAGTACATGTTTGACTTGGAGAGAGCAAAAAAAGACTTAAATGATTTCAAAAACAAATACTACGAATTGGTAATCATTATTTTATTATTATTATTTTATAATATACATTTTTTCCAATATCATTAATATAATCGAATTTATTAAAGAAAAAAGAAAAAGAAAATAATTCGGGACAGTTATTCCCAACACAAATAAGATTGATATCTGCAATGGTTTATAGTTATCTATACTTCTTTATAGCACTTTTAATCGTACGAAATTCGTTATTCTTAAAATTTTGCTATTTTATTACTTTTTCTTATTTGACAATGCAATTCGAACTTTTGATTTTTTTTCTAATAGCAGTTCTTGTATTGTTTAACCGTTTATAACGACACTGAAGAGACCGATAAAAATAAGGCATTTTCGTTCAGTCCGTTTTGATGTTGGTCTTCTACATGCTTATGTAATTACAAACATAGATTTCTACCGAAGAACCATAAGTTATTGGTTTTTCGTTGTGTTAACTGACATAATTAAAAACGGTTTCTTCTGTGAATTTATAACATTAGTATTATATTAAAACCAAATAATGCAATGAATTTTGCTCAAAAATGTATTACTCGTATGAATAAATTTGAATAAATGATTTTTTTAAGCCAAATTTGTAGAGAACTCAACCATAATGTGTCCATAGAGCAGAGGTGGCCAATTTTCGATCGACCTCTGATATTTTTAGGTTGTCGCGATCGACTAAAAAAAAAAAGGTTGTCAATAAACAAAAAATATAGGGCATTTCAAAATTAACGCAGGATTTAAATCTACTTTAAATCAAAAATAACAGTGGAAAACAATATCGGACATATGACCCTCCCTACTAGCCCTACAGTTGATTATTTTTTCCGTAAAATTTACTATCACTGGATAACACATTGCACTATCAAGTTCGTTGAGGAAACAACGAATTTCTCACTCTACGATAGTCACTCGATATCATTCTATAATCTCGTTTTTCATGGTTATTTATTGCCTTCTTCCTAATCTAATTTTTATATTTACCAGAAATACAAAAAAAAAAAAAAAATTAATATTTTATTTGTTTTCTGAAAAAATTAGAATGTCAAGAAAATACAAAAGAGCGTCGCGATCGACCTATTGGCCACCCCTGCTATAGATAGCTTATAACTATATAATGTTTTTATATTTGTACACATATATTACTATATGGCATTGATTCTCATCCTTTTCTCATTCATGTCACCTTAAGCCACTAGAATCAAACCTCACGTCACCCTAACATAAAAATTATAAATAATCTTAACTGTGTATTTTAGAATAATTCTTGAAATAACAAAAAAAAATAATAAGTACATCTAAAATTTAATGAGTTGCAGGGTTCAATAAACATTGATATTATAAAGTATAAATTTGCAAATTAAAAAACAAAAGAGAAAGGAACAATTTTAATGATTTGTATATTTGTTATATTTATAATAATAATACATATCTAGCGACTGTAAAATAACTGACTAACGACCCCGGTTAAGTCGATAAAATAACCAATAATACAGCAATTTCCCGTTAATAATAATAGTGCACGTGTTTATTGAATCTGAATAATAAATATATATAAAGATACAAACTTAAAGGTGTGTTATTTACATGACTGTTGTGATAATAATATGATTTTATTAAAATTTATTATTTTCTTATTTTTTTCCTTCTCCCGTGGAGATTTAGTGTTACCCTTACAACCCCAACCCTTGGGTGACATGTCACCCCGGTCGAGAACTACTGCTATATGGTGTCAAGTTTTTAATATTTTTCTTTCGATCTGAAGAACCACATATTCTTAATATGGAAAATATTATTTTTACTTTACGAATATAGGGGGAGGGGGGAAATGTTGATTATAGAAATATATTTGAGTAACGAATATGTACTTATTTTTTGGTTGCAACAATGAAAACATAGGCTTGATTAGGTTGGTGATTAAGTGTTCATCTTGGGATCTGTAATTCAGTGGATCCACGGCGAAGTTATTTCGAATTTATTTGGCCTAATATGCATCAGAAACTTTCGTTCGACGGATTCCATAAGCACCTACTATCGCATTGTTGGCAAATGCACACCATCGATGTAAAATATTAACATTAGTTATCGCATCGTGCA